>NC_141876.1:562738752-563045327 GCF_056163025.1 Triticum urartu
AGCACGCCTGGCACAGTGCGCCGTACGGGTGGCCATGACCCGTCCGGCGCAGCACTGTTGCCACGTTGACCCTGATGTCATCCACGACGGGCTACCAGTACGGCCCACGAGCGGTGGGCCCCTTCGGGCAGAGAGACACCCGAAGGCGGCCAGACCTCCCCAGTCGGCCCAAGATAGAGCCGGCTCCCCACAGCCGGCTTGCCACCTCCCTCGAAGAAGACACCCCATTAAGGAGACAAGACGCGGTGGGGCTACAGTGATCGCCCACCGGGCGGCGGCACTGTAGCCACGCCCACTTCGGCGAAGCCCTCGCCACCAAGATTGAGCAACAGTAACCAGCCGCCGACAAGGCCCTGACAGTGGGGCCTGCCTGTCGACCAAGGAGCCGGCAGCCGGCGGGACCCACTAGCCGGCGGGCCCCAGCAGCCGGCGCAGAAGCCGGAGAGCGTAGACACAGACGGCTGGGCCCCGCGCCCAGCCGGATTACCATTGTACCCCCGGGGGTAGGCCTATATAAACCCCCCGGGGCATCCATGCAAAGAGAGATCAATCCCTGCTAGTCTCAGACACCACATAGGGAGGAGAAGAGAGCAAGCCGTGCCCTTCTTCCTCCTCTCGCCAAACAGCTCAAGGAGCACCGTGTAGCTACTTGTTCATCTAGTGACCATGCGGAGACCCCGCAGAGCAGCAGTAGGGGTGTTATCTCCACGGAGAGCCCCGAAGCTGGGTAAGATTCGCCGGCGTGCATGTCTTCGCCTCATCCGTTTCCAGGCACCGGCGACGTCTTACTGGCTCCCACAATGATAAGCCACCCGTTGGCATATGTCACACCTACCATCCGACATTTGGCGCCCACCGTGGGGCCAGGTGCACCGCCGTCTGGAGACCTGTTCTGGACGGGAACCCTCTTCCTCCCCCGCGAGCGTAGCCAGCCCGGCACGCCCGATGGCGCTTGCCACGACGTGCTACAAGGCGTCACCAACATCTGTGCGGCGAGCAGCCTCACTGATCTCCTTGACAAGACTCTCATCTCTGACGAGCTCGCCTCCGACGCGGGCACCGACCACCTCGTCAACCTCCTCGGCCAGCTCCACGTCTCCGGCGAGCCTGCCGTGGACTTGGAGTCGGTTGGCTCCACCGATCCGATGCCTGTCGACTCCGACACGGCCTCACTCGACACGTTCCCCACCAACGTCGCGATCTACAACGACCCGCTTCCCCGGGCCGATGGCTGCGACGCTGTCACCACCGAGGTGATGGTCATCGGCCACGGCGGCGCTTCTGACGAGAGCGCCCACGACGCCCCGCACGCAGCGGTCCACGACTTGTCCATCCCCTCCCGACCGATGCCGACGCTGAAGCACTGGAAGCTCGCCGCCTTGCCCTCCTCGCGGAGGGCCGGAAGTTGGTTTCCATGAGACGCCTTTGGCACGCCGCCCCCAGGCGGGCCTAGCCGGGCCGGCGTTGTCAGACAGCGCGGCGCTGTCGTCGCCGATACGCTAGGACTCGACCGCCCAGTCTACGCTACTCCACTCGAGAACCTGCGCGCCGCCCAGGCGGCCGTAGACGAGCTAGATGGACTGGGGGGCGAAGAACTCCCCCGCATGACCCGACGCATCCAGCAGCTGATCGATGCAGCCGCGCAGCGGCATGAAGCCGACGCCCGCGCGGAAAGCCCTCCCCTGCGCCGAGATCACGGCGCGACGTCCCGGACACCGACTACGGGTAAAACCCGCGCGCGGCGCGAGAAAGACCCGGCTGCCAGCCGAAGCCGAACCCGAATCTCCATCGAGCGAGACGCAGAAGGCCACCCCCGGGCCGTGGAGTGGCGGGGCAACTTGCCTCCGCCCCGGCCCCGTGGAGAGAGATATCCCACCCCGCCGCCTGTTGCGCATCCGACTCTCAGCGGCCGGCTAGGTCGCCGCGAAGGAGTCGGCGAGAACGACGCCCGCCATCGGATCGACCGCCTGGCGCGATCCCTGGCGCTAGAAGAAGAAGACGATGTCGGCCCGCCTTGCTTCGGCCCCCGCATCCGCGACGAGCCTTTCCCCAAAGGGTTCTCGCTCCCAAGAGACACGCCCAAGTACAACGGCTCCGTGAAGCCGGAAGATTGGTTGATCGACTACTCCACGGCGATTAGCATAGCCAGCGGCAACAGGCGCGTTGCCGTGAAGTACGTGCCCCTCATGCTGCAGGGCACGGCGCGGACCTGGCTCAACAGCCTCAAGCCATACAGCATCAACAGCTGGCTAGACTTCACAGAAGCCTTCGTCCGCAACTTCACCAGCACCTACAAGCGGGCTCCCAAGCCCAGACATCTCTCCTTGTGCGTACAAGGCCCCGCCGAGTCCACTCGCGACTACCTCACGCGTTGGGCCGAGCTCCGCAACTCTTGCGAAGGGGTGCACGAGGTGCAAGCCATAGAATACTTCACTGCCGCGTGCCGAGAAGGCACCCTCCTCAAGCACAAGCTCCTCTGCGACGAGCCGACTACCCTCGACGAGCTTCTGATCATAGCGGACAAGTACGCCACCGCCGACTCCTCGATGAAGACCGAACTCCGGGTAGACGCGTCCGGAAAGGTACTCAACCCGGCGCCCAAGACGCCGGCTGGGGACTCCGGCCGACGCTCACACCAGAACGACCATAAGCGCAAGGGCCCGGTGCCGCCCTCCACGAGTCGGCAGGTGGCCACAGTCGAAGACGGGCAGCTCGAAGCGCGGCCCGCACCCAAGAAGCAGAGGGGCGGCAAGCCGGCTTGGCAGCCGGCCTTCTCCTACTAGCAGACTCTCGATGCCCCGTGCAAGTTCCACAGCGGCGCGAAGCCGTCCAACCACACGACCCGGAAGTGCCACTGGCTCACCTGAATCTCTAAAGGCGAAGAGCTCGCACCGCCTCCGCCGCCTCCGGCTCCGCAGCCGCCGGCCGCTCGGCCCGCAGTTGGAGCCGTGCACTATGAGTTCCCCGACGAGCATGCCGCCTATATCATCTTTACAAGTCAGCCCGAAGACCGGCGCAGCAAACGCCGAGAGCACCAAGAAGTCAGCATGGTTGCTGCCAACCCCGCCGAGCACATGCACTGGTCAGAAAAACCTATCAGCTGGAGCCGGACCGACCACCCAGAGGTGATGCCGTCTCCCGGCTCTTATGCATTGGTTTTGGATGCCACCCTTGCAACGGATAGACGCGCTGCCCGATTCTCCCGCGTGCTGATAGACGGCGGGAGCAGCATCAACATCCTGTACCATGACACCATGGAGAAGCTGAATGTCAAGATGAAGCAACTCATGCCTACTCGGACTGTGTTTCATGGCATCGTACCCGGCCTGTCCTGCGCCCCCATTGGCAAGATCAAGATTGATGTACTTTTTGGGGACAAGGAGCATTTCCGCCGGGAAGCGATCTGGTTTGAAGTGGTGGACCTGAAGAGCCCTTACCATGCATTGCTTGGCCGACCTGCCTTGGCCAAGTTCATGGCAGTTCCCCACTATGCATACCTCAAGATGAAGATACCGAGCACCAAAGGCGTCATCACCATAGACGGCGATTACAAGAAGTCATCTGAGTGCTCAGCAGCCAGCAGTCGGCTGGCCGAGTCCCTTGTGATTGCCGAAGAAAAGAAGATGTTGGAGCGAGTCGTGGCCATGGCCGGCAAGCAGTCGGCCTTGTCCCCCGATCCCAAGGAGCATGATGCTCAAGAATCTTTCCAGCCGGCCAAGGAGACGAAGAAGATACCTCTTGACCCCGAGCACCCAGAGAGGTTTGCCGTCATCGGGGCAAACCTAAACAGCAAATAGGAAGGCGAGCTCGCCGATTTCCTCCGTGAGAATCGGGACATCTTTGCATGGTCCCCCAAGGACATGCCGGGCGTTCCGAAGGAATTCGCCGAGCACGAACTACACGTCCGAGAAGACGCAAAGCCAGTCAAACAACCCCTCCGCCGACTGTCGGAGGAGAAACGTAGGATTGTGGGAGAGGAGATAGCCCGGCTTCTGGCAGCCGGCTTCATTATGGAAGTTTTCTTTCCAGAGTGGCTCGCCAACCCGGTCCTCGTGCTAAAGAAGAACAACAAGTGGCGCATGTGTATAGACTACACGAGCCTCAACAAGGCCTGCCCTAAAGATCCCTTTGCCCTGCCAAGGATTGACCAAGTGATAGACTCCACGGCCGGATGCGAGCTGTTGAGTTTCTTGGATGCTTACTCAGGGTATCACCAGATAAAGTTAGATCTGGCAGACCGCCTGAAGACCGCCTTCATCACGCCATTCGGAGCCTTCTGCTACCTGACTATGACATTCGGCTTGAGAAATGCCGGTGCCACTTTTCAGCGTTGCATGCAGAAGTGCCTCCTCAAGCAACTCGGCAGAAATGCCCACGTCTACGTAGATGACATTGTGGTGAAGACGGAGAAGCGCGGCACCTTACTGGAAGACCTCAAGGAAACATTTGAGAACCTACGCCGGTTCCAAATCAAGCTTAACCCCGAGAAATGCGTGTTCGGAGTGCCAGCCGGCCAGCTCCTAGGCTTCCTGGTCTCCGAACGCGGCATTGAATGCAACCCAGTAAAGATCAAGGCCATTGAGAGAATGGCGATTCCCACCAAACTTCGAGACGTCCATAAGTTTACCTGATGCTTGGCCTCCCTGAACCGCTTCATCAGCCGGCTCGGAGAGAAAGCTCTTCCCCTCTACCGCCTTATGAAGAAGATCAACCACTTCGAGTGGAATGACCAAGCCGATCAAGCTTTTCGTGTATCTACCGCCGGCTCCCGACTCCACTCATTGGCGCATGCACTTCGATGGGTCCAAGATGCGCACCGGCTTGGGAGCCGGCGTCATCCTCACCTCTCCCAAAGGCAACAAGCTTAGATACACGCTGCAAATTCACTTTGCCGCCTCCAACAACATGGCCGAGTACGAGGCGCTCATACACGGGCTCCGGCTTGCCAAAGAACTCGGCATTCGCCGGATCCTATGTTATGGTGACTCGGACTTGGTGGTCCAGCAATCATCCGGCGACTGGGATGCCAAGGACGCAAATATGGCAAGCTACCGCTTCCTCGTTTAGCAGATCAGTGGGTATTTTGAAGGATGTGAGTTCCTCCATGTACCACGAGCCGACAACGAGCCAGCTGATGCCCTGGCTCGAATAGGCTCCACTCGGCAAGCAATACAACCGGTGTCTCTCTACAACGCCTCCTCAAGCCGTCTATCAAGCCGTCTCCAGAGTCCGATTCCATCTTCGTGCCGCCTGACCCCGACACAGCCGGCTCGAAGAACCAAGCAGGTGACCTGGGGACTTCGATAGTCAGCCAGGGGGTATCAACAGGCGGCTCGGGGACTTCCGTAGTTACGCCCGACCCGGGGACTGCCTCACCCGGCTCGGGGACTGCGGTAGTCGGCCCGGAGACTACACCAACACAACAGGCGGCGGCCGACTCCAACATTTCACCGCCCAGCCCGCCTGCCCTGGTCGTAGTAGCCGTTTTGGCAATAGAAGAAGTCGCAGCTTCGTCATGGGCTCAATCCATCCTCAACTTCCTAATAAACCAAGATCTGCCGGCTGACGAAGTAGAGGCAAGACAAGTCCAACGCCGAGCCGGAGCATACACAATCGTCAACAGAGAACTCGTCAAGCGCAGTGTCACTGGAGTCCTACAGCGATGTGTTGAGCAAGAGAAGGGCATTGCAATCCTCAGAGACATCCACCAAGGAGAATGCGGCCACCATGCGGCCTCAAGATCACTCGTCGCCAAAGCCTTCCGCCATGGTTTCTTTTGGCCGACTGCTTTGGATGACGCCAAGGAGTTAGTTAAACATTGCAAAGGGTGCCAACTCTTCAGCTCCAAGCAACACATGCCGGCTTCAGCACTCAAGACCATTCCCCTCACTTGGCCCTTCGTCGTTTGGGGACTGGACATGGTGGGCCCATTCAAGACGGCGCGCGGCGGCATGACACATCTGCTTGTCGCCGTGGACAAATTCACCAAATGGATTGAGGCAAAGCCGATCAAGAAGCTGAATGGGCCGACTGCCGTGACATTTATCGCAAATATAACAACTCGGTACGGCGTGCCACACAGCATCATCACCGACAATGGCACGAATTTCGCCAAGGGAGCCTTGGCACGTTTCTGCGCGACGCAAGGCATCCGGTTGGACCTAGCATCCGTCGCCCACCCGCAGTCAAACGGCCAGGTCGAGCGAGCCAACGGCCTCATCCTTTCCGGCATCAAGCCCCGACTGATCGTACCACTGGAGCGTTCAGCCGGCTGTTGGCTCGATGAGCTGCCGGCTGTCCTCTGGAGTATGCGCACTACACCAAACAAGTCAACCGGCTTCACTCCTTTCTTCCTCGTATATGGTGCCGAGGCGGTCGTCCCAACTAACACCGAGTTCGACTCGCCTCGGGTAACCATGTACACGGAAGCCGAGGCCAAGGAAGCATGAGAAGACGGCGTCGACCTGCTAGAAGAAGGCCGGCTATTAGCCCTCAGCCGGTCCGCCATCTATCAGCAGGGCCTGCGCCGCTACCACAACGGGAAGGTCAAGCCAAGATCCTTCCAAGAGGGCGATCTTGTGCTCCGGCTGATCCAGCGAACAGCCATCCAGCACAAGCTCTCGGCCCCTTGGGAGGGCCCCTTCGTCATCAGCAGAGCCTTAGGCAACGACTCCTACTACCTAATCGACGCGCAGAAGCCGAAGGCACGAAAGAGAGACGACTCCGGCAAGGAGTCGGAACGACCATGGAACACCAACCTCCTCCGAAGGTTTTACAGTTGAAATGCAGTATGTATCACGCTAACTTTTGTACTAAGTACGAGACAATAGGCCCCCCGAGGAGAGCTCGGGGACTGCCATCTTTTGTCTATGAATGAAAAGTATCATGCTTATGGCCTTGTCATTGCATTCACTTTTTTCCGTCCGGCACCGGGTTCGACTAGTCGGCCCCGGGACTGGCCGCCTGGAGTTATATTAGAAGTCCTACCCGCAGTCAGACAAGTAGTGTGCCGGCTCCCAAGCCTTCTCTTGCCAAAAGTCGTAGTTCGAAGAACCGGTTGTCCGGCTGGCAAGAGTTAAGGGCAGGAACGGGTGCCCACACGAAAAACGGCTAGGGACTAACGGACTAATATAACAAAAGCCGGTTTTTCTCCCACCGCCGACCGGCTACCAGAGTAGCCGGCCGGCCGGGTTCCATTCACCTCGCTCCAATCTAAGAAAGCTCGAGTACTTGCCTTCCCAGAAGGGGAAGACGGCAAAGGAAACAGCCTAAGGATAAAAAGCATACATGAATGGAAACCAAACACGCAATAATATTTACATAAAAGGCCTTCAAAAGGCCAGCATTCAACATAGTTCGAATACACCCCAGTGGGTGGAACTGCGCAAGTTTAATAAAGTTGTTCAAAAGGCAACAAGCAGGAAAAAACAAGGATGACAGACTAAGCCAAGGGAGCGACTGGCGAGTCGGGCAGGTTGGTGGAGACGGCAGTGCCGGCTGGAGGAGTGGCCGGCTGGCGAACCTCGGCATGATCACCGCCTCCCGCAGAGGGCGCGCTAGCACGCGCCTTGTTGCCGGAGGCACGATCAGGCTGAGGTTGGCTGCCTGCTTCACCAGTCGGCTCAACATCTTCGCCGTCCTCTCCTTCGTCGTCTTCGCCTTCATCACTGGAGGCAATCTCCTCTGCCGAGTCTTCACCCGCTGCCGGGTCCAGCCCGAACCACTCCTCCAGCTGGGCAACACCGTCGTCATTGATCTCAGGAGCGAAGACGCTGATGTCAGTACACTCGGCGATCGTCGACGCGCGCTGAGCGATAGACGGCTGCACCTCCTCCAACTCTTCGTCGGCCTCTAGCCGCCAGGTGCGCAGCTGGTCCAGGTTCAGCCCCGGATACCAGGCTCGGACGAACTCCAGCGCCCACCCAGCTCCAAGCCGGGCTGCCGACGCCTTCCAGGCCTCGAAGCGGCCAACCGCCACCTCCAGCCAGTCGGCAGTTCGACTCGAGGTGCGGGGAATCGTCTCGCTTGGCCAGAGGGCGGCCAACACCTGCGCCCCGGCACACTGGAGGCGGCGGAGCATACGGTGAGCCGGCTGCAGCCGGGCTTGGACCGCCAAGAGCTGCTCCTCAAGCGTCTGGCTCGCGTCTGGCGCGATTTCAGCCCCCGCCTGCCGGCGTACCTCGCGATGGGCCTCGATGGATTGGGTGGCGAAGACGGAGTAGCCGGGAAAGTAGTCTGCACAGAGAACAAAAAGCAGCACAAGTCAGAACACAAATCAGGGATCAAAGGGCAAGCAGGGAGTGAAGAAGGCGGCTTACCGTCGATCAGATCCTCGATACGGCTGAAGCCCTCGCTCAGCGCCTGCTTCGCTTCAGCCCAGCCCGCCGCTTCGGTCTCGAACTCGGCCTTCAGGGCGTCCTCGTTGTCCTGTGCCTTCTTCAGGGCCACCTTGTGGCTCTCCTCCTGGTCGGCCAACTTCTTGACCAGGCGGTCACGCTCCAGGACCAAGGCACTGTACTCGGCTTCCTTGGCGCGAAGGGCGGCCTGGGCCCCGCTGAGCTGCTCCCTCAAGTCGGCATTGGCTCCTGCAAGCATGAAGACAAAGGAAAAATTAATAAGGGGAAGTCGTCAAGGAAGATCCGACCCGGCTGCTCAGCAGTCGGCCTGAATCTCGGGGACTACACCCAGTGGATGCGCTGACGCGCCCCCACAGGAGATGAACGAGACAAACACGCACTCCGGCTGCTGGCCAGGTCCTCAGTTCTCCGGCCCAACTCCTGAGCCTGGGAGTTGAAGGCGGCTGCGCGAAGGTTATGATACTCCTGGAAGATTATACAGGAGGCAAGGATAAGTTAAGTTGTCAGAACCTAGTAAGTTTCAAGCCGCCTGCGCAGCAGCCGGCTTGGAACTCGGGGACTACACCCAGTGGGTGCGCTGACGCGCCCCCACGGAAGAAATCAAAAGAGCAAAATAACCAAGGACAGAAGACTCACCCGGATGACGGCCCGCGTCGAGAGAAACTCTTGAGTGTATCGCTGCAGCGAGGCGGCCTGAGCTTGAAGCCGGTTCCGGACCTCCTGGGCCGCCGCGTTCAGCTCGCCCGTCCCCCCGCTGGGAGTCCACTCGGACGTGCTGACGCTGGCCGCCTCTAGGGCCTCCGCCGTCTGGCTGGCGCCCGCTGCTCGGTGCGGTTCCGGCGTGGAGGCGCCACCCCCTGCGCGTCGGCGCAATGCCGGCTGCACCTCAAGGCCGGCCCCTGCCGCCGGCTCGCCCCTGGACGGCTGCTATGGCGCCGCAGCTGATTGTCCGCTTTGGCCTGCTCCAGTCGGCGCTGTCTGCGACGCCCCCTCCACGAAGATCACGGGGTCCTCCCGCCTCTCCATCACCGGCGGGCCTTGGTCAACCTCCTCCGACGGGGGCACGGGAACATCGGGGGCCACGGCGCGGAGGGGAACAACGAGCAGCGGAGGCCGGTTGTGCGAGGCCTCCGCCTCCGTCTCCGCGGCTGCCGCCTTCGCCCAGGCCTTGGCCGCCGCGTCGGCCTGCTCCTTCGTCGCCTGGGCGGTCCTTCGCTCCGCCGCCTCCCGCTCCTCCCGCGCCTCCCGCGCGTTCCGCTCCGTGGCCTCCTTAAGGTTGGCGCGGGGATCCACGCGGCGGGAGCTTGAGGACCCTCTAGTCGGCCCAACTACGGAGCCGCCAGGACCTCGCTCGAGAGAAAGCGGCGCCCTGTCCGGCAAGAAAAGAAAGGTTTAGAAGAGTTTAGGACGAAGAAGACAAAAAATATATACGCAAGACATTCGATGACTTACGTAGAGATCGCCTGCGGCTGCTTCACCGCCTTGCGGAAGCGGGCCGCCTTCGCAGCCGCCTCATCCCGCTTGGTCGCCGCCGTGGAGGCCTTGGATTTTTTCGGCCGGCTGCCGAAGAAGGTCGACGCGGGCCGGTGCTTTTGCGTGCCGCCACGGGCAGCCGGCACGGCAGACGAGCCCGCGGCTTGATGATCGGGCGCCGACTGGCGGTGCGGGGCGACTTCGACCTCGTCGTCATCCGGCCAGTCCTTGAAGCTGGCCCCGAGTCCCACGCCTCCGGCCTCGTCGCCTTCCCCCATGATGGCGTCTTCCATGGCGGCCGCTCCCAGGTCCGGATCGTCGGCGTCGTCCACCGTGTGGTCGGGGAGGAGCTGGCGCTCTACCCCCGCGGCCCCGGCTGTCAGCGGGAGAAGAGGGTTCTGCAAAAGGCAAACCAATTGATCAAGAGTCGGCTATCATGAGGCCGGCTACAAAAAAGGAAGAAAAGAAGAAAGAACTTACGGCAGGCGGAGGGTTGGCGCGGGAATACGACTCCTTGCCGTATCGCCAATCCTCGGCGAGCTTGCAGTTGGAGATATAATTCACCATGTAAGACACCTCTGCGTGAGGCATCTCCCTGGTGCTCAGCCGGCACGGATTGAAGCGGCCGCTCATTTGGCAGATCATGTGAGGCCGGCCTTGGAGCGGAAGAACCCGTCGCTCCACGAAGGCGGCCACCAAGCCGGCTCCGGTCAGGCCCTCCGACTGGATCATCATCCGAAGCCAGGAGATGGCTGCGTTCCCGGCCTGAGACAGCGACCTGGCCCGGTAGCTCCACGAAGGCTGCCTCCCAGCCGGCGGGCCGGCTACGTAAGCCGGCAGGTTGACGTAGTCGCCTTGCTGGGCGACGTTCTTCACGTAAAAATAAGACTTCTGCCAAAACTTCACCGACTGGATCAGCGGAATGGACGGGAACGGATTGTTCTCGCTCGCCCGCCTCATGGCAATGAAGGCTCCGCAGGGGGCGGGCACGCCCGCGACGACGGTGCCGAGCTTGCTTTGGAAGAACTCCCCCCAGAGCTCGAGCGTGGGGAGAACTCCAAGAAAACCCTCGCACAGGGTGACGAAGGCCGACAGCAGCATCACCGCGTTGGGCGTGAGGTGATGCGGCTGGAGGTGGTAGAACTCGAGGAAGGCTCAAAGGAATCCGCTCACCGGGAGGCCGAAGCCGCGCAGGCAGTGCGAGCGGAAGATCACCCGCTCGCCCTCCTCCGGTGCCGGCGAATCTCCCTCGCCGGCGCTTGACGAACCCGCACAAGGTTCTCGCCGGGCAGACGCCGCGTCCGGCGGAGGAACTCGACGTGGTCCTCGTGGACGTTGGAGCCATCCCACGAGCTCGACAGCGCCATGGGAGCGATGCGGCGGGGAGCAAGATGAAGCGATGGCGAAACGGCGCGGCAAAGGATTGCTGCGGCGGGGAGCAAGACGAAGCGACGGCGGAACGGCGCGGCAAAGAGTTGCTGCGGCGAAGAGAAGAAGAAGGAGGGCGAGAAGGGGTGGAGTGAGGGAGAGCGCGCGAGCCTCTGCCGCTCCCCCTCCTCCCCCTACTTATAGACCGCGCGGCGGAGCCGAGGAGGCGCGGCGTGGGGGAACGTGGGGATCAACTGCGCCCACTCCCCCACGTCCCGCGATTATTGTGCCTTGATGGCAAAATAAAACCGCCGCGGGAAGACGAGTGGTCCATGTGGGCCGCAGAAGATCCGCGCTCGGACCGAGGCCTGCGAGTGGCGGGCCCGGGCCTGCGGCGGCGTCCCGTTGCGCGCGTGCGTTGGCAGGATTTCCTCGCCACGTGGCCCGCGTTCCCGCCTACGAGAAACAGAGCTTTTCCGAAGATGGCGCGCACGAGCAAAGCCGGCCCCTCGGGATAGGAAGCTGACCTAGCTTCTCGTCCCTTTGTCAGCCTCGAAGCTCGATCAGCTTCGGGGACTACTGTCGGAGTAAATAACCATGGGTAGCCTAGCCGGCTCCCCCTGGCCCTTCTGAAAAAATTACGAGCCGATTCGGCCCTCAAGAATCCAAGACACAGGGCCGCCTTCCCCTTGCCGGCTGTCTCCACGCCGGCTATCGGAAGGCGGCCCGACTTCAGCCCTCATGAAGAGAAGCCGCGGGAGGGCCGGCTCCGAGAAGCCGGCCGCGAGAAGGCCGACTCCAAGAAGCCGGCTCCCATAAAGCGGTCAAGATCGTACCCTCGAAGTCTGCATCCACATAACGGCGATGTGACGGGGCGTGGCTACAGTGAAGCCTGCCACCCCCGAATCCCGGAGCACGCCTGGCACAGTACGCCGTACGGGTGGCCATGACCCGTCCGGCGCAGCACTGTTGCCACGTTGACCCTGATGTCATCCACGACGGGCTACCAGTACGGCCCACGGGCGGTGGGCCCCTTCGGGCAGAGAGACACCCGAAGGCGGCCAGACCTCCCCCAGTCGGCCCAAGATAGAGCCGGCTCCCCACAGCCGGCTTGCCACCTCCCTCGAAGAAGACACCCCATTAAGGAGACAAGACGCGGTGGGGCTACAGTGATCGCCCACCGGGCGGCGGCACTGTAGCCACGCCCACTTCGGCGAAGCCCTCGCCACCAAGATTGAGCAACAGTAACCAGCCGCCGACAAGGCCCTGACAGTGGGGCCTGCCTGTCGACCAAGGAGCCGGCAGCCGGCGGGACCCACTAGCCGGCGGGCCCCAGCAGCCGGCACAGAAGCCGGAGAGCGTAGACACAGACGGCTGGGCCCCGCGCCCAGCCGGATTACCATTGTACCCCCGGGGGGTAGGCCTATATAAACCCCCCGGGGCATCCATGCAAAGAGAGATCAATCCCTGCTAGTCTCAGACACCACATAGGGAGGAGAAGAAAGCAAGCCGTGCCCTTCTTCCTCCTCTCGCCAAACAGCTCAAGGAGCACCGTGTAGCTACTTGTTCATCTAGTGACCATGCAGAGACCCCGCAGAGCAGCAGTAGGGGTGTTATCTCCACGGAGAGCCCCGAAGCTGGGTAAGATTCGCCGGCGTGCATGTCTTCGCCTCATCCCGTTTCCAGGCACCGGCGACGTCTTACTGGCTCCCACAATGATAAGCCACCCGTTGGCATATGTCGCACCTACCACCTGACAATGGGCAAGGAAAATCTACCCTCCTTTTCAGAATAGGAAAACAATACACTGATCCAAACAGAAATACTAGATTGTAACAAGGATCGTTAACAGGGTCTTTTTGTTAAAATAATAATCGAATCTAGCCTTTTTTTAACACAGTACAATCGGAGTCACTCACATACACTCACCCCATGAACGCATGCACACACACCCTATCCCTATGAGCATCTCCGAGAGATCGAGCCAACACATCATCTTGAGATTGATGAAGTCGCTACAATCTCCTTCCACTGAAGGCACATCGGCGGAAGGCTTGAAATAAATTCAGGAAAATGCAAGCCCCAGATGGGCAGGGGATCAGGGGATACCATTGTCCTCATAACTATCCAACCACATGTTGATTCGGTAACCGAATCTAGCTTATACATCTAGAAAATGGGGCAACTAGACCAACAGATGTAGAAACAACCTTAAATAAAGGGGAAATTGCAACCAAAACTCTCGAACTTAAAATTCTCACCAAAGCCATAGCATACCGTTGCACCACAATATCTTCTCCAATGGCAGACCTGTAGAGGACCAAAACCTCATTCAATCACTACAATAGTAGACCACCATGAATGGCGGAGATTATCAATCATGCCAAGCACTTCGGTGAGGGCATCGCCCTATCTAGGCACATAACCACTCTAGCATAGCCGCACCAGGGGGGTGACCTTACTCGACAGGAGGGGTCGTTAATGAAGGCCGCCGCTGATATCCATGGAGCCACGTCGGCTCCTTGGCAACACCAAGCCAATCGACACCATGATGAGATTAGAGTGTGAGAACTTCTATTCGATACGACACCACCATCATTGTTCAAATGATGTTACCAAAACACAAATAACGAAAAGACCCCCCTCCCCCCCCCCCCCACACACACACACAAACAAGAGATGAGGATCCCCTCCCCTAGCCCCATAGCATCGAAGCCATAGTTGACGCATATATGAGCGACTGTAGGATTTGGATAGATCATTAAAAGGATCATATCTTTATGGCTTAAAAGTGTTCTATGTGTTATTTTTTAGCTAAACTAACATATTATATTTATTTTTGAAAATGGTTACAGCACCCGCTAAACACAGACACTAGGGAAACCAAGGGGCTCACATTAGCTTTCATAGGGCGGTGCTCAAACGAAAATTTTGAAAACTATGACAAAAAACGTACAAATCTTCATAAATAGACATATTGGTTTCATGTGTTGTTTAGGACAAAGGATTTTCTTAATCATAGATGAAAATAAAGTTTTTTAAAAATGGAAATTAAAGTTCTTTTAGTAGAAGAAGAAAACTACACTTTTTTTAGGCTATAAGATTACACTTTTTTTTTGAGACAATGGTTTTTTTTTGAGAAATTTTTGAGACTGATAAGATTACACTTTTTTTTGAGAATTAAATGGGCCCAGAAATGCGGATGGAATCCTAACTTTTTTTAAGCCCAATCAGACCTGGTTCTGGACCGCAATAGCCCAATCGACCAGTGTGATTCGGTACGGCCCACGGGTCTGACGGATGGATGCGCCCTAACTCGCAGATCGCACTTCGCAAGCCGCGCCGCCGCCGCTCCCCACGCTCGTCGGGCGCACGCCGTTCAGGCCACTCCACTCCCCCCCACCCGTCCATCGTCCCCCACGCGGCGAATCCGTCGCCTCCCTCGCGGCGCGGTGGCCACGCCTCTGCGCCCCCCCTCCCCAGGGTTGCGCGCCGGCGGCGAGCCCAGCAATAGGGCAAAGCGCGACTGAATCGGCGGCCAGTCGGAGGCGCCGGGCGGGGGTGGCACCGCGGCAGGCTGCCAGCGAATAGACCGGTTGCCGCTCCATTCGTCTTCGGCTGATGGCTGTCGACGCCATGTTCCCCGTCCTGCGCTTCTCCGACTACTTCACTCGGCCGTCGGTCGAGGAGCTGGTCGAGAGGGAGGCGGCTGACCCGGGCTACTGCAGCAGGGTTCCAGATTTCGTCGTCGGCAGGGCGAGGTATGGGCAGGTGAAGTTCTCTGGCAGCACCGATGTGAGGGGGCTGGACCTGAACGAAATCGTCAAGTTTGGCCGCCATTCTGTGGTGGTTTACCGGGACGAGGCTGGCAAGCCGGCCGTAGGGCACGGCCTCAATAAAGCTGCAGAGGTGACCCTGAAGCTGGATTTGGGTACACTTCCGAAACCCGGCCTCCTAGTTGAGTTGCTACGGTGCCGCGCGAAGAAGCAAGGTGCTAGGTTTCTCTCATTCAATCCTGTGAGTGGTAACTGGAAGTTCGAGGTCGATCACTTCAGTAGGTTTGGGCTTGTGGACGAGGAGGAGGATGATGTTGCCATGGATGAGCCGGTTGTACGGCCACCGATTGCTGAAGCAAGAGACCCACCTTCAAATGGGCATGAACTGGAGCTTTCGCATTCGTTGCCTGCTCATCTTGGGCTTGACCCTGCAAAGATGCAGGAAATGCGGATGGCATTGTTTCCCAATGATGACGAAGACGAAGACATGGAGGATGGCTTTCCATCTGATCGCAGACACCTCAGCAGAGAAAGGATGAGTGTGGATTCACCCAACACAAGTGGTAAAGGTCAGAGGATGAGGTCTCTCTCTCCTTTGCATGGTTCTTCTCAGAAATTTGGAAGGAGGTCTGGTGTGCTCGCAAGGAAAGAACCACATGCACTGCTGGAATACAATGTAAATTCTACAGAGGTTGGTCCATCTTCTCATGGTATTCTCATGTCTGGAAAAAACAAGGGATTTCCGGTCAGAATGGCCAAGGTAGAAGGCTTCAAACTACCAGCTGAGCAAGCAACTCCTGTTGCTGGAAAAGTATATTCTAACTGCGTAGTGGATGCTGCTTTATTTATGGGTAGATCATTTCGAGTTGGTTGGGGACCAAATGGCATCCTTCTCCATTCTGGTAGTCCTGTTAATACTCCTGGAACTGGCCTTTCTTCTGTTATTCACATAGAGAAAGTTGCAGGTGATAAAGTTGTGCGTGATGAGCAGAACAAAGTTAAAGAGGAGCTGGCAGAACTATGTTTCTCGGATCCAATGGACCTCCATAAGAGGCTTGACCGCGAAATTCTGGAAACTGAGTCTGACTCGTTTAAATTAAAGCTTCAGAAAGTTGTGGCAAGTCGTTTGGTTTTGCCAGATATTTGCAGATCATACATTGATATCATCGAAAGGCAGCTTGAAATCAGTGATTTATCCATGTCTTCACGTGTGCTGTTAATGCATCAAGTTACGGTTTGGGAGCTAATTAGGGTCCTGTTCTCTGAGAGAGAAGCTGGCAACCAGTTGGAATTTTGTGGTGATGAGGATCAGGAGGGCATGATTTTGGATAAGAAAGAAGGTTCTGTGAACATTGACCCTGATGCACTTCCTTTCGTTAGGAGAGCAGACTTTAGCAATTGGTTACAGGACAGTGTTTGTCATCGGGTACAAGGAGAGGTGGGTTCTTTAAGTGATGCCAGATACTTGGAGCATATTGTTCTGCATTTGACTGGTCGACAATTGGACACAGCCACAGAAATTGCTGCTTCAAAGGGAGATGTCCGCTTGGCAGTCCTGCTAAGCCAGGCAGGTGGATCGATGTTAAATCGCTCGGATGTTGCTCAGCAGCTGGATCTGTGGAAAATAAATGGTCTGGACTTCGATTATATTGAGGAAGACAGGTTAAAGATATACGAGTTGCTTGCTGGTAACATACAAAGCGCTTTACTTGATTCACCAATCGACTGGAAAAGGTACCTTGGTTTAATCATGTGGTATCAGTTGTCACCAGATACATCACTTGATATTATCATTCGGTGTTATCACCAACTACTTGGCGAGGGCAAAGTTCCAAATCCTGTTCCTGTATATATCGATGAAGGACCTCTTGAGGACGCACTTCAGTGGTCCCCAGGTGACCGATTTGACATATCTTTTTATTTAATGCTTCTTCATGCAAACCAAGATGAGAAGTTTGGGCTTCTAAAGACTATGTTCAGTGCATTCTCGTCATCATATGATCCCATGGACTACCATATGATCTGGCATCAACGATCTATTCTCGAAGCTATTGGTGCTTTCAGTACAAATGATCTTCATGTACTGGATTTGAGTTTTGTCCATCAGTTACTATGTCTTGGGAAGTGCCATTGGGCTATCTACGTCATTCTGCATATGCCACATCTGGATGATGCCCCTTACATCCACGAAAAATTAATCAGGGAAATTTTGTCGCAGTATTGTGAGATATGGAGCAAAGATGGGGCTCAGAGGCAATATATTGCAGAACTTGGTATACCAGCAGAATGGATACATGAGGCTCTGGTTAGTAATAATATTATAACTTCCTGCTAATTATCTGTTTAGTAATAATATTATAACCTCCTGCTGACAATACCTATATGCAGGCTCTTTATCACGAATACTATGGAGATCGACAAGGTGCACTGGGGAATTATATTCAATGCGGCAATTGGAAGAAAGCTCATACCATTTTCATGACATCTGTTGCTCATTCTTTGTTTCTGTCATGTAAGTCTTCCCTACACTGCACTAAACAATTAGTTGTAAATACCTGATTCGATGTTACACTTTCCTACCTTACATAATTATGCAGTTAAGTCCACCAAAAGATCCTATAAAAAATCTAGAAAACAGAAGTATTCATCCACATTTTCTTATGAAAAGCCCCTTCGTTTATTTTGAATATAATACTACTTGCTTTTTTGCAATCTTTTTTAAGAAATGTATTCCTGCTTTTTATTTAATCCAGTTTCAATTATTCTCCTCGATAGATTCTATCTTAAAACATATACATTGCTAACAAACACAATAAAACTTCCGTTTCTTTCTATTGAGATGAAAAAGGAGGGGAAAATATGGATTTCTAGTCACAGGCAGCAACATTCAGTACAATTTGGAACCGTTAACTAGAATTCTCTTGGTTACTTCTCCAGAACCTAATGAAATGAAGATTCTTGTGAATTTCAGTGCTATTTTCCTATTTACTCTTTTGTTCATATGCATGATTGAGGATATCTTATCAGTTTTGTTCTGTTTCTGTTAATAAACAATGCATGAGTTTGTAATTGCTTGTTTCTTGGCATATGGTTCAGCCAAACATCAAGAAATATTCGACATTACAAGTGCTTTGGAGAATCACAAATCTGAAATTGCTGACTGGGACGTTGGTGCTGCAATATACATAGACTATTTCAACATAAAAAACTGCATGCAAGAAGAAAGTACTATGGACGATGATTCAGTAAGTATTTTTACCGTTCAAAAATTTCCTGGAATATTTCCGAGTTGACATAACTTTACTTTCTCTTCCAGGATCCACTTGAGAGTAAAAATGAATTGTGCAAGAGTTTCTTCGATCGATTAAATGACTCGCTGGGTATCTGGGGAAGCAAATTACCCATTGAGGCAAGGTAAGATAGTATCCGTTGATTTAATTAATAGATCTACAATCTGCAACTAACCATATGTTGATGTTTACATGAAACTGTTGGACTTCCATGTCATGTTTTAACTTAAGTAACCCTGCTTCCAAGAACACAATTTTGATTTGCAGTGTTCACAAGTTCCCATATAATTAGATTTTTTTTCCAAAGAGCTATTAATTTGCACCTGAATCAAATAATCCATTCCAAATCTAAGCTTCTTAGTCACAGTGGAAATCATGGTCGTTCCTTAGACGACTTGGCTGATTCTTTAAGTCCACCAAGACATACTGGCATTTCTTATTTCTTATAGAACAAATGTTCAGGCCCGTTCTCATTATTATGTAACTGCGGCAGGGCATGCTTCTCGAAGATGGCAGAGGAGCTCTGCGAGCTTCTAATGAGCTCCCCCGGCGAGGGCTCGGCGCCAGATCTCTTCATGAGCTGCTTTCAGACGATGCTCAACGCCCCTGTGCCCACCGACAACAGGGCGTCCTACCTGCAGGAGGCAGTCTCTGTTTTCACCGACATACTTTGCGGGGACTCATTGTAAGGTATAGTTCCTACGGATGATCCATGGCATGGTTTCCGGGTGCCCAAGTCGGCCGTGGAATCTGGGTCGCGCAAGAGCTGTGAATCTGCATGCCGCACACATGGAACAAGTCACAAAAATCCCCATGTCTGATGCTCAGGGGAAACGTAGAACCTGCCATTGTCGGTGCAGACAAGTGCCCACCCCTGTAAACTCCTGAAGTAACCTGACGATATTTTTCTGCACGAATGCAACATGTCTTGTAATCTGTGTGCCGCACCCATTCAGTCATCGTCTTTTTTGTTATTGTTACGAAGAACAGCATCGCATGTACTCGTAGGGTTGAAAGGTGGATGTCAGTGTGTGGATTGAAAGTTCAAAGAGTTGTTGTAGATCTATCGTTGGTATCATCTGGTCGGGGCTGTGCGGATACCGCTTTTTCGCAGAACCATGTGATGGCTGTGGTCTGTCCAAGGGGCCCGCTTCGGCGTAATACCGGGGACGGCGGGCGACATGAATGAATCAATCAATCAACACTCAACACGGCTCACATGCCGGTTTCTTTCTAGTTTTCGTTCGTTCGCTAGGCCCCAGCCAGTTTGTGTATCGTGTTATTTCTCGTCGGTCCCTCCTACTGAAATCATTGGAGGAAATGGTTTATCCTCACGGCAGGGAGACAGCAACGCGCTCCCTTCCCACTCACAAGGCACCGTACACCCTCTGCCTTTTTTTAACAAGTACGGCTGACTCGAGAATTCGTCGTTATAATCATCTAAAACAAAGGGATTTCGTCGTCCGTGCTCGCCGTCGTGTATTCCAAGTCTCCAACAACTGCAAGATAAACAAGATTTCCACGCGTGACTGTGCAGGAGCCTGGAAGATACATATCTCCAGCGCCAATGGCCCGGTGCCTTATCACCACGCTGCGACGTCAGGCTCTGGCTGGCGAGTCTTCCCTCAAAAAAAAAAAAAAAGGTTCTGGCTGGCGAGTCCGTCGCGGACGCACCCACTGATCCACCCAGCACCAGCACCGGCCAACGGGATTTTAAAAAGGCGACTGACCACCGAAACAGCCGCAGTGCGGCAGCAGGTGGCGCGCGTCTCCGGCGTGGCGGAAACATACAGACAAACAGGCGAACGGCACCCGGTAATAAACAAAACCCGCGAGCGATCGCGCCACGAACCCACGGCGCAGAGGCTTATCCGAACCGAGCACCCAGACCCGTCCCAGCATCCTATAAAATGCGCCTCGCATCCGAGATCCATCCATCCACAACATCCAGAGCAAAGAGCATCCAGATTCCACACTCCAGAGCAACAGTTTCAGGCTGAGTTGAGTTTTTTTGGGGTTGCCAATGGCGGACATCGCGATGCTGGTGGCGGAGGAGCACGAGAAGAGGATGAAGCGAGGGGCGCCCCGCACGGTCGCCGGCGCCGGAGAGGAGGCGTCCGAGGGGAGGGTGAACTTCGGGGCGGTCACCAAGGTGTGGGGCTCCTGGGCCGAGTCTGCCGCCGCCGCCGCGTCCGGGGTCAAGGTGCACGTCGCGGTGCTCGTCAGGTCCGACCTGGTGGCGGCCGAGCCCAGGAGCCCGGTCGCCCGGGCAGCCTTCGACGGCTTCTTCTCTGCTTGATGAGTGTGAATTAGAGTAATTCGGAGGAGTTTACCGTGTGGAGTACCTCTCCCCCTTAAGCCAGTGTCATATAACTCCGGTTTGTACATAACCGTGTGCTTTACTGGTTTGCAACGAGGAAGAAGTGTACTTTTCGTACTGCTCTTCGCTTGGGCGGCAACTATGCGTTTTGACATTTTATCTTTGGAGTTGGGCGCTGCCAGGCGCCGGCCGACCGGCCAAAATCCTAAACCGGTGACCCTCGGAGTCGTTCAGTCACAGTCCCATGTACGGTCACGATTTGTATGAGTCGGTGAGCGAGAAAAAAAAAATCCTCCCGTGTGCCTTCGCTTTCCCATGTATTGCGCGTGGAAATAGGGAACGAGATCGTCTGACTTAGATCGATCTACTGCCGAGGGACGTAGTACGTGCTGCCCCGTCCGTGGACCATATATATGTACTATTATTCTCACAAATGCTAGCCCACCAAATGACGTGTTGGCTAATGCGCGCCTAAAGAAAAAGGACTTGGCTTGAGAAGAAGCACAAGGCTAGGAAAAAGAGAGAAAACAAAACTACATCACAGTTCGAGGGAGAGGTATGTTTCTAAATAATTATTGTCTTTTCAATGTTATTCTGCCCATTAACTCTCATAACCCTCAATTTTTTTCTTTAGAAGAAACAAGAGGTTGGGGAAGAGGCATGTAGTGGTGTTGGACAAGTTGAAGATGTTATAGTTTACAAGGATAATGTGAAGGAGTCTCAAGATTACAAGGACAATCTTAACTTTACTCAACTTTTGATGGTAATCTTGTCCATATAATTAGTCTAGAAATTTAGGGGATGACAATTATTCTTATAAATACTTACTTATTTAATTTAATTTCCAGGGACCAATTACATGTGATCTATTTACTGGGTCGTGGTGAAGTGCTATTCTTTTTGGGCAACCATGTGCTCTTTACTTGAATGAGAGCACAAACAAGCATGGTTTTGGGACATTTGGACATTCAGTTTAGTTTAGGTTCTAGTTGATCAATCACTTTCTTCATGCATTTCAGAGATATACTCCCTGGGTTGGCATCTATTTTGTTCAATGCACCTGCAATTTTTGTATGCATGCTCATTTACATTCAGCAGCCAAAGCAGGCATTATGACTTGCAAATCATTTTATTCCTGGAAGGACATGCTCACAAATTGTCAATAGCAGCACCTCTTTAATTAACAACACCTATTATATGCTCTCAAATTGACAACCTTATATCACAACAGTTCAATTCAGTGCATTTCTATCAGTTCCGTCCGATTTTGCACACACACACAGACACACACACACAAGTTGTCTGTTTATTGGAACAATTCTTCAGTTATAACAAACATTCAAGAAAGCAGGAACATTTTCCACACAAATCTGTTCAAGTCTGCACATGTACAAGTACCACTCAAGTCAGACCAATACTGCAAATGTAGAAGTACAAACCAGAACAGTAATTCAATCATAACATTCATTCAAAATACTGTTGTAGCTTCTCTTTTTCACTCTGAAAACATTCGTACATCAAGACACAATACAAGCAGCAGAGCAGATGGCCCGCAGAAGCCTTGACAATGTTGGCTTCATGGCCTTGGCAGCTCGGCGGCGTCAACGGCGCCGGCTCCGCAGCTCCACGGCCTCGATGGCTCCGACGCATTGCGCCATAGACGAGGCGTGGCTGATGGCTCCGTTGCCTCCACTGCTAGGCGGCCTGACACCTGGACGAAGCGGCGGCTATCTGCCGCCTCCACAGCTAGGCGGCGTCGCGTCCTCCCGGAGCTGCTCCTCCATCAGCGGCCATGATTGCCTCACCCTATCTTAGCAACACCACTCCACGGTAGCATCACCACCTCCCCTGCTCCCTGAAGCGGTTGCGAAGTGCCCCGCCGCCTATGTTGCTCCTTCATCTTCCGCCAAGACCGCCCATCATCCCAAGCCCCTGGTTGCTCACCGTCTCACCAGAGCCCCCACGACATCACAACACGCCGGCTCACCGCATTGGGTGTCGCAACTCTGATGTCATTAGTTGCAGCTCCGGCGTTGCCAATTCCATCTCCCGTACACATGGTTGTAGTGCCACCGGCGATGGTCGCAGCTCCCTCTGTATACGGTTGTAGCACCACGCCGACTGGTCACAACATCTTTTAGGCACCGGTTCCAGCTCCTGGCATAAAAAGTTGTAGCACCGCCTATGGCATGTCACAGCATCCTGTAAGCATTGATGCAACTCCGCGCGTCACCGGTTCCAGCTCCCAGGGTACACGGTTGTAGCACCGCCGATGATGGGTCGCAACATCCTGTAGGCATGGATGCAGCTCCACATGTCACTGGTTTTAGCTCCCACCGTACACGGTTATAATACCATCGACGTACAAGGTTCCATCATGTGGCTCCGCGGTCACAACATCGCCGCTTGCCGGTTCCAGCATGCGGTGACCATGGTGGCAACATTTCTATAGGTCGGTTCCAGCATCTGGTCCCCCACCATGATGCTCGGTCATCATCGTAGCATGGCGACCTCGCTGCATGTGGTTCCCTTGCAACATTGGTCGTGGTCGGTGGCCGCAACTTTTGGGGAATGCGGTAATTTCAAAAAAAAAATCCTACACACACGCAAGATCATGGTGATGCATAGCAACGAGAGGGGAGAGTGTTGTCTACGTACCCTCGTAGACCGTACGCGGAAGCGTTATGACAACGCGGTTGATGTAGTCGTACGTCTTCACGATCGACCGGTCCTAGTACTGAAAGTACGACACCTCCGCGATCTGCACACGTTCGGCTCGGTGACGTCCCACGAACTCATGATCTAGCAGAGTGTCGGGGAAGAGCTTCATCAGCACGATGGCGTGATGATGGTGATGATGATGCTACCGGAACAAGGCTTCACCTAAGCACCACTACAATATGACCGAGGTGGATTATGGTGGAGGGGGGCACCGCACACGGCTGGAAACAATCAACTTGTGTGTCCTAGGATGTCCCCCTGCCCCCGTATATAAAGGAGCAAGGGGGAGGCCGGCCGGCTCTAGTGGCGCGCCAAGGGAGGAGGAATCCTCCTCCTAGTAGGAGTAGGATTCCTCCTTTCCTAGTCCTACTAGGAGGAGAAGTGGAAGGAAGGAAGGGAGAGGAAGAGGAGAAGGAAGGGGGGGGGGGTGAGGGAGTCCTGGATTAGGGGGTCTCCGGATAGCCGGACTATATCCTTTGGCCGGACTGTTGGACTATGAAGATACCAGATTGAAGACTTCGTGCCGTGTCCGGATGGGACTCTACTTGGCGTGGAAGGCAAGCTAGGCAATACGGATATGGATATATCCTCCTTTGTAACCGACTTTGTGTAACCCTAGCCTCCTCCGGTGTCTATATAAACCGTAGGGTTTTAGTCTGTAGGACAACATACAATCATACCATAGGCTAGCTTCTAGGGTTTAGCCTCTCTGATCCCGTGGTAGATCAACTCTTGTAATACTCATATCATCAAGAACAATCAAGCAGGACATAGGGTATTACCTCCATCGAGAGGGCCCGAACCTGGGTAAAACATCGTGTCCCCTGCCTCCTGTTACCACCCGCCTTAGACGCACAGTTCGGGACCCCCTACCCGAGATCCGCCGGTTTTGACACCGACATTGGTGCTTTCATTGAGAGTTCCACTGTGTCGCCACCATAAGGCTTGATGGCTCCTTCGATCATCGCTAGCGATGCGGGCCAGGGTGAGGCTTTCCTCCCTAGACAGATCTTCGTATTCGGCGGCTTTGCACTGCGGGCCAATTCGCTTGGCCATCTGGAGCAGATTGAGAGCTACGCCCCTGGCCATTAGGTCAGATTTGGAAACTTGAACTACACGGCCGACATCCGCGGAGACTTGATCTTCGACGGATTCAAGCCCATGTCGGACGCGTCATACAGTCTTGACGAGCATGACATAACTTTGCCGTCGGACAGTATTCGAGAGATCGCATCCGCAGCTACTGCGTCCATCAATCCGGAGCAAGTCGCACCATCCGAGAGCGGAGGGATAGACCCCGCCATGGATGCCACACTCTCAGTGGCGATAGAGCCGGATACTAACTTTACCCCTTACAAGAGCCGTGTCGCCAAACCACTGGATTCATCCACGACCACGGACTCCGAGCCGCTCATATCCGTGCCCGTCGAGTCCGACTGGGCGCCGATCATGGAGTTCACCTCCGCGGACATCTTTCAGCACTCACCCTTCGGGGATATGCTAAATTCATTAAGGTCTCTCTCCCTGTCAGGAGAACCTTGGCCGAACTATGTTCGGCTAGAATGGGATGCGGGCGACGAGGAAATTCGCTGCCCACCCACCACCCACTTAGTAGCCACTGTCGACGACTTAACCGACATGCTCGACTTCGGCTCCGAAGACTTCGACGGTATGGACGACGAAGCCGGAGACGAACAGGATCCACCACCCTCAGGGCACTGGACCGCCACCTCCTCATATGATATATACATGGTGGACACCCCCAAAGAAGCCAATGGGGACGAGAAAGCGGAGGATGACCCCTCCAAAAATCAACCCATGCGCCGACGTCAGCATCGCCACTCTAAGTCCCGCCACATCAAGGGTAGTGATACCGACACAGGAGATAATAACACTCCGGATAGCGCCGAAGACAACAACAATCCCCTCCAGCACGGTGCAGAGCTAGAGGACGAACAAGCCAGCCCCCAGAGCGGGCAGCAGATGGAGATTTGGAGGAGGACAATTACATGCCTCTCTCCGAAGACGAGGCGAGCCTCGGCGACGACGAGTTTATCGTGCCTGAGGACCCCGTCGAGCAAGAGCGCTTCAAGTGCCGGCTTATGGCCATGACAAGTAGCCTAAAGAAGAAACAACAACAGCTTCAAGCTGATCAAGACTTGCTAGCAGACAGATGGACCGAAGTCCTTGCGGCCCAGGAGCATGAATTCGAGCTCCCGTCCAAGAGTTACCCCAAACGCAGGTTGCTACCTCACCTCGAGGAGGAAGCATTCGAACCTCATTCACCAGTGTACAATGCGGCTGGCCGGCCACTACGCGGCCGAGCCAAAGAGGCGTTTCAGCTCAAAGTTCAGCCCGCACCCCGTCGCCACTCAGTCAAAGATACTAAGGCCTGGGGCAACACAGAGGACCTGCGAGACATCTTGGACAGCAAGGCAAAAATCACAAGGTCAATATACGGGACACGAACACGTGCGCCCACACGGGACGATGATCGTCGCGTCGGATACACCAAGAGTAAATCCGGACGGGCCGAATACAGCAGACAAAACTCATACGAACTACGTCGGGATATAGCCGGGCACAGAGGCGCCGCACACCCCTTATGCTTCACTGATGAAGTTATGAATCATGAATTCCCGGAGGGTTTTAAATCCATAAATATCGAATCATATGATGGCACAACCGATCCCGCTGTATGGATTGAGGATTTCCTCCTTCACATCCACATGGCTCGCGGTGACGATCTACATGCCATCAAGTACCTCCCACTAAAACTCAAAGGACCAGCTCGGCATTGGCTGAATAGCTTGCCAGCAGATTCCGTCGGCAGTTGGGAGGATTTGGAAGATGCATTTCTTGACAACTTCCAGGGCACTTATGTGCGGCCACCGGATGCTGATGACTTGAGCCACATAACCCAGTAGCCAGGGAAATCGGCCAGACAATTCTGGACACGGTTCCTGACCAAGAAAAATCAAATCGTAGACTGTCCGGATGCAGAAGCCCTAGCGGCATTCAAACATAACATCTGCGATGAGTGGCTCGCTCGCTATCTCGGCCAGGAGAAGCCGAAATCTATGGCAACCCTCCCAACACTCATGACCCGCTTTTGCGCGGGCGAGGATAGCTGGCTGGCTCGCAGCAACAAGACATCAAGGAATCCGGATACCTCGGATACCAAAGACGTTAACGGTAGACAGCGTCGTAATAGACCAAAGCGCCACAATAACGGCGATAACACCGAAGATACGGCAGTCAACACCGGATTCAAAGGCTCTAGATCCGGTCAGCGGAAAAAGCCATTCAAAAGAAATACTCCGGCTCTGTCCAGTCTGGATCGCATACTGGATCGCTCGTGTCAAATCCACGACACCCCTGAAAAGCTAGCCAATCACACCAACAGAGAATGCTGGGTGTTCAAGCAGGCCGGCAAGTTAAATTCCGAAAACAAGGACAAGGGGCTGCATAGCGATGACGAGGAGGAGCCCCGGCCGCCGAACCCAGGAGGACAGAAGGGGTTTCCCCCACAAGTAAAGACAGTAAACATGATATACGCAACCCACATTCCCAAGAGGGAGCGGAAGCACGCACTAAGGGACGTCTACGTGATGGAGCCCGTCGCCCCGAAGTTCAACTCATGGTCTGCTTGTCCGATCACCTTCGATCGCAGGGACCACCTGAAGGAAATATGCCCTAGAGGCAATAATAAAGTTATTATTTATTTCCTTATATCATGATAAATGTTTATTATTCATGCTAGAATTGTATTAACCGGAAACATAATACATGTGTGAATACATAGACAAACAGAATGTCACTAGTATGCCTCTACTTGACTAGCTCGTTAATCAAAGATGGTTATGTTTCCTAACCATAGACAAAGAGTTGTTATTTGATTAACGGGATCACATCATTAGGTGAATGATCTGATTGACATGACCCATTCCATTAGCTTAGCACCCGATCGTTTAGTATGTTGCTATTTCTTTCTTCATGACTTATACATGTTCCTATGACTATGAGATTATGCAGCTCCCGTTTGCCAGAGGAACACTTTGGGTGCTACCAAACGTCACAACGTAAATGGGTGATTATAAAGGTGCTCTACAGGTGTCTCCAAAGGTACATGTTGGGTTGGCGTATTTCGAGATTAGGATTTGTCACTCTGAATGTCGGAGAGGTATCTTTGGGCCCTCTCGGTAATGCACATCACATAAGCCTTGCAAGCATTACAACTAATGAGTTAGTTGCAAGATGATGTATTACGAAACGAGTAAAGAGACTTGCTGGTAACGAGATTGAACTAGGTATTGAGATACCGACGATCGAATCTCGGGCAAGTAACATACCGATGACAAAGGGAACAACGTATGTTGTTATGCGGTCTGACCGATAAAGATCTTCGTAGAATATGTGGGAGCCAATATGAGCATCCAGGTTCCGCTATTGGTTATTGACCGGAGACGTGTCTCGGTCATGTCTACATTGTTCTCGAACCCGTAGGGTCCGCACGCTTAAGGTTTTGATGACAGTTATATTATGAGTTTATGCATTTTGATGTACCGAAGTTTGTTCGGAGTCCCGGATGTGATCACGGACATGACGAGGAGTCTCGAAATGGTCGAGACATAAAGATTGATATATTGGAAGCCTATATTTGGATATCGGAAGTGTTCCGGGTGAAATCGGGATTTTACCGGAGTACCGGGAGGTTACCGGAACCCCCCGGGAAGTATATGGGCCTTAATGGGCCTTAGTGGAAGAGAGGAGAGGTGGCCAGGGCTGGGCCGCGCACCCCTCCCCCCTAGTCCGAATAGGACAAGGAGAGGGGGGCGGCGCCCCCCCTTCCTTCTCTCTCTCCTCTTTCCCCCTTCCCGAATCCTATTCCAACTAGGAAAGGGGGGGGGGGGAATCCTACTCCCGGTGGGAGTAGGACTCCTCCTGGTGCGCCCTCCTCCTGGCCGGCCGCACCCCCCCTTGATCCTTATATACGGAGGCAGGGGGCACCCCATAGACACAAGTTGATCCACGTGATCATATTCTTAGCCGTGTGTGGTGCCTCCTTCCACCATAATCCTCGATAATATTGTAGCGGTGCTTAGGCGAAGCCCTGCGACGGTAGTACATCAAGATCGTCACCACACCGTCGTGCTGACGGAACTCTTCCCCGATACTTTGCTGGATCGGAGTCCGGGGATCGTCATCGAGCTGAACGTGTGCTAAAACTCGGAGGTGCCGTAGTTTCGGTGCTTGATCGGTCGGGCTGTGAAGACGTACGACTACATCAACCACGTTGTGCTAACGCTTCCGCTGTCGGTCTACAAGGGTACGCAGATCACACTCTCCCCTCTCGTTGCTATGCATCACCATGATCTTGCGTGTGCGTAGGAATTTTTTTGAAATTACTACGTTCCCCAACAGTGGCATCCGAGCCTAGGTTTTATATGTTGATGTTATATGCACGAGTAGAACACAAGTGAGTTGTGGGCGATATAAGTCATACTGCTTACCAGCATGTCATACTTTGGTTCGGCAGTATTGTTGGACGAAGCGGCCCGGACCGACATTACGCGTACGCTTACGCGAGACCGGTTCTCCCGACGTGCTTTGCACAGAGGTGACTAGCGGGTGACAGTTTCTCCAACTTTTGTTGAACCGAGTGTGGCTACGCCTGGTCCTTGCGAAGGTTAAAACATCACCAACTTGACAAACTATCGTTGTGGTTTTGATGCATAGGTAAGATTGGTTCTTGCTTAAGCCCGTAGCAGCCACGTAAAACTTTCAACAACAAAGTAGAGGACGTCTAACTTGTTTTTGCAGGGCATGTTGTGATGTGATATGGTCAAGACATGATGCTAAATTTTATTGTATGAGATGATCATGTTTTGTAACCGAGTTATCGGCAACTGGCAGGAGCCATATGGTTGTCGCTTTATTGTATGCAATGCAATCGCGCTGTAATGCTTTACTTTATCACTAAGCGGTAGCGATAGTCGTGGAAGCATAAGATTGGCGAGACGACAACGATGCTACGATGGAGATCAAGGTGTCGCGCCGGTGACGATGGTGATCACGACGGTGCTTCGAAGATGGAGATCACAAGCACAAGATGATGATGGCCATATCATATCACTTATATTGATTGCATGTGATGTTTATCTTTTATGCATCTTATCTTGCTTTGATTGACGGTAACATTATAAGATGATCTCTCACTAATTATCAAGAAGTGTTCTCCCTGAGTATGCACCGCTGCGAAAGTTCTTCGTGCTGAGACACCACGTGATGATCGGGTGTGATAGGCTCTACGTTCAAATACAACGGGTGCAAAAGAGTTGCACACGCGGAATACTCAGGTTATACTTGACGAGCCAAGCATATACAGATATGGCCTCGGAACACGGAGACCGAAAGGTCGAGCGTGAATCATATAGTAGATATGATCAACATAGTGATGTTCACCAATGAAACTACTCCATCTCACGTGATGATCGGACATGGTTTAGTTGATTTGGATCACGTAATCACTTAGAGGATTAGAGGGATGTCTATCTAAGTGGGAGTTCTTTAAGTAAATTAATTGATCCTAAATTTATCATGAAACTTAGTACCTGATAGTATCTTGCTTGTTTATGCTTGATTGTAGATAGATGGCCCGTGCTGTTGTTCTGTTGAATTTTAATGCGTTCCTTGAGAAAGCAAAGTTGAAAGATGATGGTAGCAATTACACGGACTGGGTCCGTAACTTGAGGATTATCCTCATTGCTGCACAGAAGAATTACGTCCTGGAAGCACCACTGGGTGCCAGGCCTGCTGCTGGAGCAACACCAGATGTTATGAACGTCTGGCAGAGCAAAACTGATGACTACTCGATAGTTCAGTGTGCCATGCTTTACGGCTTAGAATCGGGACTTCAACGACGTTTTGAACGTCATGGAGCATATGAGATGTTCCAGGAGTTGAAGTTAATATTTCAAGCAAATGCCTGGATTGAGAGATATGAAGTCTCCAATAAGTTCTATAGCTGCAAGATGGAGGAGAACAGTTCTGTCAGTGAGCATATACTCAAAATGTCTGGGTATAATAATCACTTGATTCAATTGGGAGTTAATCTTCCAGATGATTGCGTCATTGACAGAATTCTCCAATCACTGCCACCAAGCTACAAGATCTTCGTGATGAACTATAATATGCAAGGGATGAATAAGACTATTCCTGAGCTCTTCGCAATGCTGAAAGCTGCGGAGGTAGAAATCAAGAAGGAGCATCAAGTGTTGATGGTCAACAAGACCACTAGTTTCAAGAAAAAGGGCAAAGGGAAGAAGAAGGGGAACTTCAAAAAGAACAGCAAGCAAGTTGCTAATCAAGAGAAGAAACCCAAACCTGGACCTAAGCCTGAAACTGAGTGCTTCTACTGCAAGCAGACTGGTCACTGGAAGCGGAACTGCCCCAAGTATTTGGCGGATAAGAAGGATGGAAAGGTGAACAAAGGTATATGTGATATACATGTTATTGATGTGTACCTTACTAATGCTCGCAGTAGCACCTGGGTATTTGATACTGGTTCTGTTGCTAATATTTGCAACTCAAAACAGGGACTACGGATTAAGCGAAGATTGGCTAAGGACGAGGTGACGATGCGCATGGGAAATGGTTCCAAAGTCGATGTGATCGCAGTCGGCACGCTACCTCTACATCTACCTTCGGGATTAATATTAGACCTAAATAATTGTTATTTGGTGCCAGCGTTAAGCATGAACATTATATCTGGATCTTGTTTGATGCGAGACAGTTATTCATTTAAATCAAAGAATAATGGTTGTTCTATTTACATGAGTAATATCTTTTAAAGAGTGGTCTATTCTTATTAAATCTCGATAGTAGTGACACACATATTCATAGTGTTGAAACCAAAAGATGCAGAGTTGATAATGATAGTGCAACTTATTTGTGGCACTGCCGTTTGGGTCATATCGGTATAAAGCGCATGAAGAAACTCCATACTGATGGGCTTTTGGAACCACTTGATTATGAATCACTTGGTACTTGCGAACCGTGCCTTATGGGTAAGATGACAAAAACACCGTTCTCCGGTACTATGGAGAGAGCAACAGATTTATTGGAAATCATACATACAGATGTATGTGGTCCGATGAATGTTGAGGCTCGTGGCGGATATCGTTATTTTCTCACCTTCACAGATGACTTAAGCAGATATGGGTATATATACTTAATGAAACATAAGTCTGAAATGTTTGAAAAGTTCAAAGAATTTCAGAGTAAAGTTGAAAATCATCGTAACAAGAAAATAAAATTCCTACGATCTGATCGTGGAGGAGAATATTTGAGTGACGAGTTTGGTGTACATTTGAAAAAATGTGGAATAGTTTCGCAACTCACGCCACCCGGAACACCACAGCGTAATGGTGTGTCCGAACGTCGTAATCGTACTTTACTAGATATGGTGCGATCTATGATGTCTCTTACTGATTTACCGCTATCGTTTTGGGGATACACTCTAGAGACGGCCGCATTCATGTTAAATAGGGCACCATCAAAATCCGTTGAGACGACGCCTTATGAACTGTGGTTTGGCAAGAAACCAAAGTTGTCGTTTCTGAAAGTTTGGGGCTGCGATGCTTATGTGAAAAAGCTTCAACCTGGTAAGCTCGAACCGAAATCGGAGAAATGTGTCTTCATAGGATATCCAAAGGAAACTATTGGATACACCTTCTATCACAGATCCGAAGGCAAGACTTTTGTTGCTAAATTCGGAAACTTTCTGGAGAAGGAGTTTCTCTCGAAAGAAGTGAGTGGGAGGAAAGTAGAACTTGATGAGGTAACTGTACCTAATCCCTTATTGGAAAGTAATACATCACAGAAACCTGTTTCTGTGACACCTACACCAGTTAGTGAGGAAGCTAATGATGATGATCATGAAACTTCAGAACAAGATACTACTGAACCTCGTAGATCAACCAGAGTGAGATCCGCGCCAGAGTGGTACGGTAATCCTATTCTGGAAGTCATGCTACTAGATCATGATGAACCTACGAACTATGAAGAAGCGATGGTGAGCCCAGATTCCGCAAAATGGCTTGAAGCCATGAAATCTGAGATGGGATCCATGTATGAGAATAAAGTATGGAGTTTGGTTGACTTGCCCAATGATCGGCAAGCAATTGAGAATAAATGGATCTTCAAGAAGAAGACTGACGCTGACGGTAATATTACTGTCTACAAAGCTCGACTTGTCGCAAAAGGTTTTCGGCAAGTTCAAGGGATTGACTATGATGAGACCTTCTCACCCGTAGCGATGCTTAAGTCTGTCCAAATCATGTTAGCAATTGCCGCATTTTATGATTATGAAATTTGGTAGATGGATGTCAAAACTGCATTCCTGAATGGATTTCTGGAAGAAGAGTTGTATATGATGCAACCAGAAGGTTTTGTCGATCCAAAGGGAGCTAACAAAGTGTGCAAGCTCCAGCGATCCATTTATGGACTGGTGCAAGCCTCTCGGAGTTGGAATAAACACTTTGATAGTGTGATCAAAGCATTTGGTTTTATACAGACTTTTGGAGAAGCCTGTATTTACAAGAAAGTGAGTGGGAGCTCTGTAGCATTTCTGATATTATATGTGGATGACATATTACTAATTGGAAATGATATAGAATTTCTGGATAGCATAAAGGGATACTTGAATAAGAGTTTTTCAATCAAAGACCTCGGTGAAGCTGCTTACATATTAGGCATTAAGATCTATAGAGATAGATCAAGACGCTTAATTGGACTTTCACAAAGCACATACCTTGACAAAGTTTTGAAGAAGTTCAAAATGGATCAAGCAAAGAAAGGGTTCTTGCTTGTGTTACAAGGTGTGAAGTTGAGTAAGACTCAATGCCCGACCACTGCAGAAGATAGAGAGAAAATGAAAGATGTTCCCTATGCTTCAGCCATAGGCTCTATCATGTATGCAATGCTGTGTACCAGACCTGATGTGTGCCTTGCTATAAGTCTAGCAGGGAGGTACCAAAGTGATCCAGGAGTGGATCACTGGACAGCGGTCAAGAACATCCTGAAATACCTGAAAAGGACTAATGATATGTTTCTCGTTTATGGAGGTGACAAAGAGCTCATCGTAAATGGTTACATTGATGCAAGCTTTGACACTGATCCGGACGATTCTAAATCGCAAACCGGATACGTGTTTACATTAAACGGTGGAGCTGTCAGTTGGTGCAGTTCTAAACAAAGTGTCGTGGCGGGATCTACGTGTGAAGCGGAATACATAGCTGCTTCGGAAGCAGCAAATGAAGGAGTCTGGATGAAGGAGTTCATATCCGATCTAGGTGCCATACCTAGTGCATCGGGTCCAATAAAAATCTTTTGTGTCAATACTGGTGCAATTGCCTTGGCAAAGGAATCCAGATTTCACAAGAGAACCAAGCACATCAAGAGACGCTTCAATTCCATCCGGGATCTAGTCCAGGTGGGAGACATAGAGATTTGCAAGATACATACGGATCTGAATGTAGCAGACCCGTTGACTAAGCCTCTTCCACGAGCAAAACATGATCAGCACCAAGGCTCCATGGGTGTTAGAATCATTACTGTGTAATCTAGATTATTGACTCTAGTGCAAGTGGGAGACTGAAGGAAATATGCCCTAGAGGCAATAATAAAGTTATTATTTATTTCCTTATATCATGATAAATGTTTATTATTCATGCTAGAATTGTATTAACCGGAAACATAATACATGTGTGAATACACAGACAACCAGAATGTCACTAGTATGCCTCTACTTGACTAGCTCGTTAATCAAAGATGGTTATGTTTCCTAACCATAGACAAAGAGTTGTTATTTGATTAACAGGATCACATCATTAGGTGAATGATCTGATTGACATGACCCATTCCATTAGCTTAGCACCCGATCATTTAGTATGTTGCTATTGCTTTCTTCATGACTTATACATGTTCCTATGACTATGAGATTATGCAGCTCCCGTTTGCCGGAGGAACACTTTGTGTGCTACCAAACGTCACAACGTAAATGGGTGATTATAAAGGTGCTCTACAGGTGTCTCCAAAGGTACATGTTGGGTTGGCGTATTTCGAGATTAGGATTTGTCACTCCGAATGTCGGAGAGGTATCTCTAGGCCCTCTCGGTAATGCACATCACATAAGCCTTGCAAGCATTACAACTAATGAGTTAGTTGCAAGATGATGTATTACGAAACGAGTAAAGAGACTTGCCAGTAACGATATTGAACTAGGTATTGAGATACCGACGATCGAATCTCGGGCAAGTAACATACCGATGACAAAGGGAACAACGTATGTTGTTATGCGGTTTGACCGATAAAGATCTTCGTAGAATATGTGGGAGCCAATATGAGCATCCAGGTTCCGCTATTGGTTATTGACCAGAGACGTGTCTCGGTCATGTCTACATTGTTCTCGAACCCGTAGGGTCCGCACGCTTAAGGTTTTGATGAGAGTTATATTATGAGTTTATGCATTTTGATGTACCGAAGTTTTTTCGGAGTCCCGGATGTGATCACGGACATGACGAGGAGTCTCGAAATGGTCGAGACATAAAGATTGATATATTGGAAGCCTATATTTGGATATCGGAAGTGTTCCGGGTGAAATCGGGATTTTACCGGAGTACCGGGAGGTTACCGGAACCCCCCGGGAAGTATATGGGCCTTAATGGGCCTTAGTGGAAGAGAGGAGAGGTGGCCAGGGCTGGGCCGCGCGCCCCTCCCCCCCTAGTCCGAATAGGACAAGGAGAGGGGGGCGGCGCCCCCCCTTCCTTCTCTCTCTCCTCTTTCCCCCTTCCCGAATCCTATTCCAACTAGGAAAGGGGGGGAATCCTACTCCCGGTGGGAGTAGGACTCCTCCTGGCGCGCCCTCCTCCTGGCCGGCCGCACCCCCCTTGATCCTTTATATACGGAGGCAGGGGGCACCCCATAGACACAAGTTGATCCACGTGATCATATTCTTAGCCGTGTGCGGTGCCCCCTTCCACCATAATCCTCGATAATATTGTAGCGGTGCTTAGGCGAAGCCCTGCGACGGTAGTACATCAAGATCGTCACCACGCCGTCGTGCTAACGGAACTCTTCCCCGACACTTTGCTGGATCGGAGTCCGGGGATCGTCATCGAGCTGAACGTGTGCTAAAACTTGGAGGTGCCGTTGTTTCGGTGCTTGATCGGTCGGCCGTGAAGATGTACGACTACATCAACCGCGTTGTGCTAACGCTTCCGCTGTCGGTCTACAAGGGTACGTAGATCACACTCTCCCCTCTCGTTGCTATGCATCACCATGATCTTGCGTGTGCGTAGGAATTTTTTTGAAATTACTACGTTCCCCAACACCACCCCACTAGCATCCGTCATGGCGGATCTGCCGCACTGGTCCTAGACCCTATCATTGACGGATTTCATCTCACTCGAGTCCTTATGGATGGCGGCAGCAGCCTGAACCTGCTTTATCAGGATACAATGCGAAAAATGGGTATCGATCCCTCAAGGATCAAACCCAGCAAAACCACCTTCAAAGGTGTCATCCCAGGTGTAGAGGCCCATTGCACAGGCTCAATCACACTGGAAGTGGTCTTCGGATCACCGGATAACTTCCGAAGCGAAGAGTTAATCTTTGACATCGTCCCGTTTCACAGTGGCTATCATGCACTACTCAGACGGACATCATTTGCAAAATTCAATGCAGTGCCGCATTACGCATACCTCAAGCTCAAGATGCCAGGTCCTCGCGGGGTCATAACTGTAAATGGAAACACAGAACGCTCGCTCCGTACGGAAGAGCACACTGCGGCCCTTGCATCAGAGGCACAAAGCAGCCTGTTCAAACTTTCGGCATTACAGCCCCCGGACACCTTCAAGCGAGTCCGGAATAATCTGCAACAGGATCGCCTGGCGCGATCTGCGCTCGCCTAGCAATTCGGCCCCCGTCCCCGTAATACGGTGCAGGAAGTCCGAACACTTTCGGCAGTGCGATACCCCGAACTTATAGCATTATATGCATCAGCTCCGAATCATGTCTTGGGTCAAATGTTGGGTTGCCCGGCTCCCATGCTTTGGTACCTTACGTTCCGCTATATCGGCTAAGGTAGCGGTGGGAGAACTATTGCGATTGTGTCCCGGTTCTTCCGGACGAGCACCTCAGTAGAGAAAGCCAAAAACTGACTATCATGATAAGGCGAGAGACTAGTCGCTGTTCGAGAGGTCTCAAGTTGAGGGAGTCCTGGATTAGGGGGTGTTCGGGTAGCCAGACTATACCTTCAGCCGGACTCCTGGACTATGAAGATACAAGATTGAAGACTTCGTCCCGTGTCCGGATGGGACTTTCCTTGGCGTGGAAGGCAAGCTTGGCGATGCGGATATTCAAGATCTCCTACCATTGTAACCGACTCTATGTAACCCTAACCCTATCCGGTGTCTATATAAACTGGAGGGTTGTAGTCCGTAGGCAATCAACTCCATATACAACAATCATACCATAGGCTAGCTTCTAGGGTTTAGCCTCCTTGATCTCGTGGTAGATCTACTCTTGTACTACCCATATCATCAATATTAATCAAGCAGGACGTAGGGTTTTACCTCCATCAAGAGGGCCCGAACCTGGGTAAAACATCGTGTTCCCTGCCTCCTGTTACCATCCGGCCTAGACGCACAGTTCGGGACCTACTACCCGAGATCCGCCGGTTTTGACACCGACATTGGTGCTTTCATTGAGAGTTCCTCTGTGTCGTCGCCTTTAAGCCCGATGGCTCCTTTGATCATCAACAACGATGCGGTCCAGGGTGAGACTTTTCTCCCCGGACAGATCTTCGTCTTCGGCGGCTTCGCTCTGCGGGCCAATTCGCTCGGCCACCTGGAGCAGATCGAAAGCTACGCCCCTGGCCATCAAGTCAGGTTTGGAAGCTTAAACTACACGGCTGACATCCGCGGAGACTTGATCTTCGACGGGCTCGAGCCACGGCCAAGCGCGCCGCACTATCTCGAGGGGCATGATCTAGCTCTGCCCCCGGACAATGTCCTGGAGGCCGCACACGCATCGGTTCCGACCCCTAACTCGGAGCCTATTGCGCCAATCGAGGGTGAGCGGTTGGACGTCACCTTGGGGGCTACGATCCCGAAAACGATCGAGCCGAATGCTAGCCCCACACTCTGCACGACCCGTGACTCCGAGGATCCGGACTCCTTCCCGGACTCCGAACCCCCCGCGCCCCTGCCAATCGAATCCGATTGGGCGCCGATAATGGAGTTCACCGCCGCAGACATCTTTCAGCATTCGCCTTTTGGCGACATCCTGAATTCTCTCAAGTCTGTCTCTTTATCAGGAGAGCCCTGGCCGGACTACGGCCAGCGAGGGTGGGATACAGACGATGAGGAAATTCAAAGCCCACCCACCACCCACTTTGTAGCCACTGTCGACGATCTAACCGACATGCTTGACTTCAGCTCCGAAGACATCAACGGCATGGACGACGATGTAGGAGACGAACAGGAACCAGCACCTGTAGGGCGCTGGAAGGCCACCTCGTCATATGACATATATATTGTGGATACTCCAAAAGATGAAGATGGCGATGGAACAGTGGGGGATGATGCCCCCAAGAAACAGCCAAAGCGCCGGCGTCAGCGGCGCCTCTCTAAATCTCGCCAAAGCAAAAACGGTGATTCCGGCACGGGAGATAATACTACCCCGGATAGCGCCGAAGAGCACCCACCTCAGCAAGATTCGGCACAGGAAGATGGAGAAGCCAGCCCTCATGAGAGAGCGGCAGACCGAGAGGTCGAGGATGATAACTATACGCCTCCCTCCAAAGACGAGGCAAGCCTCGATGACGACGAATTTGTCATACCATCAGACCCCGCCGAACAAGAGCGTTTTAAACGCAGGCTTTTAGCCATGGCAAGCAGCCTCAAGAAAAAGCAGCAACAGCTTAGAGCTGCCCAAGATTTGCTAGCTGACATATGGACTGAAGTCCTTGCGGCCGAAGAGTATGAACTCGAACGCCCCTCCAAGAGTTACCCGAAGCGCAGGCCGCTACCCCGATCAGAGGAGGAAGCACCTACATCACCAGCGCATGACATGGCAGACCGGCCACCTCGCGGCCGTGACAGAGAGGCCTCTCGGCCCTCCACCCAAGCCATGCCCTGACGCCGCTCAACTAAGGCACGGGAAAATGCGCCAGACCTGCGAGACATACTGGAGGATAAGGAAAGACAAACATGATCGATCTACGGATCGCGCAGGCGCCCTACGGCATGTGACAATGATCTTCACTCCGGATACAACAAATCCGGCCGGGCTGAACACAACAGACATAGCTCTTCCGAGCTGCGTTGTGATATAGCCCAGTACAGAGGCGCCGCACACCCGCTATGCTTCACGAATGAAGTAATGGATCATAATATCCCAGAGGGTTTCAAACCCGTAAACATCGAATCATATGATGGCACAACAGATCCGGCGGTATGGATCGAGGATTATCTCCTTCACATCCACATGGCACGCGGCGATGATCTACACGCCATCAAATACCTCCCGCTCAAACTTAAAGGACTGGCCCGGCATTGGCTTAACAGCTTGCCAGCAGACTCAATCGGTTCTTGGGAGGACTTGGAAGCCGCATTCCTCGACAACTTCCAGGGCACTTACGTGCGACCACCGGATGCCGACGACTTAAGCCACATAATTCAGCAGCCAGAGGAATCAGCCAGACAATTCTGGACACGGTTCCTAACAAAGAAAAACCAGATAGTCGACTGTCCGGACGCAGAGGCCCTAGCAGCCTTCAAGCATAACATCCGCGACGAGTGGCTTGCCCGGCACCTGGGACAGGAAAAGCCGAAATCCATGGCAGCCCTCACGACACTCATGACCCGCTTTTGCGCGGGAGAAGACAGCTGGCTAGCTCGCAGTAACAACTTATCAAAGAACCCTGGTAATTCGGATACCAAGGACAAAAGTGGCAGGACACGTCGGAATAAGCAAAAACACCGCGTTAGCAGCGACAACAATGAAGACACGGCAGTCAATGCCGGATTCAAAGGCTATAAATCCGGTCAGCGGAAAAAGCCATTCAAAAAGAATACTCAGGGCCCGTCCAGTTTGGACCGAATACTCGATCGCTTGTGCCAGATACATGGCACCCCCGAAAGGCCAGCCAATCACACTAACAGGGATTGTTGGGTGTTCAAGTAGGCAGGCAAGTTAAGGGCCGAAAACAGAGACAAGGGGCTGCACAGCGACGACGAGGAGCCCAAGCCGCCGAACAACAATGGACAGAAGGGCTTTCATCCACAAGTGCGGACGGTGAACATGATATACGCAACCCACATTCCCAAGCGGGAGCAGAAGCGTGCGCTACGGGACGTATACGCGATGGAGCCAGTCGCCCCAAAGTTCAACCCATGGTCCTCCTGCCCGATCACCTTCGATCGAAGGGACCATCCCACTAGCATCCGTCATGGCGGCTTCGCCGCATTGGTTCTCGACCCAATCATCGACGGATTTCATCTCACAAGAGTCCTCATGGACGGCGGTAGTAGCCTGAACCTGCTTTATCAGGATACAGTGCGGAAAATGGGCATAGATCCCTCAAGGATTAAGCCCACAAGAACGACCTTTAAAGGCGTTATACCAGGTGTAGAAGCCAACTGTATAGGCTCAGTAACGCTTGACGTGGTCTTCGGATCCCCGGACAATTTCTGAAGTGAAGAGTTAATCTTCGATATAGTCCCGTTTCGCAGTGGCTATCACGCCCTGCTCGGACGAACCGCATTCGCAAAGTTCAATGCGGTGCCGCACTACGCATATCTCAAGCTCAAGATGCCAGGCCCTCGAGGAGTAATTACGGTCAACGGAAACACCGAACGCTCCCTCCGTACGGAGGAGCATACGGCGGCTCTCGCAGCGGAGGTACAAAGTAGCCTTCTAAGGCAATTCTCCAGTCCGGCCATTGAAAAGCCAGACACTGCCAAGCGCGCCCGGAGTAACCCACAGCAAGACCGCCTGGCACACTTTGAGCAAGCGTAGCAATGCGTCCCCAACCCCAGCTTTCGCGACATAGCGAAACCAGTACCTCGCGTACATAACTATGCCCTTGAAATACCATGGGCACAGGGGAAGGGGCACAATAACAGCACGCCCAAAATACGGCTTAAAACGTACTATGGGCTGCCGGATTCTTTTTTTAATTTTTTCTTACTTTCAGGACTCCATACTTCGGACGACCTGTTCGGCAATTCGACTGCCGCACAAACGATGCAAGATCCAGGGAGGCAGACAAGCCATGCCGCATTATGGAACTCCCAGGTGGTCTCTGTTACGAGCAGTATACCTGTTTTAAATACAATTCCGCGGCCTGCCACTGGTCAGGACATACTGAATAGTCCAATATCTTTTGCTTACCGCACTATTTGTATCGTTCGGCTTTGATAAATAGCCTCTCTATAAACAATGCTTAGCTTCTTGTCTATTTTTTGCATTATCTTCTTTTCACATTTATGTTTATTAAATGACATGATTTCACCCGTACACCATGGTACGGCAAACACGCCAGGGGCTTCAGTACCCCTCATAATGGTGTGAGAAGTCCGTACACTTACACAAGTGCGGCACCCCGAACTTATAGCACTATATGCATCGGCTCCGAATCATGATTTGGGTCAATAGTTGGGTTTGCCCGGCTCCTATGTTTTGGTGCCTTACGTTCCGCTCTATCGGCTAAGGTAGCACTAGGAGAACCACTGCGATTGTGCCCCGGTTCAGCTGGGTTAAGCACCTCAGTGGAGAAAGCTAAAACTAACTGTCATGATGTGGCGAGAGACCGGTCGCTGTTCGAGAGGTTTTTCGAGTCCCTAAAGGCTTATGCCACTTCGAGCGAGGAGCTGGCTTTGTCCGGCCAAGGTGTGGATAGCGCCCCGAACTCGGTCTTCCGAACTAGGGGCTTCGCCGAAATTTAAAATTATAGAGTTCTGTGGCTAAGTGAGAGTGTTCAAGCATTATAGTCCGATTGCCTGGTTCGTTGTGCCGAGCACCTCCCTCGAAGGACCCAACTATGGGAAAAAGAGCGCTCAGGTTTATCCCGAACACCCCAGCACTAGTGGCACGGGGGCAGAAGCCGACGACTGGCCATCTCTCAATTTTTGATAAACAGCCACACAGAAAGTAATATTTTAAATTCAATAAGCATTGCTTAGCGCATATGAACAAGTTTTCAGCGCACAGGATAAACACGAGCGAGTTCATTCAAATATCACATCCTTGGTACATTCATCCGCCACAAGGCGGGCACTTGCAAGAACATCCTTGTAGTAGTTCTCGGGCTTGCGATGCTCCTTCCCCGGCGGCGGCCCGTCCTTCACAAGCTTCTCACCGTCCAGCTTACCCCAGTGCACCTTTGCACGGGCAAGGGCCCGACGGGCACCTTCGATGCAGACGGAGCGCTTGATGACCTCAAGCCTTGGACAGGCCTCCACCAGCCGCCGCACCAGCCCGAAATAGCTCCCAGGCAGGGCCCCTTCGGGGCACAGCCGAACTATGAAGCCCTTCATGGCCTGCTCGGCCGCCTTGTGGAGCTCGACCAGCTGTTTCAGCTGGTCGCTCAAGGGCACAGGGTGTCCGGCCTCAAAATACTGAGACCAGAACACCTTCTCCGTCGAGCTACCCTCTTCAGCTCGGTAGAATGAGGCGGCGTCGGATACGCTGCGGGGAAGATCTGCGAATGCCCCTGGAGAGCTCCGGATTCGGGTAAGTAACATGTAGTTCACTTTTATATTTCTGCTTTGCATAAAGAATGCCTTACCCGCTGCTATCTTCCTCATCTCCTCCAACTCTTGGAGGGCCTTTTGGGCTTCGGCCTTGGCAGACTTGGCAGCCTCTAGGGCCGTTGCAAGCTCGGATGCTTGCGCCTTCAACTCCAGCTCCAAACTCTCATGTTTTTTCATGAGAGCCTGAAGCTCTTGCTGCACCTCGCCGACCTGAGCCCCAAGTCTGTCTCGCTCGGTGCGCTCTGCGGCCGTTTTCTTTTCGGCCTCAGACAGCTCTTGCTTAAGGGTCGCCACCTCAGTTGTGGCCCCTACAATAAGCAGTACAATCCTGTTACTCTTTTTGCAATCAAGCCTTTTTATAGGCACTTTTTCTGTAAGGTATTTCTTACCTTCTTCCTCCTCGAGCCGCCGCTTGGCAAGGCCGAGCTCTTGCTCGGTCCGCTCGAGGTCCTGCTTCAGGACACCCACCTCCGCAGTCAGTGCGGCGGTGGATAGTAGCGAAGCCTGCATACACATATTGACTCTTTTTTTAGACTCCTGCGAAATTTAATAGATCCTCTATTCGGCTTCTCTTTCCGAACGCCAAAAAGAGCATCAGGGGCTACTGTCTATGCGGTAATATTTTTACTTACCTCGAAGCCTGTTAGAAGGCTAGCGCAAGCTTCAGTCAGTCCGCTCTTGGCAGACTGAACCTTCTGGATCACCGTACTCATAATAGTACGGTGCCCCTCGTCGATGGAGGCGTCGTCAAGCACCTCCAGCAGATTGTCCGGCACCTCCGGTTGGATGGAGGCCGCCGGCTCAGAAGGCTTGCTCCTCTTGGAAGGAGTTCGCCTACTGCGGTCCGGAACTGTGGAAGATTCCGGCACGGTGTCCGGCACAAAGCCGGACTGAGAGCCCTGGGGAGCCTTATCCCCTTCACTCCTGGAGTCCGGGAGGTTGCCTTGCGGCTCCTCCGGGACCACCTCCTCCTGCCCCGGAGCTTGTCGCGACGCCACTTCAGCGTCGTCTGCAGTGCGAGGGGAGACAGCGGGCGGAACTGAGTTCATGTCCGATGAGTCCAGGGAGCCGCCCGACGATTCGTCGAATTCGGCCCAGGGCGGACTGCATAATTACATTTGACATTAGGGAAAGCTGTGCAACAAAGGAACATGATGAATTACTCTGATATCCGAACTTACGATTTCGCCGGACGCTTGGCCCTGTTTGGCCACTCCTCTTTGCCCTCTTCGGCGTTGGGGGCGTAGTCCGGCGGAGGGGTCTTCCTTTTCCTAGACCCCTCGGCCTCCCCTGTTAGGGCGGCCTTCCTCTTCTCTCCTCCCTCCACTGGGGGGGGAGAGTTTTCTTCTTCCTCCTCCTCGTTTTCGCGGGAGGAGGGCATCTCGGACTCGTCAGATGACGAGTCCGACACCACCACGTTGCGGGCACTCTTTTGAGTCCCCGTGGTCTTCTTCTTCTTGGCCTTCTTCTCCGGCACTACATAAGGCGCCGGAACCAGTAGCTTCGCTAGTAGAGCTGGGGCTGGGTCTTCGGGCAGCGGAGCCGGACAGTTAATCGGTCCGGATATCGCCCGCCAAGCCTGTCAAAGGTAAGGGAGTTTAGATCCCACATAGAGTCAAACTATGAAAAAAGCTTAACATCCTGTAAAAGGTGTAGATGGCATACCTCGCTAGCGTGACGCTGCGAGCTGTATCCGCGGTCCTCGGAAGCGGATGCGGGAGCCTCGGCGCCCTTGAATAGCATCTTCCAGGCGTCTTCGTATGTTGTGTCGAAGAGCCTGCTGAGGGTTTGATGCTGCGCCGGGTCGAATTCCCACAGATTAAAATCCCGTTGTTGGCACGGGAGGATCCGGCGGACGAGCATAACCTGGATTACATTAACAAGCCGGACCGGCTTGTTCATCAGGGACTGGATGCATGTTTGCAATCCTGTCACCTCTTTTTCGTCACCCCACGACAGGCCCGTCTCTTTACAGGACATAAGACGCGTGGGGGGTCCGGATCGGAACTCGGGGGCTGCGGTCCATTTCGGATCGCGCGGCTCGATGATATAAAACCACCCGGATTGCCATCCCTTTAGGGTCTCCACGAAAGAGCCCTCGAACCATAGGACGTTGGCCACCTTGCCCGCCATGGCGCCTCCGCACTCCGCCTGGCTGCCGCGCACCACCTTGGGCTTGACGTTAAAGGTCTTGAGCCAGAGGCCGAAATGGGGGCGGACGTGGAGAAAGGCCTCGCACACGACGATAAATGACGAGATGTTGAGGATGAAGTTCGGAGCCAGATCGTGGAAATCCAGGCCGTAGTAAAACATGAGCCCCCGGACAAATGGGTGGAGTGGAAAACCCAGTCCGCGGAGGAAGAGGGGGAGAAATACTACCCTCTCATGGGGCCTTGGGGTGGGGAGAAGCTGCCCCTCTTCGGGAAGCCGGTGCGCGATGTCCTTGGACAGGTATCCGGCCTTCCTTAGCTTCTTGACTTTACCCTCCGTGGCGGAGGAGACCATCCACTTGCCTCCCGCTCCGGACATTGCTGGAGAAGGTTGAGGTGGGAAGTGCGGGCTTGGGCGCTGGAGCTCGGGTGCGCAAGAGATGGATAGGCAAAGGAGGAAGAAGGCGTAGGTAAAAAGGTGGATCCTTGTCCCCTTATATGGGCGGATGCGGTTGTGCGTCCCCACCTGCCTAGTAAAACTCGCTTGCCTCCCAAGCGCCGTGATAAGTGGCGCGGTTGGGTTACCCACGTCCGTATTGATGAGAATCCCGTAAAAGGGGGGTACACGATCTCTGCTTTGACAAGACGTGCCAAGGAAACCGCCTCGCAAAACACGCTGAGGTGGAAAAGTGAAAATGATTCGAGTGAAGGACTTGGCTGTAGTGTGATGACGCACTGCGGAATACATCAGCAGATTTGATTTGTGTTAATATTATTCTCTCTATGGCAATATGTGGAAGCTTATTTTGCAGAGCCGGACACTACTCTTGGTGTTTACAATCTTCTATGAAGGACTTGGAGGAGGAACCCGCCTTGCAATGCCGAAGACAATTTGCGCGCCGGACTCGTCGTCATTGAAGCCTGGTTCAGGGGCTACTGAGGGAGTCCTGGATTAGGGGGTGTTCGGGTAGCCGGACTATACCTTCAGCCGGACTCCTGGACTATGAAGATACAAGATTGAAGACTTCGTCCCGTGTCCGGATGGGACTTTCCTTGGCGTGGAAGGCAAGCTTGGCGATGCGGATATTCAAGATCTCCTACCATTGTAACCGACTCTATGTAACCCTAACCCTATCCGGTGTCTATATAAACCGCAGGGTTGTAGTCCGTAGGCAATCAACTCCATATACAACAATCATACCATAGGCTAGCTTCTAGGGTTTAGCCTCCTTGATCTCGTGGTAGATCTACTCTTGTACTACCCATATCATCAATATTAATCAAGCAAGACGTAGGGTTTTACCTCCATCAAGAGGGCCCGAACCTGGGTAAAACATCGTGTTCCTGCCTCCTGTTACCATCTGGCCTAGACGCACAGTTCGGGACCTACTACCCGAGATCCGCCGGTTTTGACACCGACACAAGTCCTTAAAGAATTTTTCCGCTTTGGGCGAGGAGTCGGCCTTGTCCAGCTTAGGCGTGTATAGCGCCCCAAATTCGGCCCTCCGAATACCAGGGGCTTCGCCAAAATTTAAAATCATAAACTTCTATGGCTAAGTGAGAGTGATAAAGCATTATAGTCCGATTGCCTAGTTCGTTGCGCTGAACACCTCCCTTGGAGGACCCAAAATTGGGGTAAAGAGTGTTCAGGTTTATCCCGAACACCCCGGTACTAATTACATGGGGGCAGAAGCCGACGACTGGCCAACTCTCAGATTTTATAAACGGCCACACAAAAGGTAATATTTTAAATTAAGAAAGCGTCGCATGGCGCAAATGAACTCGTTTCATATTACAGGATCACATGAGCATGTTCATTCAAAAATTATATCCTTGGCACACTCATCTACCACTAGGCGGGAACCCTCCAGGACACCCTCGTAATAATTCTCAGGGCGGTGATGCTCCTTGCCCTCCGGCGGCCCTTCCTTCACCAGCTTTACGGCGTCCAGCTTCGCCCAGTGCACCTTCGCCGGGAAAAAACCCTGCGTGCACCCTCGATGCAGACGGACCGCTTGATGACTTCAAGCCACGGGCAGGCTTCCACAAGCCGCCTTACCAGGCCGAAGTAGCTACCGGACAGGGGCTCGCCAGGCCACATCCAGACTATAAGGCCCCTCATGGCCTGTTCGGCCGCCTTGTGAAGCTCGACCAACTGCTTCAGCTGGTCGCTCAAGGGCACGGGGTGTTCGGTCCTAGTATACTGAGACCAGAACAACTTCTCCATTGAGTTCCCCTCCTCAGCCCGGTAAAACTCTGCGGCATCCAGTGCATTGCACGGAAGATTTGCAAACGCTCCTGGAGAGCTCCGAACTCGGGTAAGAAAAAGGGAAGTCTCCTTCACGTGCTTGCTTTGCATAATGAATGCCTTACCCGCTGCTATCTTCTTCACCGCGTCAATCTCCTGGAGGGCCTTGTGGGCTTCAGCCTTGGCGCTCTGGACGCTTTCAAGCGCCTGTGCAAGCTCAGACTCTCGCGTCTTAGAGTCCAGCTCCAAGGACTCGTGCTTTTTGGCGAGACCCTCGAGCTCTTGCTGCACCTCGCCTACTTGGGCTTCTTGCTTCTCCCATTCAATGTGTTCTTTGGCCGCTTTGTCTTCGGCCTTGGACAACGCCTTCCTCAGGGTCGCCACCTCGGTCATGGCCCCTGACAAATCCATGATGATCCTATTACTTTACACCCAAACTTATTTTTAACTACATAGACAGGGGTATTTCTTACCTTTGCTCTCTTCGAGCTGCCTCTTGGTAAGGCCGAGCTCGTCCTCGGACCGCTTCAGGTCCTGCTTTAGCGCAGCAACATCCGTAGTACGTGCGGCAGCGGCCAGCAGTGAAGCCTGCACATACACATAGACATACTCTAATTAGACTCCTGAGTTATCATTTGATCCTCTATTCGGCTTTTCTTCGCGAACGCCGAACAGAGCATCACGGGCTACTATCTACGCGGTATATTTTCTTATACTTTGATTGCTCACCTCAAAGCCTGTTAGAAGGCTGGCGCAGGCTTCGGTCAGTCCGTTTTTGGTGTACCGAACCTTCTCGACCACCGCACTCATGATAGTGCGGTGCTCTTCTTCGATGGAAGCGCTGTGAAGCGCTTCCAGTAGGTTGTCCGGTGCCTCTGGTTGGACAGAGGACGCTGGCACGGATGGTTGCCCCCCCTTGACGGGTGTCGAGGGTTTGGTGCGACATATGCCAACGGATGGCTTATCATGGTGGGGGCGAGTAGAACGTCGCGGGTGCCTGGAAACGGGATGAGGCGAAGACATGCACGCCGACGAATCTTACCTAGCTTCGGGTGTTAGAGTAAATAGCCATGGGTAGCCTAGCCGACTTCCCCTGGCCCTTCTGAAAAATTTACGAGCCCGTCCGGCTCTCAAGAATCCAAGACATGGGGCCGCCTTCCCCTTGCTGGCTGTCACCCAGGCCGGCTTTCGGAAGGCGGCCCGACTTTAGCCCTCATGAAGAAAGCCACGGGAGGGCCGACTTCGAGAAGCCGGCCGCGAGAAGGCCGACTCCAAGAAGCCGGCTCCCATAAAGCGGTCGAGACCATACCCTCAAAGTTTGCATCCACCTAGCGGCGATGTGACGGGGCGTGGCTACAGTGAAGCCTGCCACCCCCGAATCCCGGAGCACGCCCGGCATAGTGCGCCGTACGGAGTGGGCATGACCCGTCCGGCGCGGCACTGTTGCCATGCTGACCCTGGTGTCACCCACGATGGGCCGCCAGCGTGGCCCACAGACGGTGGGCCCCTTCGGGCAGAGAGACACCCGAAGGCGGCCACGCCTCACCCCAGTCGGCCCAAGACAGAGCCGGCTCCCCGCAGCCTGCTTGCCACCTCCCTTGAAGGAGACGCCCCATTAAGGAGACAAGACGCGGTGAGGCTACAGCGATCGCCCGACAGGCGGCGGCACTGTAGCCGCGCCTACCACGACAAAGCCCACGTCACCAAGATGGAGCAACAGTGACCAGCCGCCGACCAGGTCCTGGACAGTGGGGCCTGCCTGTCGACCAAGGGGCCGGCAGCCGGCGGGACTCACCAGTCGGTGGGCCCCAGCAGCCGGCGCAGAAGCCGCCGAGCGCAGTCACAAACGGCTAGGCCCCGCGCCCAGTTGGATTACCGTTGTACCCCTGGGGGGTAGGCCTATATAAACCCCCCGGGGCACCCATGCAAAGGGTTGGACCCCCTGCTAGTTCTAGACACCTCACAAGGAGAGGAAGCGAGCTAGCAGTGCCCTTCTTCCTCCTCCCACCGAACAGCTCAAGGAGCATTGTGTAGCTACTTGTCCATCTAGTGATCATGCAGAGACCCCACAGAGCAGCAGTAGGGGTGTTATCTCCACGGAGAGCCCCGAAGCTGGGTAAGATTCGCCGGCGTGCATGTCTTCGACTCATCCCGTTTCCAGGCACCGGCGACGTCTTACTGGCTCCCACAATGATAAGCCACCCATTGGCATATGTCGCACCTACCACCCGACATTTGGCGCCCACTGTGGGGCCAGGTGCACCGTCGTCCGGAGACCTGTTCTGGAAGGGAACCCTCTTCCTCCCCCGCGAGCATAGCCAGCCCGGCACGCCTGATGGCGCTTGCCACGACGCGCTGCAAGGCGTCACCAACGCCTGCGCAGCGAGCAGCCTCGCTGATCTCCTCGACAAGACCCTCATCTCCGACGAGCTCGCCTCCGATGCGGGCACCGACCACCTCGCCAACCTCCTCGGCCAGCTCCTTGTCTCCAGCGAGCCCGCTGTGGATATGGAGTCGGTTGGCTCCACCGATCCGATGCCTGTCGACTTCGACACGGCCTCGTTCGACACCTTCCCCACCAACGTCGCGATCTACAACGACCCGCTTCCCCGAGCCGGTGGCTGCGACGCTGTCACCACCGAGGTGATGGTCATCGGCCACGACGGCGCTGCTGACGAGAGCGCCCACGACGCCCCGCACGCGGTGGCCCACGACTTGTCCACCCCCCTCTCGGCTGATGCCACGACGAAGCACTGGAGGCGCGCTGCCTCGCCCTCCTCGCAGAGGGCCGGAGGCTGGCTTCCGTGAGACGCCTCACTGAGGCCTACCAGCGCGAAGCTGACCGCGCCGCCTTCGGCACGCCGGCCCCGGGCGGGCCAAGCCGGGCCGGCATTGTCAAGCAACGCGGCGCCGTCATCGCCGACACGCTGGGAGTCGACCGCCCAGTCTACGCCACTCCACTCGAGAACCTGCGCGCCGCCCAGGCGGCTGTAGACGAGCTGGACGGACTGGGGGCCGAAGAACTTCCCCACATGGCCCGACGCATCCAGTAGCTGGTTGATGCAGCTGCGCAGCGGCACGAGGCCGACGCCCGCGCGGAAAGCCCTCCCCCGCGCCGAGATCACGGCGCAACGTCCCAGACGCCGACTGTGGGTAGAGACCGCGCGCGACGTGGGAAAGAGCCGGCTGCCAGCCGAAGCCAAACCCGAATCTCCATCGAGCGAGACGGGGACGGCCATCCCCGAGCCATGGAATGGCGGGGCAACCCGCCTCCGCCTCGACCCCGTGGAGAGAGATATCCCACCCCGCCGCCAGTGGTGCACCCGACTCTCAGCGGCCGACTAGGTCGCCGCGAAGGAGTCGGCGAGAACGACGCCCGCCATCGGATCGACCGCCTGGCGCGATCCCTGGCGCTGGAAGAAGAAGACGATGTCGGTCTGCCTTGCTTCGGCCCCCGCATCCGTGACGAGCCCTTCCCCAAAGGGTTCTCGCTCCCAAGAGACACGCCCAAGTACAACAGCTCCGTGAAGCCGGAAGATTGGTTGATCGACTACTCCATGGCGGTCAGCATAGCCAACGGCAACCGGCGCGTTGCCGTGAAGTACGTGCCCCTCATGCTGCAAGGCACGGCGCGGACCTGGCTCAACAGCCTCAAACCGCGCAGCATCAACAACTGGCTAGATTTCACCGAAGCTTTCATCCGCAACTTCACCAGCACCTACAAGCGGGCCCCCAAGCCCAGGTAGCTCTCCTTGTGCGTACAAGGCCCAGCCGAGTCCACTCGTGAATACCTCACGCGTTGGGCCGAGCTCCGCGATTCTCGCGAGGGGGTGCACGAGGTGCAAGCCATCGAATACTTCACTGCCGGGTGCCGAGAAGGTACCCTCCTCAAGCACAAGCTCCTCTGTGACGAGCCGACTACCCTCGACGAGCTTCTGGACATAGCCGACAAGTACGCCACCGCCGACTCCTCGATGAAGACCAAGCTTCGGGTAGACGCGTCCGGAAAAGTACTCAACCCGGCGCCCAAGACGCCGGCTGGGGATTCCGGCCGACGCCCACACTCGAACGACCACAAGCGCAAGGGCCCCGCGCCGCCTCCCGCCAGTCGGCAGGTGGCCACAGTTGATGACGCGCCGCCTGAAGGGCGACCCGCGCCCAAGAAGCCCAAGGGCGGCAGGCCGGCTTGGCAGCCGGCCTTCTCCTACGAACAAACTCTCGGCGCCCCGTGCAAGTTCCACAGCGGCGCGAAGCCGTCCAACCACACAACCCGGAAGTGCCATTGGCTCACCCGAATCTCTACAGGCGAGGGGCTCGCGCGGCCTCCGCCTGCCGGCCCACCGCCTCTGGCCCCGCCGCCTCCGGCCGCTCGGCCCGCAGTCGGAGCCGTGCACGACGAATTCCCTGACGAGCAAGCAACCTACATCGTCTTTACAAGCCAGCGCGAAGACCGGCGCAGCAAACGCCGAGAGCAACAGGAAGTCAGCGTGGTCGCTGCCAACCCCGCCGGACACATGCATTGGTCAGAAAAGCCCATCAGCTGGAGCCGGGCCGACCATCCAGAGGTGATGCCGTCTCCCAGCTCTTATGCATTGGTCCTGGAAGCCACCCTCGCGACGGACAGACGCGCTGCCCGCTTCTCCCGTGTGTTAATAGACGGCGGGAGCAGCATCAACATCCTGTACCGTGACACCCTGGAGAAGCTAAATGTCAAGACGAAGCAGCTCATGCCCACTCGGACAGTGTTTCATGGCATCGTACCCGGCTTGTCCTGCGCCCCCATTGGCAAGATCAAGATTGATGTACTTTTTGGGGACAAGGAGCATTTCCGCCGGGAAGCGATCTGGTTTGAAGTAGTGGACCTGGAGAGCCCTTACCATGCATTGCTTGGCCGACCTGCCTTGGCCAAATTCATGGCAGTTCCCCACTATGCATACCTCAAGATGAAGATACCAAGCACCAAAGGCGTCATCACCGTAGCCGGCGATTACAAGAAGTCCTCTGAGTGCGTGGCAGCCAGCAGCCGGCTGGCCGAGTCCCTTGTGATTGCCGAAGAAAAGAAGATGTTGGACCGAGTCGTGGCCATAGCCGGCAAGCAGTCAGCCGTGTCCCCCGACCCCAAGGAGCATGATGCTCAAGGATCTTTCCAGCCGGCCAAGGAGACGAAGAAGATACCTCTTGACCCCGAGCACCCAGAGAGGTTTGCCGTCATCGGGGCAAACCTGAACAGCAAATAGGAAGGAGAGCTCGCCGATTTCCTCCATGAGAATCGGGACATCTTTGCATGGTCCCCCAAGGACATGCCGGGTGTTCCGAGGAAATTCGCCGAGCACAAACTACACGTCCGAGAAGACGCAAAGCCAGTCAAACAACCCCTTCGCCGACTGTCGGAGGAGAAATGCAGGATTGTAGGGGAGGAGATAGCCCGGCTTCTGGCAGCCGGCTTCATTATGGAAGTTTTCTTTACAGAGTGGCTCGCCAACCCGGTCCTCGTGCTAAAGAAGAACAACAAGTGGCGCATGTGTATAGACTACACAAGCCTCAACAAGGCCTGCCCCAAAGATCCCTTTGCCCTGCCAAGGATTGACCAAGTGATAGACTCCACAGCCGGATGCGAGCTGTTGAGTTTCTTGGATGCTTACTCAGGATATCACCAGATAAAGCTAGATCCGGACGACCGCCTGAAGACCGCCTTCATCACGCCATTTGGAGCCTTCTGCTACCTGACTATGACATTCGGCTTGAGAAATGCCGGTGCTACTTTTCAGCGTTGCATGCAGAAGTGCCTCCTCAAGCAACTCGGCAGAAATGCTCACGTCTACGTGGACGACATTGTGGTGAAGACGGAGAAGCGCGGCACCTTGCTGGGAGACCTCAAGGAAACGTTTGAGAACCTACGCCGGTTCCAAATCAAGCTCAACCCCGAGAAATGCGTGTTCGGAGTGCCAGCCGGCCAGCTCCTAGGCTTCCTGGTCTCCGAACGCGGCATCGAATGCAACCCGGTGAAGATCAAGGCCATCGAGAGAATGGCAATCCCCAACAAGCTTCGAGACATCCAAAAGTTCACCGGATGCTTGGCCTCCTTGAACCGCTTCATTAGCCGGCTCAGAGAGAAGGCTCTCCCCCTCTACCGCCTCATGAAGAAGAGCACTCACTTCGAGTGGAACGACCAGGCCGACTAAGCTTTTCACGAGCTGAAGAAGATGCTGGCCACGCCACCCGTCCTGGCGGCGCCGACTGAGAAAGAGCCCATGCTCCTTTACATTGCCGCAACCAGCCGGGTGGTCAGCACCGTCATCGTAGTCCAACGCCCAGAAGAAGGCCGAGCCCAGCCGGTCCAGAGGCCGGTGTATTATTTGAGTGAGATGTTGTCCGCTTCAAAGCAGAACTACCCGCGCTACCAGAAGATGTGTTACGGCGTGTACTTCACCGCCAAGAAGCTGAAACCCTACTTTCAAGAGCATCCCGTCACGGTCGTATGCACCACCCCGCTGGCCGAGATCATAGGCAGCCGGGACGCATCCGGCCGGGTGGAAAAATGGGCCATCGAGCTGGCCCCTTACACAATCTTCTACCAGCCCCGCACCGCCATCAAGTCCCAAGCACTGGCCGACTTCCTCGTCGACTGGGCCGAGACCCAGTACCTGCCGCCGGCTCCCGGCTCCACCCATTGGCGCATGCACTTTGACGGGTCCAAGATGCGCACCGGCTTGGGAGCCGGCATCGTCCTTACCTCTCCCAAAGGCGACAAGCTCAGATACACGCTGCAAATTCACTTTGCCGCCTCCAACAACGTGGCCGAGTACGAGGCGCTCATACACGGGCTCCGGCTTGCCAAGGAACTCGGCATCCGCCGGATCCTATGTTATGGTGACTCGGACTTGGTGGTCCAGCAATCATCCGGCGACTGGGACGCCAAGGACGCAAATATGGCAAGCTACCGCTTCCTGGTTCAACAACTCAGCGGATACTTTGAAGGATGCGAGTTCCTCCACATACCGCGAGCCGACAATGAGCCAGCCGATGCCCTGGCTCGAATAGGCTCTACTCGGCAAGCAATACCAACCGGCGTCGCTCTACAACGCCTCCTCAAGCCATCTATCAAGCCGTCTCCAGAGTCCGATTCCATCTTCGTGCCGCCTGACCCCGACGCGGCCGGGTCCGGCTCGAAGAACCAAGCAGGCGACCCCGAGACTTCCATAGCCGGCCCGGGGACTTCGGCAACCGGCTTGGGGACTGCCACACCCGGCTCGGGGACTGCGGTAGCCGGCCCGGGGACTGCACCAGCACAACAGCCGGCAGCCGACTCCAGCATTTCACCACCCAGCCCGCCCACCCTGGTGGCAGTAGCCACATTGGCAGTAGGAGAAGTCACGGCTCTGTCATGGGCTCAGTCCATCCTCAACTTCCTAGTAAACCAAGATCTGCCGGCTGACGAAACAGAGGCAGGACAAGTCCAACGTCGAGCCGGAGCATACACAATCGTCAACAGAGAACTCGTCAAGCGCAGTGTCACTGGAGTCCTCCAACGGTGCGTCGAGCAAGAGAAGGGCATTGCAATCCTCAAAGACATTCACCAAGGAGAATGCGGCCACCACGCGGCTTCAAGATCACTCGTCGCCAAAGCTTTCCGCCATGGTTTCTTCTGGCCGACTGCTTTGGATGACGCCAAAGAATTAGTTAAATATTGCAAGGGGTGCCAACTCTTCAGCTCCAAGCAACACATGCTGGCTTCGGCACTCAAGACCATTCCCCTCACTTGGCCCTTCGCCATTTGGGGACTGGACATGGTGGGCCCATTCAAGACGGCGCGCGGTGGCATGACGCATCTGCTCGTCGCCGTGGACAAATTCACCAAGTGGATTGAGGCAAAGCCGATCAAGAAGCTGAATGGGCTGACTGCTGTGACATTCATCGCAGACATAACAACTCGGTACGGCGTGCCACACAGCATCATCACCGACAATGGCACGAATTTTTCCAAAGGAGCCTTGGAACGTTTCTGCGCAGCCCAAGGTATCCGGCTGGAGTTAGCGTCCGTCGCCCACCCGCAGTCAAACGGCCAGGTCGAGCGAGCCAACGGCCTCATCCTCTCCGGCATCAAGCCCCGACTGGTCGTACCACTGGAGCGTTCAGCCGGCTGTTGGCTCGATGAGCTGCCGGCTGTCCTCTGGAGTCTACGCACTACACCAAACAAGTCAACCGGCTTCACCCCTTTCTTCCTTGTGTATGGTGCCGAGGCGGTCATCCCAACTGACATCGAGTTCGACTCGCCTCGAGTAACCATGTACACGGAAGCGGAGGCCAAGGAAGCACGAGAAGACGGTGTCGACCTGCTGGAAGAAAGTCGGCTGTTAGCCCTCAGCCGGTCTGTCATCTACCAGCAGGGCCTGTGCCGCTACCACAGCCGGAAGGTCAAGCCAAGATCCTTCCAAGAGGGCGATCTTGTGCTCCGGCTGATCCAGCGAACAGCCGGCCAGCACAAGCTCTCGGCCCCTTGGGAGGGCCCCTTTGTCATCAGCAGAGCCTTAGGCAACGACTCCTACTACCTGATCGACGCGCAGAAGCCGAATGCACGAAAGAGAGATGACTCCGACAAGGAGTCGGAACGACCATGGAACGCCAACCTCCTTCGAAGATTTTACAGCTGAAATGCAGTATGTATCACGCTAACTTTTGTACTAAGTTTGAGACAATAGGCCCCCTGAGGAGGGCTCGGGGACTGCCATCTTTTATCTATGAATGAAAAGTATCATGCTTATGACCTTGTCATTTCATTTACTTGTTCCGTCTGGCACCGGGTTCGACTAGTCGGCTCGGGGACTGGCCGACTGGAGTTATATTAGAAGTCCTACCCGCAGTCAGACAAGTAGTGTGTCGGCTCCCAAGCCTTCTCTTGCCAAAAGTCGCAGTTCGAAGAACCGGCTGTCCGACTGGCAAGAGTTAAAGGCAGGAACGGGCGCCCACACGAAAAACGGCTAGGGACTAATGGACTAATATAACAAAAGCCGGTTTTTCTCCCACCGCCGACTGGCTACCAGAGTAGCCAGCCGGCCGGTTTCCATTCACTTCACTTCAATCCAAGAAAGCTCGAGTACTTGCCTCCCCAAAGAGGGAAGGCGGCAAAGGAAAAAGGCTAAGGATAAAAAGCATACGCGAATGGAAACCAAACATGCACATAATAATAATATTTACATAAAAGACCTCCAAGAGGCCAGCATTCAACATAGTTTGGATACACCCCCAGTGGGTGGAACTGCGAAAGCTTAATAAAGATTGTTCAAAAGGCAACAAGCAGGAAAAATAAGGACGGCAAGTCAAGCTGGCGGAGCGACCGACGAGCCGGGCTGGTCGGCGGAGACGGTTGTGCCGGCTGAAGGAGCGGCCGGCTGGCGAACCTCGGCTTGATGACCGCCTCCCGCTGAGGGCGCGCTTCCACGCGCCTCGTTGCTGGAGGGACGGTCAGCTTGAGGCCAGCCGGTTGTTCCACTAGCCGGCTCGACGTCTTCGCCGTCCTCTTCTTCGTCATCCTCGCCCTCGTCACTGGAGGCGATCTCCTCGGCCGAGTCTTCGCCCACCGCCGGGTCCAGCCCGAACCACTCCTCCGGCTGGGCAACGCCGTCATCATTGATTTCAGGTGCAAAGACACTGATGTCGGTGCACTCGGCAATCGTCGAAGCATGCTGGGCGATAGCCGGCCGAACCTCCTCCAGCTCCGCGTCGGCCTCCAGCCGCCAAGTGCGCAGCTGGTCCAGGTTCAGCCCTGGGTACCAAGCCCGAACGAACTCCAATGCCTGCCCGGCTGCAAGATGGGCCGCCGCCGCCTTCCAAGCTTCAAAGCGACCGACTGCGACCTCCAGCCAGTCGGCAGTCCAGCTTGGGGTGCGGGGGATCGTCTCGCCGGGCCAGAGGGCGGCCAACACCTGCGCCCCGGCACGTTGGAGCCGGCGAAGCATCCGATGAGCCGGCTGCAACCGCGCCTGGACAGCCAAGAGCTGCTCCTCAAGCGTCCGGTTCGCGTCCGGCGCGATGTTGGCCCCCGCCTGACGGCGCGCCTCGCGATGGGCCTCGATGCTTTGGGCGGCGAAGGCGGAGTAGCCGGGAAAGTAGTCTGCACAAGAAACAGGCAGCAGCATGAGTCAGGCCAAAAACCAGGCGCCAAGGGGTAGGAGAGGGGCGAGGAAGGCGGCTTACCGTCGATCAAGTCCTCGATGCGGCCGAAGCCTTCATCCAGTGCTCGCCGGGTCTCAGCCCAGCTCGCCGCCTCGGTCTCAAACTCTGCCTTCAGGGCGGCCTCGCTATCCTGCGCTTTCTGCAGGGCCGCCTTGTGGCTCTTCTCTTGGTCAGCCAGCTTCTTGGCCAGGCGGTCACGCTCCTGGACCAAGGCAGCGTACTCGGCATCCTTGGTATGAAGGGCGGCCTACGCTTCACCGAGCTCCTTCCTCAAGTCGGCGTTGGCCCCTAAAGACAAAGAAAAAGAAAAACCAATAAGGAAAAAGTCATCAAGAAAGATCCGACCCGACTGCTCAGCAGTCGGCCCGAATCTCGGGGACTACACCCAGTGGGTGCGCTGACGCGCCCCCACAGGAGACAGACAAAATCAAGCACTTACTTCGGCTGTCGGCTAGGTCGTCGGTCCTCCGACCCAACTCCCGAGCTTGGGAGTTGAAGGCGCCAGCACGGGAGTTATGATATTACTGGAAGTTCAGACAGGAAGCAAAAATAAGGTAGTCGTCAAGAAAGATTCGACCCGACTGCGCAGCAGTCGGCCCGAATCTCGGGGACTACACCCAGTGGGTGCGCTAACGCGCCCCCACGGAAGAAATCAAGAGACCAAAGCGGCCAAGAATGAAAGACTCACCCGGATGGCGGCCCGCGTCGATAGGAACTCCTGGGTGTACTGCTGCAGCAGGGCGGCCTGAGCTTGAAGCCGGCTCCGGACCTCTTGAGCCGCCACATTCAGCTCGCCAGTCCCCCCGTTAGGAGTCCACTCGGACGTGGCGGTGCTGGCCGTCTCCAGAGCCTCCGCCGACTGACCGGCGCCCGCAACTCGACGCGACTCCGGCGGAGCGGCGCCTCCCCCTGCGCGCCGGCGCGTCACCGGCTGCACCTCGAGGCCGGCTCTGTCCTCCGGCTCACCCCCGGCCGGCTCCTCTGGCGCCACTGACGATTGGCCTCCTTGGCCCGCTCCGGTTGGCGTCGCTGGCGGCGCTCTCCTCGCGAAGGCCACGGGGTCCTCCCTCCTCTCCATCAGCGGCGGGTCTTGGACGATTTCCTCCGCCAAGGGCAATGGGGTGTCAGGGGCCACGGCTCGGAGGGGAATGGCGAGCAGCGGAGGCTGGTTGCACGAACCCTCCGCCTCCGTCTCCGCCTGGGCCTTGGCTACCGCGTCGGCCTGCTCCCTCGCCGCCTGGGCGGCCGCTTTTTCCGCCGCCTCGCGCTCCTCCCGCACCTCACGGGCGTTCCGCTCTGTGGCCTCCCTGAGGTCGGCGCGGGGGTCCACGCGGCGGGAGCTCGAAGACCCTCCACTGGGCCCAACTACAGAGGCGCCCGGACCCCGCTCAAGGGAAAGCGGCGCCCTGTCCAGTGAGCGGGAAAAAGTTAAGAAGAATGTTCGAACAAAAAGAGAATGATGAAGAGCATGCGACCAGGCAATCGACGACTTATGCAGAGACCGCCTGAGGCTGCTTCACCGCTTTGCAGAAGCGGGCCGCCTTCACGGCCGCCTCATCTCGTTTTGTCGCCGCGGTGGAGGCTTTGGACTTCTTTGGCCGACTGCCGAAGAGGATTGACGCGGCCCGACGCTTTTGAGCGCCGCCGTTGGCAGCCGGCATGGTGGACGAGCCCGCGCCTTGATGGTCGGCCGCCGGCTGGCGACGCGGGGCGACTTCAGCTTCGGCGTCATCCGGCCAGTCCTCGAAGCTGGCAGTGAGCCTTGTACCTCCGGGCTCGGCGTCGTCCCCCACGACGGTGTCTTCCATGGCGGCCGCCCTCAAATCCGGGTCGTCGACATCGTCCGCCGTGCGGTCGGGGGCGTACTCGCGCTCTATCCCTGCTGCCCCGGTCGTCGGCGGAAGAAGGGGGTTCTGCTAAGAAGAACCGACCAATCATAAGCCGGCCATCATAAAGCCGGCAACCAACAAAAAGAAGAAAGAGAGGAAACCTTACCACGGGCGGAGGGTTGGCGCGAGAATACGGCGCCTTGCCGTATCGCCAGTCCTCGGCGAGTTTGCAATTGGAGATATAATTCACCATGTATGACACCTCCGCATGAGGCATCTCCTTGGTGCTCAGCCGGCTAGGATCGAAGCGGCCGCTCATCTGACACATCATGTGGGGCCGGCTTTGGAGAGGAGATATCCGGCGCTCCACGAAGGCGGCCACCAAGTCGGCCCCGCTCAGGCCTTCCGATTGGCTCATCACCCGAAGCCGGGAGACGGCAGCGTTCCCGGCCTGAGACAGTGACCGGGACCGGAAACTCCATGAGGGCTGCCTCCCAGCCGGCGGGCCGGCTACGTAAGCCGGCAGGTTGACGTGGTCTCCTTGCTGGGCGATGTTCTTCACGTAGAAGTACGACTTCTGCCAGATCTTCACCGACTGGATCAGGGGGATGGGCGGGAACGGGTTGTTCTCGCCCGCCCTCCTCATGGCGATGAAGGCCCCGCAGGGGGCGGGCACGCTAGCGACGACGGTGCCGAGTTTGCTCTGGAAGAATTCCCCCCAGAGCTCCAGCGTGGGGAGCAGCCCCAAGAAACCTTCGCAGAGAGAGACGAAGGCTGACAGCAGCATCACTGCGTTGGGCGTGAGATGATGCGGCTGAAGATTGTAGAACTCGAGGAAGGAGCGCAGGAATCCGCTCGCCGGAAGGCCGAAGCCGCGCAGGAAGTGCGAGCGGAAGACGACCCGCTCGCCCTCCTCCGGCGCCGGCGAGATCTCCGTCTCTGGCGCCAGGCGGACCCGCACGAGGTTGGCGTCGGGCAGGCGCCGAGTCTGGCGGAGGAACTCAACATGGTCCTCATGGACGTTGGAGCCGTCCCACGAGCTCGACAGCGCCATGGGAGCAAGACGATGTGGCGGCGCGGCGGCGCCGAGATGAGAGGCTGCGGCGGCAACGAGAGGAAGAAAGGAGGACGAGAAGGGGCGGAGCGAGAGAGAGCGTGCGAACCTCTGTCTCTCCCCCTTCTCCCCCTACTCATAGGCTCGCGTGGCGGAGCCGAGGAGGCGCGGCGTGGGGAAACGTGGGGATCGATCGTGCCCACTCCCCCACGTCCCGCAGTTATTATGCCCTAACGGCGAAATAAAATCGCCGCGGGAAGGCGAGCGGTCCACCTGGGCCGTAGAAGATCAGCGTTCGGGCCGAGGCCTAGGAGTGGCGGGCCCGGGCCTGCGGCGGCATCCCGTCGCGCGCGAGCGCCGGCAGGGTCTCGCTGCCACGTGGCCCGCGCGAGGGCCCGCGGTCAGTACGCGGGTCGACCACTTTCCCGCCTGCCAGACGCAGGGCTCCCCGAAATCGGCATACACCCGCAAAGCCGGCTCTTCAGGATAGGAAGCTGACCAAGCTTCTCGTCCCTTTGTCCGCCTCGAAGCTCGATCAGCTTCGGGGACTACTGTTGGAGTAAATAGCCATGGGTAGCCTAGCCGGCTTCCCCTGGCCCTTCTGAAAAAATTACGAGCCCGTCCGGCTCTCAAGAATCCAAGACATGGGGCCGCCTTCCCCTTGCTGGCTGTCACCCAGGCCGGCTTTCGGAAGGCGGCCCGACTTTAGCCCTCATGAAGAAATCCACGGGAGGGCCGACTTCAAGAAGCCGGCCGCGAGAAGGCTGACTCCAAGAAGCCGGCTCCCATAAAGCGGTCGAGACCGTACCCTCAAAGTTTTCATCCACCTAGCGGCGATGTGACGGGGCGTGGCTACAGTGAAGCCTGCCACCCCCGAATCCCGGAGCACGCCCGGCACAGTGCGCCGTACGGAGTGGGCATGACCCGTCCGGCGCGGCACTGTTGCCATGTTGACCCACGACGGGCCGCCAGCGCGGCCCACAGACGGTGGGCCCCTTCGGGCAGAGAGACACCCGAAGGCGGGCACGCCTCCCCCTAGTCGGCCCAAGACAGAGCCGGCTCCCCGCAGCCGGCTTGCCACCTCCCTCGAAGGAGACGCCCCATTAAGGAGACAAGATGCGGTGAGGCTACAGCGATCGCCCGACGGGCGGCGGCACTGTAGCTGCGCCTACCACGACGAAGCCCACGTCACCAAGATGGAGCAACAGTGACCAGCCGCCGACCAGGTCCTGGACAGTGGGGCCTGCCTATCGACCAAGGGGCCGGCAGCCGGCGGGACCCACCAGTCGGCGGGCCACAGCAGCCGGCGCAGAAGCCGGCGAGCGCAGTCACAGACGGCTGGGCCCCGTGCCCAGTCGGATTACCGTTGTACCCCGGGGGGTAGGCCTATATAAACCCCCCGGGGCACCAATGCAAAGGGTTGGATCCCCTGCTAGTTCTAGACACCTCACAAGGAGAGGAAGCGAGCTAGCCGTGCCCTTCTTCCTCCTCCCACCGAACAGCTCAAGGAGCATTGTGTAGCTACTTGTCCATCTAGTGATCATGCGGAGACCCCGCAGAGCAGCAGTAGGGGTGTTATCTCCACGGAGAGCCCCAAAGCTGGGTAAGATTCGCCGGCGTGCATGTCTTCGCCTCATCCCGTTTCCAGGCACCGGCGACGTCTTACTGGCTCCCACAATGATAAGCCACCCGTTGGCATATGTCGCACCTACCACCCGACATCGGGGCTCTCCGGGGAGATAATACCCCTACTGCTGCTCTGCGGGGTCTTCGCATGATCACTATGGTCGGGTGTTTACACAGTTGCTCCTTGAGCTGTGTCTGGTGGTAGGAGAGGGCAAGGCTAGCTCTCTCCTCCTATCTGGTATGGTATAGAACTAATGGCATCCAACTTTGCATGGGTGCCCTGGGGGATTTATATAGGCCTACCCCCCAGGGGTACAATGGTAATTCGACTGGGCGTGGGCCCATCCGTCAGTGCCTCCGACCTCCGACTTCTCCGCCGACTGCTGGGGCCCGCCGACTGGTGGGCCCCACCGACTGGTCTGGTACGGAGCCGACAGGCTGCGTCCGCCGCGGGCGGGTCTTGCCGGCTGCTGATTACTGTAGCCGTGCTCCTGATGATGCAAGCTTGGTCAGGGGGTCGTGGCAACAGCCCCGCCGCCTGGCGGGCGATCACTGTGGCCACTCCCCATCTCTTCTTGATTAATGGCGCGTGGGCCCCGGGGGAGGGCTCGGCCGACTTCCCCGGGCCGACTCCCGACGGGTCCGACTGGCGGTTCTCCCGCCGTCTCCCGAGGTCTCGCTGACTGGTGGGCCCCGCTGCCTCCAGGCCGTACAGACAAGCTATCGTGGGCGCAGGACCCGACACGGTGGTGCTGATGTCAGGGCCGACTGGGCAACAGTGCCACGCCGTAGGGAGATCTTCCCAAGTACGGCGTGCTGTAGCCATGCCTGCCCTTGGTAAGGGGCGGGGAGTGGGCTTCATTGTAGCCACACCCCTGCCCCGTCCCCTTCGATGAGGTCACGGTTTGTTGGAGTCGCCGGCCGACTCCCCAAAGCCGGCTTCTCTGAAAGTCGCCTCTGGGACTCGGCCGTGAGAGGGCAGTCGGCCGCCTTGCCGTAGACTCCCCAGGAGGCGGCTCTTCGCCCTGTGGTCTTTGAGGGGCGCAGCCTGCCCCGATGTCTTGAAAGGTTATGGGGCTCGGGTTGGCCTACCCGTGGCCCATTACTCCGACAACGGGGGACCTCCTACCGGAGTCCGAACCATCGAGGGTTCCGGCGCAGTGTCCAGCTGGGGCCCGAACTCGAAGCCCGTAGGAGCCTCGCTCCCTTGGTACCCAGGGTCCGGGAAGTCGCCGCGAGGCGCCCCCAAGAGCACCTCCCCTTGGCTCGGTGCCTGTTTAGACAACACCTAGGCGTTGTCCGTAGGGCGAGGGGTGGAGGCGGTCGGAAGAGAACCGCCGTTCATATCCGACGAGTCCAAAGAGCCGCTCGACGAGGGTACATCGAGATGAGCTCGGGACGGACTGCACAATCATGTTCGGCATGAGGAAAGGCAGTACAATAAAACATATCATGAAGTACTACGGTGTCTGGACACTTACGACTTCGCTAGGGGCTTGTCCCTTGGTAGCCACTCGTCGCCGCTTTCGGCGGCCGTCGTGGCACAGTCCGGAAGAAGGGTCCTTCCCTTCTTGGACCCTTTGGCCTCCCCAGATGGGTCAACCTTCCTTTTCTTGTCTTCCCTGGCTGGGGGGGGGAGAACTTTTCTCCTCCTCCTCCTTTTCGTGGGAGGAGTGCGTGTCGGAGTCATCGTCCGATGACTCCGATACAACCTTGCGGCGGAGACCCTTTCGGGTCCCCGCGGCCTTCTTCTTGGTCTTTTCCGGCACCTCGGTGGGTGTCGGAGTCAGCATCTTCGTCAGAAGAGCATCTGCAGGATCTTCGGGCAGCGGGGCTGCGCTATCGAGCTGCTCCGCCGTCTCTATCCAGTCCTGTTAATGACATGGAAGTTCAGATCCTGCACACAACTAAACCGGGGCTAATAAATACCCTGAGAAATATAAAAGTCTTACCAGATTGGCACGGCGCTTTGCGCTGAGTCCGCGGTCCTCGTTGAGGGGGGAGGGATCTCGGCGCTCTTGAACAACACCCTCCAGATGTCCTCGTGCGTCGTGTCATAGAGCTCTCGCAGCGTCTGGTGCTGGGCCGAGTCGAACTCCCACAAAACAAATGCCCATTGTTGGCACAGAAGGATCTGGCGGAAGAGCATAACCTGGACCACGTTGACGAGCTTGATTTTATTGTTCGTCATGTTCTAGATGCAGGTCTGGAGTCCGGTCAGCTCTACCAGAGAACCCCAAGACATGCCCTTCTTCTTCCAGGAGGTGAGCCGCGTGGGGATTCCGGATCAAAATTTGGGGGCCGCCACCCAGTTGGAGTCGCGCGGCTCGGTGATGTAGAACCACCCCGATTGCCACCCCTTTATGGTATCCACGTAGGTGCCCTTGAGCCAGGTGACCTTAGGCATCTTGCCCACCATGGCACCTCCGCATTCTGCTTGCTGGCCACCCACCACCTTCGGTTTGACATTGAAGGTTTTCAGCCATAGGCCGAAGTGGGGCCTGATGCAGAGGAAGGCCTCGCACACGACGATAAACGCAGAGATGTTGAGGATGAAGTTGGGGGCCAGATCATGGAAATCCAGCCAGTAGTAGAACATGAGCCTGCGGACAAACGGGTGGAGAGGAAATCCCAGTCCGCAGACGAAATGGGTAAGGAAAACTACCCTCTCATGGGGTTCGGGCGTTGGGACGATCTGTCCCACATTCGGCAGCCGGTGCGCGATATTCATAGGTAGGTATCCGGCCTCCCGTAACTTTTTGATGTTCTCCTCTGTGACGGAGGAGACCATCCACTTGTCTCCTGCTCCAGACATGCTTGGAGTGGTTTGAGAAGAAGAACACAAGCTTGGGTGCTAGAGCTCGAGTGTGCGGGAATGGGTAAGCGAGAAGGAAGAAGGCGTGGGTGAAAAAAGTAGATCTTTGTCCCTTTATAAGGGCGGAGGAGGCGTTGAGTCTCCCCACTTGCCTAGCAAAACCTCTTATTCCCCAGGCGCCATAGTTGATGGCGCGGTTGGGTTACCCACGCCCGTATTGATGAGAATCCCGTGATAAGGGGAACACGATCTTTGCTTTGACAAGACGTATCAAGAAAACCGCCTCGCGATATGCGCGGAGCTGGTTGATAAAAGCGGTTCGAATAATAACCGGGCCATGGAATGATGTCATACTATTGAAACGTATCAGCAGATTAGATTTGTGGAAGCATTATTCTCTCTACGGTGGTATGTGGAACTTATTTTGCAGGGTCGGACACTATCTTTGTATTCAAACTCTTCCATAATGTATTCGGAGGAGGAACCCGCCTTGCATTGCCGAAGACAACACTGCGCGCCGGACTCATCGTCATTGAAGCCTGGTTCAGGGGCTACTGAGGGAGTCCTGGATTAGGGGGTCTCCGAACAGCCGGACTATATCCTTTGGCCGGAATGTTGGACTATGAAGATACCAGATTGAAGACTTCGTCCCGTGTCCGGATGGGACTCTACTTGGTGTGGAAGGCAAGCTAGGCAATACAGATATGGGTATCTCCTCCTTTGTAACCGACCTTGTGTAACCCTAGCCTCCTCCGGTGTCTATATAAACCGGAGGGTTTTAGTCCGTAGGACAACATACAATCATACCATAGGCTAGCTTCTAGGGTTTAGCCTCTCTGATCTCATGGTAGATCAACTCTTGTAATACTCATATCATCAAGAACAATCAAGCAGGACGTAGGGTATTACCTCCATCGAGAGGGCCCGAACCTGGGTAAAACATCGTGTCCCCTGCCTCCTGTTACCATCCGCCTTAGACGCACAGTTCAGGACCCCCTACCCGAGATCCACCGGTTTTGACACCGACAGGGGGCGCCCCCTCCCTAGTCCAATTCGGACTCCCTATAGGGAGGGGGCGCAGCTGCCCCTTGTGGGCTGCCTCCCCTCTTCCCTATGGCCCATGAAGGCCCAACTTTCCCCGGGGGGTTCCGGTAACCCTCCGGCACTCCGGCTTTCTCCGAAATCACCCAGAACACTTCCGGTGTCCGAATATAGCCATCCAATATATCAATCTTTATGTCTCGACCATTTCGAGACTCCTTGTCATGTCCGTGATCATATTCGGGACTCCGAACTACCTTCGGTACATCAAAACACATAAACTCGTAATACCGATCGTGAACGAACGTTAAGCGTGCGGACCCTACGGGTTCGAGAACTATGTAGACATGACCGAGACACGTCTCCGATCAATAACCAATAGCGGAACCTGGATGCTCATATTGGTTCCTACATATTCTATGAAGATCTTGATCGGTCAAACCGCATAACGATATACGTTGTTCCCTTTGTCATCGGTATGTTACTTGCCAGAGATTTGATCGTCGGTATCTCAATACCTAGTTCAATCTCGTTACCGGCAAGTCTCTTTACTTGTTCCATAATGCTACATCCCGGGCCCATAGATACCTCTCTGACAATCGGAGTGACAAATCCTAATCTCGATCTATGCCAACTCAACAAACACCATCGGAGACACCTGTAGAGCACCTTTATAATCACCCAGTCATGTTGTGACGTTTGGTAGCACACAAAGTGTTCCTCTGGTATTCGGGAGTTGCATGATCTCATAGTCATAGGAACATGTATAAGTTATGGAGAAAGCAACAGCAACAAACTAAACGATCATCGTGCTAAGCTAACGGACGGGTCAAGTCAATCACATCATTCTCTAATGATATGGCCCCGTTAATAAAATGACAACTCATGTCTATGGTTAGGAAACATAACCATCATTGATTCAACGAGCTAGTCAAGTAGAGGCAAACTAGTGACACTCTGTTTGTCTATGTATTCACACATGTACTAAGTTTTCGGTTAATACAATTCTAGCATGAATAATAAACATTTATCATGATATAAGGAAATATAAATAACAACTTTATTATTTCCTCTAGGGCATATTTCCTTGAGTCTCCCACTTGCACTAGAGTCAATAATCTAGATTACATTGTAATGATTCTGTAGAGGCTTAGTAAACGGGTCTGCAACATTCAGATCCGTATGTATCTTGCAAATCTCTATGTCTCCCTCATGGACTTGATCGCGGATGGAATTGAAGTGTCTCTTGATGTGCTTGGTTCTCTTGTGAAATCTGGATTCCTTTGCCAAGGCAATTGCACCAGTATTGTCACAAAAGATTTTCACTCGACCCGATGCAGTAGGTATGACACCTAGATCGGATATGAACTCCTTCATCCAGACTCCTTCATTTGCTGCTTCTGAAGCAGCTATGTATTCCTCTTCACATGTAGATCCCGCCACGACGCTCTGCTTGGAACTGCACTAACTGACAACTCCACCATTTAATAAAAACATGTATCTGGTTTGTGACTTAGAGTCATCTGGATCAGTGTTAAAGCTTGCACCGACGTAACCATTTACGACGAGCTCTTTGTCACCTCCATATACGAGAAACATATCCTTAGTCCTTTTCAGGTATTTCAGGATATTCTTGACTGCTGTCCAGTGATCCACTCCTGGATTACTTTGCTACCTCCCTGCTAAACTGATAGCAAGGCACACATCAGGTTTGGTACACAACATTGCATACATGATAGAGCCTATGGCTGAAGCATAGGGAACACCTTTCATTTTCTCTCTATCTTCTGCAGTGGTCGGGCATTGAGTCTGACTCAACTTCACACCTTGTAATACAGGTAAGAACCCTTTCTTTGCCTGATCCATTTGAACTTCTTCAAAACTTTATCAAGGTATGTGCTTTGTGAAAGTCCAATTAAGTGTCTTGATCTATCTCTATAGATCTTGATGCCCAATATATAAGCTGCTTCACTGAGGTCTTTCGTTGAAAAATTCTTCTTCATGTATCCTTTTATGCTATTCAGAAATTCAGTATCATTTCCGATCAGCAATATGTCATCCACATATAATACCAGAAATGCTACGGAGCTCCCACTCACTTTCTTGTAAATAGAGGCTTCTCAAAAAGTCTGTATAAAACCATATGCTTTGATCACACTATCAAAGCGTATATTCCAACTCCGAGAGGCTTGCACTAGTCCATAAATGGATTGCAGGAGCTTGCACACTTTGTTAGCACCTTTTGGATCGACAAAACCTTCTGGTTGCATCATATACAACTCTTCTTTAAGATATCCATTAAGGAATGTAGTTTTGACATCCATTTGCCAAATTTCATAATCATAAAATGCGGCAATTGCTAACTTGATTCGGACGGACTTAAGCATCGCTACGGGTGAGAAGGTCTCATCATAGTCAACTCCTTGAACTTGTCGAAAACCTTTTGCAACAAGTCGAGCTTTGTAGATAGTAACATTACCATCAGCGTCAGTCTTCTTCTTGAATATCCATTTATTCTCTATGGCCTATCGATCATCGGGCAAGTCAACCAAAGTCCACACTTTGTTCTCATACATGGATCCCATCTCAGATTTCATGGCCTCAAGCCATTTTGCGGAATCTGGGCTCATCATCGCTTCCTCATAGTTCGTAGGTTTGTCATGGTCAAGTAACATGACCTCCAAAACAAGATTACCGTACCACTCTGGTGCTGATCTTACTCTGGTTGACCTATGAGGTTTGGTAGTAACTTGATCAGAAGTTTCATGATCATCATCATTAGCTTCCTTACTTACTAGTGTAGGAATCAGTGGAACTGATTTCAGTGATGAACTACTTTCCAATAAGGGAGCAGGTACAATTACCTTATCAAGTTCTACTTTCCTCCCACTCACTTCTTTCGAGAGAAACTCCTTCTCTAGAAAGGATCCATTCTTAGCAACAAATATCTTGCCTTCAGATCTATGATAGAAGTTGTACCCAACAGTCTCCTTTGGGTATCCTATGAAGACACATTTCTCCGATTTGGGTTCGAGCTTATCAGGTTGCATCTTTTTCACATAAGCATCGCAGCCCCAAACTTTAAGAAAGGACAACTTGGGTTTCTTGCCAAACCACAGTTCATAAGGTGTCATATCAACGGATTTAGATGGTGCCCTATTTAACGTGAATGCAGTCGTCTCTATAGCATAACCCCAAACCGATAGCGGTAAATCAGTGAGAGACATCATAGATCGCACCATATCTAATAAAGTACGGTTATGATGTTCAGACACACCATTACGTTGTGGTGTTCTGGATGGCGTGAGTTGCGAAACTATTCCTTATTGTGTCAAATGAAGACCAAACTCGTAGCTCAAATATTCTCCTCCACGATCAGATCATAGAAACTTTAGTTTCTTATTACGATGATTTTTCACTTCACTCTGAAATTCTTTGAACTTTTCAAATGTTTCAGACTTATGTTTCATTAAGTAGATATACCCATATCTGCTCAAATCATCTGTGAAGGTGAGAAAATAATGATATCTACCACGAGCTTCAATGTTCATTGGACCACATACATCAGTATGTATGATTTCCAGTAACTCTGTTGCTTGCTCCATTGTTCCGGAGAACGGAGTTTTAGTCATCTTGCCCATGAGGCATGGTTCGCAAGTACCAAGTGATTCATAATCAAGTGATTCTAGAAGTCCATCAGAATGGAGTTTCTTCATGCTCTTTACACCAATATGGCCCAAATGGTAGTGCCACAAATAAGTTGCACTATCATTATTAACTCTGCATCTTTTCGCTTCAATACTATGAACATGTGTATCACTACTATCAATATTTAGTAAAAATAGACCACTCATCCAGGGTGCATGACCATAAAAGATATTACTCATATAAATAGAACAACCATTATTCTCTGATTTAAATGAATAACCGTCTCGCATCAAACAATATCCAGATATAATGTTTGTGCTCAACGTTGGCACCAAATAACAATTATTTAGGTCTAAAACTAATCCCGAAGGTAGATGTAGAGGTAGCGTGCCGACGATGATCACATCGACTTCGGAACCATTTCCCACGCGCATCGTCACCTCGTCCTTAGTTAATCTTTGCTTAATCCGTAGCCCCTGTTTTGAGTTGGAAATGTTAGCAACTGAACCAGTATCAAATACCCACGCACTATTGCGAGCATTAGTAAGGTAGACATCAATAACATGTATAGCAAATATAACTTTCACTTTGCCATCCTTCTTCTCCGCCAAATACTTGGGGCAGTTCTGCTTCTAGTGACCAGTCCCTTTGCAGTCGAAGCACTCAGTCTCAGGCTTAGGTCCAGACTTGGGTTCTTCACTTGAGCAGCAACTGGCTTGCTGTTCTTCTTGAAGTTCCCCTTCTTCGCTTTACCCTTTTTCTTGAAACTGGTGTTCTTGTTGACCATCAACACTTGATACCCCTTCTTGATTTCTACCTCCACAACCTTTAGCATTGTGAAGAGCTCAGGAATCGTCTTATCCATCCCTTGCATATTATAGTTCATCACGAAGCTCTTGTAGCTTGGTGGCAGTGATTGAAGAAACTCTGTCAATGACTGAGGGAGTCCTGGATTAGGGGGTGTTCAGATAGCCGGACTATACCTTCAGCCGGACTCCTGGACTATGAAGATACAAGATTGAAGACTTTGTCCCGTGTCCGGGAGGGACTTTCCTTGGCGTGGAAGGCAAGATTGGCGATACGGATATGTAGATCTCCTACCATTGTAACCGACTCTATGTAACCCTAACCCTATCCGGTGTCTATATAAACCGGAGGGTTTTAGTCCGTAGGACAACGTACACATCAACAATCATACCATAGGCTAGCTTCTAGGGTTTAGCCTCCTCGATCTTGTGGTAGATCTACTCTTGTACTACCCATATCATCAATATTAATCAAGCAGGACGTAGGGTTTTACCTCCATCGAGAGGGGCCGAACCTGGGTAAAACCTCGTGTCCCTTGTCTCCTGTTACCATCCGGCCTAGACGCACAGTTCGGCACCCCCTACCCGAGATCCGCCGGTTTTGACACCGACATTGGTGCTTTCATTGAGAGTTCCTCTGTGTCGTCGCCATCAGGCTCGATGGCTCCTATGATCATCAATAGCGATGCAGTCCAGGGTGAGACCTTCCTCCTCGGACAGATCTTCGTTTTCGGCGGCTTCGCACTGCGGGCCAATTCGCTTGGCCGTCTAGAGCAGATCGAAAGCTACGCCCCCGGCCGTTAGGTCAGATTTGGAAGTTTAAACTACACGGCTAACATCCGCGGGGACTTGATCTTCGACGGATTCGAGCCACTGCCGAGCACGCCGCACTGTCACGACGAGCATGATCTAGCTCTGCCGCCGAACAGTGCCCTGGAGGCCGCACCCGCATCGGCTCCGACCCTTAATTCAGAGCCAACTGCGTCGATCGAGGACGGGCGGTTGGACGCCACCTCGGGGGCTGCGACCCCAACGGCGATTGAGCCAAGCACCAGCCCCGTACTCTGCAAGACTCGTGACTCCAAGGAGCCAGACTCCTCTCCGGACTCCGAACCCTCCGCGCCCCTGCCGATCGAATCCGATTGGGCGCCGATCATGGAGTTCACTGCTGCGGACATCTTTCAGCACTCGCCTTTCGGCGATATCCTGAAGTCACTGAAGTCTCTCTCTTTATCAGGAGAGCCCTGGCCGGACTACGGTCAGCAAGGTTGGGGTACAGACAATGAAGAAATTCAAAGCCTCCCACCACCCACTTTGTAGCCACTGTCGACGACTTAACCGACATGCTCGACTTCGACTCCGAAGATATCGACGGTATGGACGCCGATGAAGGAGATGATGAAGAACCAGTGCCTACTAGGCCCTGGAAAGCCACCTAGTCTTATGACATATACATGGTGGACACCCCAAAAGAGGGAGATGGCAATGGAACAGCGGAGGATGACCCCTCCAAGAAACAGCCTAAGCGCCGGCGTCAGCGGCGCCGCTCAAAATCCCGCCAAAACAAACAAGGTGATTTCAGCACGGGAGATAATAATACTCCGGAAAGCGCCGAAGAAAACCCCCTCCAGCAAGATTTAGCACAGGAGGATGGAGAAACCAGCCCTCATGCAAGAGCGGCAGACAGAGAGGTTGAGGACGATAATTATATGCCTCCCTCCAAAGACGAGGCAAGCCTCGACGACGACGAATTCGTCGTGCCAGAGGATGCCGTCGAGCAAAAGCGTTTTCAATGCAGGCTTATGGCCACGGCAAGAAGCCTCAAGAAAAAACAGCAACAACTTAGAGCTGATCAAGATTTGCTAGTCGACAGATGGACTGAAGTCCTTGCGGCCGAAGAGCATAAACTCGAACGCCCCTCCAAGAGCTACCCAAAGCGCAGGTTGCTACCCCGATTAGAGGAGGAAGCACTTGATGCGGCCGACCGGCCACCTCGTGGTCGCGACAGAGAGGCCTCTCGGCCCTCCACTCAAGCCGCACCCCGTACCAAGGCACGGGAATATGCGCTGGACTTACGAGACATGTTGGAGGACAAGGCAAGGCAAACAAGATCGATCTACGGACCGCGTGGGAGCCCCACGGCTCAAGACGGTAACCGTCACGCCGGCCACAAATTCGGCGGGGCAGAACACAGTAGACAAGGCTCATTGGAGCTACGTCACGATATAGCCCAGTACTGAGGCGCCGCACACCCACTCTGCTTTACAGACGAAATAATGGATCATCAAATCCCCGAGGGTTTCAAACCCGTAAACATCGAATCATATGATGGCACAACAGATCCTGCGGTATGGATCGTGGATTATCTCCTTCATATCCACATGGCCCGCGGCGATGATTTCCACGCCATCAAATACCTCCCACTCAAGCTTAAAGGACCAGCTCGGCATTGGCTTAACAGCTTGCCAATAGGATCAATCAGTTGTTGGGAGGACCTGGAAGCCGCATTCCTCGACAATTTCCAGGGCACTTATGTGCGACCCCCAGACGCCGATGACCTAAGTCACGTAATTCAGCAGCCAGAGGAATCGGCCAGGCAATTCTGGACACGGTTCCTAACAAAGAAAAATCAAATAGTCGACTGTCCGGACGCTGAGGCCCTAGCAGCCTTCAAACACAATATCCGTGACGAGTGGCTGGCCCGGCACCTTGGACAGGAAAAGCCGAAATCTATGGCAGCACTCACGACACTCATGACTCGCTTTTGCGCGGGAGAAGACATATGGCTTGCTCGTAGCAACAATATGACCAAGAACCCTGGTAATTCGGACACCAGGGACAGTAGTGGCAGGTCGCGTCGCAACAAGCAGAAGCGCCGCATTAACGGCGACAATGCTGAGGATACGGCAGTTAATGCCGGATTCAGAGGCTCTAAATCCGGTCAGCAGAAAAAGCCATCCTAGGGGCCCGTCCAGTTTGGACCGAATACTCGACCGCTCGTGCCAGATACATGGCACCCCCAAAAAGCCAGCCAATCACACCAACAGGGATTGTTGGGTGTTCAAGCAGGCAGGCAAGTTAAACACCGAAAATGAAGACAAGGGGCTGCATAGCGATGACGACGAGGAGCCCCGGCCGCCGAACAACAGTGGACAGAAGGGTTTTCCCCCACAAGTACGGACGGTGAACATGATATACGCAACCCACGTCCCCAAAAGGGAGTGGAAGTGCGCGTTAAGGGACGTATACGCGGTAGAGCCAGTCGCCCCAAAGTTCAACCCATGGTCTTCCTGCCCGATCACCTTTGATCGAAGGGACCATCCCACTAGCATCCGTCATGGCGGATTTGCCGCACTGGTCCTAGACCCAATCATTGACGGATTTCATCTCACTAGAGTCCTTATGGACGGCGGTAGCAGCCTGAACCTGCTTTACCAGGATACAGTGCGGAAAATGGGCATAGATCCCTCGAGGATTAAGCCCACCAAGACGACCTTTAAAGGCGTAATACCAGGTGTAGAGGCCAACTGTACAGGCTCAGTCACACTTGAAGTGGTCTTCGGATCCCCAGATAATTTCCGAAGTGAGGAGTTAATCTTCGACATAGTCCCGTTTCGCAGTGGTTATCACGCACTGCTCGGGCGAACCGCATTCGCTAAGTTCAATGCGGTACCGCATTACGCATACCTTAAGCTCAAGATGCCAGGTCCTTGAGGAGTAATTACGGTCAATGGAAACACCGAACGCTCCCTCCGAATGGAGGAGCACACGGCGGCCCTTGCAGCGGAAGTACAAAGCAACCTCTCCAGGCAGTTCTCCAGTCCGGCCACTAAACGACCAGACACCGTCAAGCGCGCCCGGAGTAACCTACAAAAAGACCGCCTGGCACGATCCGAGTAGGCGTAGCAATGCGGCCCCAACCCCAACCCTCGCAAAAAGGCGAAGCCAGTACTTCGCGTACATAACTACGCTCTAGAGATACCATGGGTACAGGGGGAGGGGCACCATCACGGCACGCCCAAAAATACGGCTTAAACCATACCAGGGGCTGCCGATTTTTTTATTTTTCTCTTACTTTCAGGACTCCATCCTTCGGAAGGCCTATTCGGCAGTTTAATTGCCGCACAAACGATGCAAGAACCAGGGAAGTAGACAAGCCACACCGCAGTACGGAACTCCCAGGTGGTCTCTATCACGAGCAGTATACCTGTTCCGCATACTATTCCACAGCTTGCCCCTGGAACGGACATGTTAACTAGTCCAACCTTCCACTTATCGCATTATTTGTATCGTTCTGCTTTGATCGCAGCCCTTTTTAATAAACAATGCATAGCTTTCGTCTATTTTTGCATTACCTTTTTTCTTTATATATGTTCCTTAACGACATGTTGCACCCGTACACGTTGGTACGGCCAAAATACGCCAGGGGCTCTAGTACCCCTCAATATGGTGTGAGAAGTCCGAACACTTTAACAAGTGCGGCACCCCGAACTTATAGCATTATATGCATCGGCTCCAAATCATGGCTTGGGTCAATAGTTGGGTTTGCCCGGCTCCTATGTTTTGGTGCCTTACGTTCCGCTATATCGGCTAAGGTAGCACTAGGAGAACCACTGCGATTGTGCCCCAGTTGAGCTGGGTCGAGCACCTCAGTGGAGAAAACTAAAACTGACTGTCATGATGAAGTGAGAGCTGGTCGCTGTTCGAGAGGTTTTTCGAGTCCCTAAAGACTTATGCCGCTTAGGGAGAGGAGCCGGCTCTGTCCGGCCAAGGTGTGGATAGCGCCCCGAACTCGGTCTTCCGAATACCAGGGGCTTTGCCGAAATTTAAAATTATAGAATTCTATGGCTAAGTGAGAGTGTTCACGCATTATAGTCTGATTGCCTTGTTCGTTGGGCTGAGCGCCTCCCTCGAAGGACCCAAACATGGGAAAAAGAGCGCTCAGGTTTATCCCCGAACACCCCAGCACTAGCGGCATGGGGGAAGAAGCCGACGACTCACCATCTCTCAGAATTGATAAACAGCTGCACAGAAGGTAATATTTTAAATTCCAACAGCATTGCTTAGCGCATATATAAACAAGTTTTCAGCGCACGGGATAAAACGAGCAAGTTTCACTCAAAAATTACATCCCTAGAACATTCATCCGCCACAAGGCGGGCACCCTTCTGAACATCCTTATAGTAATTCTCGGGCTTGCGATGCTCTTTCCCCGGCGGTGGCCCGCCCTTCACCAGCTTCTTAGCATCCAGCTTGCCCCAGTGCACCTTAGCATGGGCAAGGGCCCTACGGGCACCTTTAATGCAGACGGAGTGCTTGATGACTTCGAGCCTTGGACAGGCCTCCACCAACCGCCACACCAGCCCGAAATAGCTCCCAGGCAGAGCCCCTCCAGGCCACAGCCGAACAATGAGGCCCTTCATGGCCTGTTCGGCCGCCTTGTGGAGCTCGACCAGTTGCTTCATCTGGTCGCTCAGGGGCACGGGGTGTCCGGCCTCAGTATACTGAGACCAGAACACTTTCTCTGTCGAGCTACCCTCCTCGGCTCGGTAGAATGCGGCGGCATCAGATACACTCCGGGGAAGATCTGCGAACGCTCCTGGAGAGCTCCGGATTCGGGTAAGTAACAAGTAACTCACGTCTATGTGTTTGCTTTGCATAAAGAATGCCTTACCCGCCGCTATCCTCTTCACCTCATCCAACTCCTGGAGGGTCTTCTGGGATTCGGCCTTGGCGGACTTGGCGTTTTCAATAGCCACCACGAGCTCGGACGCTGGCGTCTTTGAGTCAAGCTCCAAACTCTCATGTTTTTCCATGAGAGCCTGGAGCTCTTGCCGCACCTTGCCAACCTCGGCCTCATACTTTTCCCGCTTGGTGCGCTCCGAGGCCGCCCTCTTCTCGGCCTCGACCAGCGCCTGCTTAAGGGTCGCCACTTCAGACGTGGCCCCTAAAATAGCCACGATAATCCTGTCATTCTTTGCAATTGCACCTTTTTATATATATTTAGAAACATGGTATTTCTTACCTTCATTGTCCTCGAGCTGCTTCTTGGCACGCCCGAGCTCTTGCTCGAACCGCTCGAGGTTCTGCTTTAGCGTGTCCACTTCCGCAGTTAGTGCGGCGGACGCAAGAAGGGAAGCCTGCATATGCATATTGACTCATTTTTGTTAGACTCCTGCGAATTCTATTTGATCCTCTATTCGGCTTTTCTTCCCGAACGCCAAACAGAGCATCAGGGGCTATTGTCTATGTGGTACTATTATTTACACATTCTTTACTTACCTCAAAGCCTGTCAAAAGGCTAGTACAAGCTTCAGTCAGTCCACTCTTGGCGGACTGAACCTTCTGGACCACCGCACTCATAATAGCGCGGTGCTCCTCGTCGATGGAGGCGCCTTGGAGCGCCTCCAACATATTGTCCGGCGCCTCCGGTTGGACGGGGGCCACCGGCACGGTGGACTTACTCCTCTTGGAAGGAGGTCCCCCGCCGGACTCTGGAACCTTTGAAGGTTCCGGAGCGGTGTCTGGCCTAGAGCCGGACTTGGAGCCCTAAGGGGTTTCATCCCCTTTACTCGTGGAGTCCGGGAGGTCGCCTTGCGACGCCTCCAGGACCACCTCCTCCCGGCTTGGAACCTGTTGGGACAACACTTCAGTGTCGTCCGTAGGGCAGGGGGAGGAAGCCGTCGGAAGCGAGTTCACATCCGACGAGTCCAGTGAGCCGCTCGACGACGCGTCGAGCCGGTCTTTGGGTGGGCTGCATAAACATATTCGACGTAAGGGAAAGCTGTGCAATAAACGAATGGTATGAATTACTCTAATATCCGGATACTTAAGATTTTGCCAGGGGCTTGGCCCTGGGCTGCCACTCCTCTCCGCCGTCGGCGTCGGTGGAGTAGCCTGGAGGAAGGGTTTTCCCCTTCTTGGACCCTCCGCCCTCCCCAGAGAGGGCGGCCTTCCTTTTCTTCTCTCCTCCCGCTGGAGGGGGAGAGCTCTCCTCTTCTTCCTCCTCGTCTTCATGGGAGGAATGCGCCTCGGAACCATTGGATGATGGATCCGACACCTCCTGGCGCCGGACACTCTTTCGAGTCCCCGCGGCCCTTTTCGGGCCTTCTTCTCCGGCACCACATAGGGTGCCGGAACCAGCAGCTTCGCCAAGCGAGCGTCCGCTGGGCCTTCGGGTAAAGGAGCCGGACAGTTGATTTGTCCGGACGTCACCTGCCAATCCTGTCAAAGGCAAGGGAGCTTAGATCCCGCATGGAGTCAAACTATGAAAAACGGATACCCTGTAAAAGGAAAAAAACAACTTACCGCGAGAGCATGACGCTGCGCACTGAATCCGTGATCCTCGGTAGCGGATGCGGGAGCCTCGGCGCCTTTGAAAAGCACCTTCCAGGCATCTTCGTACGTCGTGTCGAAGAGCCTGTTTAGAGTTTGGTGCCGCGCTGGGTCGAACTCCCACAGGTTGAAAGCCCATTGTTGACACGGGAGGATCAGGCGGATGAGCATAACCTGGACTACGTTGACAAGTTTGATCTTCTTGTCCGGCAGGGTTTGGATGCATGTTTGGAGTCCGGTCAGTTCTCCTTTTTTACCCCAAGACAGGCCCGTCTCCTTCTAGGAGGTGAGCCGTGTAGGGGTCCGGATCGGAACTCGGGGGGTGCGACCCATTCAGCGTCGCGCGGCTCGGTGATGTAAAACCACCCCGATTGGCACCCCTTCAGGGTCTCCACAAAGGAGCCCTCGAGCCATAGGATGTTGGCCATCCTGCCCACCATGGAGCCTCCGCACTCCGCCTGGTTGCCGCGCACCACCTTCGGCTTGACGTTGAAAGTCTTGAGCCATAGGCCGAAATGGGGGCGGATGCGGAGGAAGGCCTCGCACACGACGATAAACGCCGAGATGTTGAGGACGAAGTTCGGCGCCAGATCATGGAAATCCAGGCCATAGTAGAACATGAGTCCCCGGACAAATGGGTGGAGAGGGAAGCCCAGTCCGCGGAGGAGATGGGGGAGGAACACCACCCTCTCATGGGGCCTAGGGGTGGGGATGAGCTGCCCCTTTTCGGGGAGCCGGTACGCGATGTCGTTAGACAGGTATCCGGCCTTCCTCAGCTTTTTGACATGTCCCTCCGTGACGGAGGAGACCATCCACTTGCCTCCCGCTCCGGACATGGCTGGAGAAGGTTGAGGTGGAGAGTGCGGACTTGGGCGCTGGAGCTCGAGTGCGCAAGAATGGATAGGTGAAGGAGGAAGAAGGCGTAGGTGAAAAGGTGGATCTTTATCCCCTTATATGGGTGGACACAACTACATGTCCCCACCAGCCTGATAAGACTCGCTTATCTCCAAGCGCCGTAATCAATGGCGCGGTTGGGTTACCCACGCCCGTATTGATGAGAATCCTGGGATAAGGGGACACGATCTCTGCTTTAACAAGACGTGCCAAGGAAACCGCCTCGCATAATGCGCTGAGGTGGGATAATGAAACGACTCGGATAAAGACTTGGCCGTGGTGTGTCACGCTACGGAATACGTCAGCAGATTAGATTGGTGTAAAAATTATTCTCTCTATGGCAATATGTGGAAACTTATTTTGCAGAGCCGGACACTATCTTTGTGTTCAAAATCTTCTACGAAGTACTTGGAGGAGGAACCCGCCCTGCAATGCCGAAGACAATCTGCACGCCGGACTCATCGTCATTGAAGTCTGGTTCAGGGGCTACTGAGGGAGTCCTGGATTAGGGGGTGTTCGGATAGCCGGACTATACCTCCAGCCGGACTCCTGGACTATGAAGATACAAGATTGAAGACTTCGTCCCGTGTCCGGGAGGGACTTTCCTTGGCGTGGAAGGCAAGATTGGCGATACGGATATGTAGATCTCCTACCATTGCAACCGACTCTTTGTAACCCTAACCCTATCCGGTGTCTATATAAACCGGAGGGTTTTAGTCCGTAGGACAACATACACATCAACAATCATACCATAGGCTAGCTTCTAGGGTTTAGCCTCCTCGATCTCGTGGTAGATCTACTCTTGTACTACCCATATCATCAATATTAATCAAGCAAGACGTAGGGTTTTACCTCCATCGAGAGGGCCCGAACCTGGGTAAAACCTCGTGTCCCTTGTCTCCTGTTACCATCCGGCCTAGACACATAGTTCGGGACCCCCTACCCGAGATCTGCCGGTTTTGACACCGACAATGACACTATCATCAGGAAGATTAACTCCCAGTTGAGTCAAGTGTTTGTGGTACCCAGACATTCTGAGTATATGTTCACTAACAGAACTATTCTCCTCCATCTTGCAGATGTAGAACTTATTGGAGACTTCATATGTCTCAATCCGGGCATTTGCTTGAAATATTAACTTTAACTCCTGGAACATCTCATGTGCTCCATGACGTTCAAATCGTCGTTGAAGTCCCGGTTCTATGCCATAAAGCATGGCACACTGAACTATTGAGTATTCATCAGCTTTGCTCTGCCAGGTGTTCACAACATCTGGCGTTGCTCCTGCAGCGGGTTTGTCACCTAGCGGTGCTTCTAGGACGTAATTCTTCTGTGCAGCAATGAGGATAATCCTCAACTTACGAACCCAGTCCGTGTAGTTGCTACCATCATCTTTCAACTTAGCTTTCTCTAGGAACGCATTAAAAGTCAACGAAACAACATCACGGGCCATCTATCTACAACAACATAGACATGCAAAATACTATCAGGTACTAAGTTCATGATAAATTAAAGTTAAATTAATCAAATTACTTAAGAACTCCCACTTAGATAGACATCTCTCTAATCATCTAAGTGATCACGTGATCCATATCAACTAAACCATGTCCGATCATCATGTGAGATGGAGTAGTAATCAATGGTGAACATCACTATGTTGACCATATCTACTATATGATTCATGCTCGACCTTTTGGTCTCAGTGTTCCGAGGCCATATCTGCATATGCTAGGCTCGTGAAGTTTAACCCGAGTATTCTGTGTGTGCAAAACTAGCTTGCACCTACTGTATGTGAAAGTGGAGCTTATCACACTCGATCATCACGTGGTGTCTCGGCACGACGAACAGGGCCGGTCCTGAGATTTCGGGGGCCTGGGGCAAGACAAGAAGAAGGGGCCCTAAAGTCACATGAACATATGCATATATATTTTTTCTATTTCAATTGCGATCAATTACTCAATACACTACAATTTATGTTGCCGTGTCATCTCGAACTATTAAAAAAACAGGCTTCACAATAAAAGTTGGTTGCTCTTGCGAATCTGCACTTGCACTTTTTTATTAGGTCAATTAGTAACATTTCTGTGCCACCCACAAAATGAAAAACACTTCCGTTCCTACTAAAATTTTATAATCCTATAATCGTTCACGGGTTGTCCTTCCACAGTAAATAAAGCTAATTCCTTGGAATTCCTAGCAGTAGAGGTACTCTTATTTGTTTGCTGGGAAGCAATAGAAATACTTGTATGTGTTCTACAAAAAATGTCAATGGCTCCTTTCTGTGACGTAATCAACTCATATGCCTTTGCCGAAACAATAATCTCATATGCAAGTTATTTTCCTCATTTTCAGACGGATAGTGACCAGATAAATCTTGCTAAATTAAAAGCAATCTTGCTCATTACGCATGAACATATGATAGAAGGAACTAAGAACACAGCTAATTATATAAAAAATGCTAAGAAAGGCATTGGAAGAAGGTACCTGGATGTCTAGAAATTTAGAAATTCCAATTAAGCTCCTGCTCCTATTTATGAGTAACGAACATAAATTAGAATTTCCAACAAAAAAAGGAATCTGAGTTTTCCTTTTCCAATCACAATGGATACAAGAATTAGAGTGTGTGTGTGTGTGTGAGAGAGAGAGAGATGCATCAGGATTAACTTCACGGAACGAGCGATCTAAAAAGAGAGGGGATTTGCGTTGAAGAGGAGATTGATGGAATCTGGAAGATCGCGTTACCTTTATCCACTAATCGCTCCCAGCAGCTGAAAATCAAGATTAGACGATGCAGACGGGACACATGGATGATTCACTACGGGAGGAGAAAGACTAGAAGCCAAGAAAAGCAAGCGTGCGCCGGTAAGCCGAGAATTAATTGATCTATTAGATATTTTTCCTTTCTGACAAAATCGGTCGATACGTACGAGAAGCAAAGTCATCGGGGGGCCCTCCTACTTGGGGGCCCGGGGCGGCCGCCCCCCTTGCCCCCCCTCAAGGCCGGGCCTGACGACGAACTGTAGCAACGGTGCATACTCAGGGGGAACATTTATACCTTGAAATTTAGTGAGAGATCATCTTATAATGCTACCACCGAACTAAGCAAAATAAGGTGCATAAAGGATAAACATCACATGCAATAAATATAAGTGATACGATATGGCCATCATCATCTTGTGCCTTTGATCTCCATCTCCAAAGCACCGTCATGATCACCATCGTCACCGGTTTGACACCTTGATCTCCATCGAATCATCATTGTCGTCTAGCCAACTATTGCTTCTACGACTATCGCTGCCGCTTAGTGATAAAGTAAAGCAATTACATGGCGATTGCATTATACAATAAAGCGACAACCATATGGCTCCTGCCAGTTGCCGATAACTGTGTTACAAAACATGATCATCTCATACAATAAATTTTAGCATCATGTCCTGACCATATCACATCACAACATGCCCTGCAAAAACAAGTTAGACGTCCTCTACTTTGTTGTTGCAAGTTTTACATAGCAGCTATGGGCCGAGCAAGAACCGTTCTTACCTACGCATCAAAAACCACAACGCGGTATAGTGATTGCTTTTTGATCTTCAGAAAGAGCCCTGTTCATTGAATCCGATTCAACTAAAGTTGGAGAAACTGACACCCACTAGCCACCTGTGTGCGAAGCATGTCGATAGAACCAGTCTCGCGTAAGCGTATGTGTAATGTCGGTCTGGGCCGCTCCATCTAACAATACCGCCGAATCAAGAAACAACTAGTGACGGCAAGCAATATGTATATACCCACGCCCACACCTCCTTTGTGTTCTACTTGTGCATATAACATCTACGCATAAACTTGGCTCTGATGCCACTGTTGGGGAACGCAGTAATTTCAAAAAAATTCCTACGCACACGCAAGATCATGGTGATGCATAGCAACGAGAGGGGAGAGTGTTGTCTATGTACCCTCGTAGACCATAAGCGGAAGCGTTATGACAACGCGGTTGATGTAGTCGTACGTCTTCACGATCGACTGATCCTAGTACCGAAAGTACGACACCTCCGCATCTGCACACATTCGGCTCGGTGATGTCCCACGAACTCATGATCCAGCAGTGTTGGGGAAGAGCTTCATCAGCACGACGGCGTGATGACGGTGATGATGATGCTACCGGAACAGGGCTTCGTATAAGCACCACTATGATATGACTGAGGTGGATTATGGTGGAGGGGGCACCGCACACGACTGAAAACAACCAACTTGTGTGTCCTAGGGTGCCCCCTGCCCCCGTATATAAAGGAGCAAGGGGGGAGGCCGGCCGGCTCTAGTGGCACGCCAAGGGAGGACGATTCCTCCTCCTAGTAGGAGTAGGATTCCTCCTTTCCTAGTCCTACTAGGAGGAGAAGGGGAAGGAAGGAAGGGAGAGGAAGAGCAGAAGGGAAGGGGGGGCCCTCCCTAGTCCAATTCGGACTCCCTATAGGGAGGGGGTGCGGCTGCCCCTTGTGGGCTGCCTCCCCTCTTCCCTATGGCCCATGAAGGCCCAACTTTCCCCGGGGGGTTCCGGTAACCCTCCAGCACTCCGATTTTCTCCGAAATCACACGGAACACTTCCGGTGTACGAATATAGCCGTTCAGTATATCAATCTTTATGTCTCGACCATTTCGAGACTCCTCGTGATGTTAGTGATCATATCAGGGACTCCGAACTACCTTCGGTAATATCAAAACACATAAACTCATAATACCGATCGTCAACGAACGTTAAGCGTGCGGACCCTACGGGTTCGAGAACTATGTAGACATGACCGAGACACGTCTCTGGTCAATAACCAATAGCGGAACCTGGATGCTCATATTGGTTCCTACATATTCTATGAAGATCTTGATCGGTCAAACCGCATAACGATATATGTTGTTCCCTTTGCCATCGGTATGTTACTTGCCCGAGATTTGATCGTCGGTATCTCAATACCTAGTTCAATCTTGTTATCGGCAAGTCTCTTTACTAGTTCTGTAATGCTACATCCCATAACTAACTCATTAGCTACATTACTTGCAAGGCTTATAGTGATGTACATTACCGAGAGGGCCCAGAGATACCTCTCCGACAATCGGAGTGACAAATCCTAATCTCGATCTATGCCAACTCAACAAACACCATCGGAGACACCTGTAGAGCACCTTTATAATCACCCAGTTACATTGTGACGTTTGGTAGCACACAAAGTGTTCCTCCAGTTTTCGGGAGTTGCATGATCTCATAGTCATAGGAACATGTATAAGTTATGGAGAAAGCAATAGCAACAAACTAAACGATCATCGTGCTAAGCTAACGGACAGGTCAAGTCAATCACATCATTCTCTAATGATGTGATCCCATTAATCAAAGGACAACTCATGTCTATGGTTAGGAAACATAACCATCATTGATTCAATGAGCTAGTCAAGTAGGGGCAAACTAGTGACACTCTGTTTGTCTATGTATTCACACATATACTAAGTTTCCGGTTAATACAATTCTAGCATGAATAATAAACATTTATCATGATATAAGGAAATATAAATAACAACTTTATTATTGCCTCTAGGGCATATTTCCTTCAGCAACACACCCACAACGAGAGGAGGAGGAAGCAGGCGGCGGCCATGGCCCTTGCTGACTTAGAAGCCGCGGAAAAAAGTGAGCAGGAGTTTCTCTTCCTATCCACTCCCGTAAAAACTACATGCGTCGGGAAGGAGAAGGAATAGGAAGGCAGTGGCGCGTGAACATGGCGTCTATGGCGACGATGGGCTCGGCGGAATCATTCAATTTGGTTGTTGGGGAGAAAAGATAAGGTGTGGGTGTCAGAAAAACATACAACAAAGAGACTGGTTGCATGAGGGAAAATAATGGAGACACGACCCATGTTCACTGGCCCGTGTGACACTTGACGTCCGTGGGAGCGACCAGCAGAGACGAGATCGGTCTTTGATGACCCACAAGTATAGGGGATCTATCGTAGTCCTTTCGATAAGTAAGAGTGTCGAACCCAACGAGGAGCAGAAGGAAATAATAAGCGGTTTTCAGCAAGGCATTCTCTGCAAGCACTAAAATAATAGGTAACAGATAGTTTTGTGATAGGATAATTTGTAACGAGTAACAAGTGACAAAAGTAAATAAAGTGCAGCAAGGTGGCCCAATCCTTTTTGTAGCAAAGGACAAGCCTGGACAAACTCTTATATAGAGAAAAGCGCTCTCGAGGACACATGGGAATATTGTCAAGCTAGGTTTCATCACGTTCATATGATTCGCGTTCGGTGCTTTGATAATCTGATATGTGGGTGGACCAGTGCTTGGGTGCTGCCCTTACTTGGACAAACATCCCGCTTATGATTAACCTCTATTGCAAGCCGCAACTACAACAAAAGTATTAAGGTAAACCTAACCATAGCATGAAACATATGGATCCAAATCAGCCCCTTACGAAGCAACGCATAAACTAGGGTTTAAGCTTCTGTCACTCTAGCAACCCATCATCTACTTGATACTTCCCAATGCCTTCCTCTAGGCCCAAATAATGGTGAAGTGTCAGGTAGTCGACGTTCACATAACACCACTAGAGGAGAGACAACATACATCTCATCAAAATATCGAATGAATACCAAATTCACATGACTACTAATAGCAAGACTTCTCCCATGTCCCCAGGAACAAACGTAACTACTCACAAAGCATATTCATGTTCATAATCAGAGGAGTATTAATATGCATAAAGGATCTGAACATATGATCTTCCACCAAATAAACCAACTAGCATCAACTACAAGGAGTAATTAACACTACTAGCAACCCATAGGTGCTACCACTTGAGAACTGCGTTGGATTTCCTTGAAGAGGAAAGGATGATGCAGCAAAGTAGTGTAAGTATTTCCCCCAGTTTTTGAGAACCAAGGTATCAATCCAGAAGGAGGCTACGCGCGAGTCCCTCGTACCTGCACAAAACGAATAACTCCTCGCAACCAACGCGATAAGGGGTTGTCAATCCCTTCACGGTCACTTACGAGAGTGAGACCTGATAGATATGATAAGATAATATTTTTGGTATTTTTGTTGTAAAGATGCAAAGTAAAATAAAAGCAAAGTAAAAAGCAAAGGAAATAACTAAGTATTGGAAGATTAATATGATGAAGATAGACCCGGGGGCCATAGGTTTCACTAGTGGCTTCTCTCAAGAGCATAAGTATTTTATGGTGGGTGAATGAATTACTGTTGATTAATTGACAAAATTGAGCATATTTATGAGAATATATAGGTATGATCATGTATATAGGCATCACGTCCGAGACAAGTAGACCGACTCCTGCCTGCATCTACTACTATTACTCCACTCATCGACCGCTATCCAGCATGCATCTAGAGTATTAAGTTCATGAAAACAGAGTAACGCCTTAAGCAAGATGACATGATGTAGAGGGATAAATTCATGCAATATGATAAAAAACCCATCTTGTTGTCCTCAATGGAAATAATACAATACGTGCCTTGCTGCCCCTACTGTCACTGGGAAAGGATACCACAAGATTGAACCCAAAGCTAAGCACTTCTCCCATTGCAAGAAAGATCAATCTAGTAGGCCAAACCAAACTGATAATTCGAAGAGACTTACAAAGATAATCAATCATACATAAAAGAATTCATAGAAGATTCAAATATTGTTCATAGATAATCTTGATCATAAAACCACAATTCATCGGTCTCAACAAACACACCGCAAAAGAAGATTACATCGAATAGATCTCCACAAGAGAGGGGGAGAACATTGTATTGAGATCCAAAAAGGGAGAAGAAGCCATCTAGCTAATAACTATGGACCCGAAGGTCTGAGGTAAACTACTCACACTTCATCGAAGAGGCTATGGTGTTGATGTAGAAGCCCTCCGTGATGGATGCCCCCTCCGGCGGAGCTCCGGAACAGGCCCCAAGATGGGATCTCGTGGATACAGAAGGTTGCAGTGGTGGAATTAGGTTTTTGGCTCCGTTTTTGATCGTTTGGGGGTACGTAGGTATATATATAGGAGGAAGGAGTACGTCGGTGGAGCAACAGGGGGCCCACAAGGGTGGAGGGCGCGCCCCCTACCTCATGGCTTCCTACTTTATTTCTTGACGTAGGGTCCAAGTCTCCTGGATCATGTTCGTTCCGAAAATCACGTTCCCGAAGGTTTCATTCCGTTTGGACTCCGTTTGATATTCCTTTTCTGCGAAACTCTGAAATAGGCAAAAAACATCAATTCTAGGCTGGGCCTCCGGTTAATAGGTTAGTCCCAAAAATAATATAAAAGTGGATAATAAAGCCCAATAATGTCCAAAACAATAGATAATCATGGAGCAATCAAAAATTATAGATACGTTGGAGACGTATCAAGCATCCCAAGCTTAATTCCTGCTCGTCCTCGAGTAGGTAAATGATAAAAAAGATAATTTTGATGCGGAGTGCTACTTGGCATAATTTTAATGCAATTCTTCTTAATTGTGGTATGAATATTCAGATTCGGAAGATTCAAGATAAAAGTTCATATTGACATAAAAATAATAATACATCAAGCATACTAACCAAGCAATTATGTCTTCTCAAAATAACATGGCCAAAGAAAGTTCATCCCTACAAAATCATATAGTTTAGTCATGCTCCATTTTCGTCACACAGGAATGCTCTCATCATGCACAACCCCGATGACAAGCCAAGCAATTGTTTCATACTTTAGTAATCTCAAACCTATAAACTTTCACGCACTATATGAGCGCGAGCCATGGACATATCACTATGGGTGGAATAGAATATGATGATGGGGGGTATGTGGAGAAGACAAAAAGGAGAAAGTCTCACATCAACGAGGCTAACCAATGGGCTATGGAGATGCCCATCGATTGATGTTAATGCAAGGAGTAGGGATTGCCATGCAACGGATGCACTAGGGCTATAAATGTATGAAAGCTCAACAAAAGAAACTAAGTGGGTGTGCATCCAACTTGCTTGCTCACAAAGACCTAGGGCACTTGAGGAGGCCCATTGTTGGAATATACAAGCCAAGTTCTATAATGAAAAATTCCCACTAGTATATGAAAGTGACAAAACAAAAGACTCTCTATCATGAAGATTATGGTGCTACTTTGAAGCACAAGTGTGGCAAAGGATAGTAGCATTGTCCCTTCTCTCTCTTTTTTTGGGTCTTCTCTTCTTCTTTTTTATGGCCTTTCTCTCCCTTTTTTTTAATTCCTCACTTGGGACAATGCTCTAGAAAATGATGATCATCACACTTCTATTTATTTACAACTCAATGATTACAACTTGATGCAAGAACAAAAGATGACTCTATATGAATGCCTCCGGTGGTGTACCGGGATATGCAATGAACCAAGAGTGACATGTATGAAAGAATTATGAATGGTGGCTTTTCCACAAATACTATGTCAACTACGTGATCATGCTAAGCAATATGACAATGATGAATGTGTCATGATAAACGGAATGGTAGAAAGTTGCGTGGCAATATATCTCGGAATGGCTAGGGAAATGCCATAATAGGTAGGTATGGTGGCTGTTTTGAGGAAGATATAAGGAGGGAAAGAGCATATCATATCACGGGGTTTGGATGCACCGGCGAAGTTTGCACAACTCTCAATGTGAGAAAGGGCAATGCACGATGCCGAAGAGGCTAGCAATGATGGAAGGGTGAGAGTGCGTATAATCCATGGACTCAACATTAGTCACAAAGAACTCACATACTTATTGCAAAAAACTACAAGTCATAAAAAACCAGCACTACACGCATGCTCCTAGGGGGATAGATTGGTAGGAAAAGACCATCGCTCGTCCCCGACCGCCACTCATAAGGAGGACAATCAAAGAACACCTCATGTTTCAAATTTGTTACATAGCGTTTACCATACGTGCATGCTACGGGACTTGCAAACTTCGACACAAGCATTTCTCAAATTCACAACTACTCAACTAGCACGACTTTGATATTATTACCTCCATATCTCAAAACAATCATCAAGCATCAAACTTCTCTTAGTATTCAGAACACGCATACGAATTTTTTTACTAACCTTGAATACCTAGCATATTAGGATTATTTAAGAAAATTACCATGCTATTTAAGACTCTCAAAATAATCTAAGTGAAGCATGAGAGATCAATAGTTTCTATAAAACAAATCCACCATCGTGCTCTGAAAGATATAAGTGAATTACTAGATCAAAACTATATAACTCAAAAGATATAAGTGAAGCACATAGAGTATTCTAACAAATTCCAAATCATGTATGGCTCTCTCAAAAGGTGTGTACAGCAAGGATGATTGTGGTAAACTAAAAAGCAAAAACTCAAATCATACAAGACGCTCCAAGCAAAACACATATCATGTGGTGAATAAAAATATAGCTCTAAGTAAAGTTACCGATGGAAGTAGACGAAAGAGGGGATGCCTTCCGGGGCATCCCCAAGATTTGGCTTTTAGGTGTCCTTAGATTATCCTGGGGTGCCATGGGCATCCCCAAGCTTAGGCTCCTGCCACCCCTTGTTCCATAATCCATCAAATCTTTACCCAAAACTTGAAAACTTCACAACACAAAACTTAAAGTAGAAAATCTCGTGAGCTCCGTTAGCGAAAGAAAACAAAAGACCACTTCAACGTACTGTAATGAACTCATTATTTATTTATATTGGTGTTAAACCTACTGTATTCCAACTTCTCTATGGTTTATAAACTATTTTACTAGCCATAGATTCATCAAAATAAGCAAACAACACACGAAAAACAGAATCTGTCAAAAACAGAACAGTCTGTAGTAATCTGTAACTAGCGCAAGATCTGGGACCCCAAAAATTCTAAAATAAATTTCTGGACGTTATGAATTTATCTATTAATCATCTGCAAAAGGAATTAACTAAATAGCAGTTTCCAAATAAAAATGGCAGCAGTTCTCGTGAGCGCTAAAGTTTCTGTTTTTTACAGCAAGATAACACGACTTTCCCCAAGTCTTCCCAACGGTTCTACTTGGCACAAACACTAATTAAACACAAAAAACACAACCAAAACAGAGGCTATGTAAATTATTTATTACTAAACAGGAGCAAAAATCAAGGAATAAAAATAGAATTGGGTTGCCTCCCAACAAGCGCTATCGTTTAACGCCCCTAGCTAGGCATAAAAAGCAAGGATAGATCTAGGTATTGCCATCTTTGGTAGGCAATTATTCAATGAGACATCTATTATCCTTAGAAATTTCTTTATTTTTAGTTATTATCAAACTTTTGGGCACAAGATCGAAAAATTCATTTGTAACAAATGGTTCCTTAATGATAGCAACAAGATTGGGATGAATACTTATAGATTTGAGATCCGCAGTTTCCTTACTAGAGGATTCACCCTTATTTTTAGGAACATACATAAGCTTGGCGATTTTAGTAGGAGGACTTGGAGTATTCTTTATGGAAGAAAAAGCGGTTCCCAAGTTGGTAATGATATCTTCAAGTTTATCGATCCTAGTGGAATCTGAAGGAAATATGCCCTAGAGGCAATAATAAAGTTATTATTTATTTCCTTATATCATGATAAATGTTTATTATTCATGCTAGCATTGTATTAACCGGAAACATAATACATGTGTGAATACATAGACAAACAAAGTGTCACTAGTATGGCTCTACTTGATTAGCTCGTTGATCAAAGATGGTTATGTTTCCTAACCATAGACACGAGTTGTCATTTGATTAACGGGATCACATCATTAGGAGAATGATGTGATTGACTTGACCCATTCCGTTAGCATAGCACTTGATCGTTTAGTTTGTTGCTATTGCTTTCTTCATGACTTATACATGTTCCTATGACTATGAGATTATGCAACTCCCGTTTACCGGAGGAACACTTTGTGTGCTATCAAATGTCACAACATAACTGGGTGATTATAAAGGTGCTCTATAGGTGTCTCCGAAGGTACTTGTTGGGTTGGCGTATTTCGAGATTAGGATTTGTCACTCCGATTGTCGGAGAGGTATCTCTGGGCCCTCTCGGTAATGCACATCACTTAAGCCTTGCAAGCATTGCAACTAATGAGTTAGTTGCGGGATGATGTATTATGGAACGAGTAAAGAGACTTGCCAGTAACGAGATTAAACTAGGTATTGAGATACCGATGATCGAATCTCGGGCAAGTAACATACTGAGGACAAAGGGAACAACGTATGTTGTTATGCGGTTTGACCGATAAAGATCTTCGTAGAATATGTAGGAGCCAATATGACCATCCAGGTTCCGCTATTGGTTATTGACGGGAGACGTGTCTCGGTCATGTCTACATAGTTCTCGAACCCGTAGGGTCCGCACGCTTAAAATTCGATGACGGTTATATTATGAGTTTATGTGTTTTGATGTACCGAAGGAGTTCAGAGTCCCGAATGAGATCGGGGACATGACGACGAGTCTTGAAATGGTCAGTGATGTAAAGATTGGTATATTGGACGACTATATTCGGACATCGGAAAGGTTCCGAGTGATTCGGGTATTTTCGGGAGTACCGGGGAGTTACGAGAATTCGTATTGGGCCTTAATGGGCCATACGGGAAAGGAGAGAAAGGCCTCAAAGGGTGGACGGACCCCTCCCCATGGACTGGTCCAAATTGGACTAGGGAGGGGGGGCGCCCCCTTCCTTCCTTCTCCTTTTCCCTTCCCTTTCCTCCCCTCCTACTCCTACTAATTGGAAGGGCTCCTAGTTCTACTAGGAAAGGGTGAATCCTACTCCCGGTGGGAGTAGGACTCCCCTAGGGCGCGCCATAGAGAGGGTCGGCCCTCCCCCTCCTCCACTCCTTTATATACGAGGGCAGGGGGCACCCCATAGACACAACAGTTGATCTCTTGATCTCTTAGCCGTGTGCGGTGCCCCCCTCCACCATAGTCCACCTCGATAATACTGTAGTGGTGCTTAGGCGAAGCCCTACGTCGGTAGAACATCAACATCGTCACCACGCCGTCGTGCTGACGAAAGTCTCCCTCAACACTCGGCTGGATCGGAGTTTGAGGGACGTCATCGGGCTGAACGTGTGCTGAACTCGAAGGTGCCGTACGTTCGGTACTTGATCGGTCAGATCGTGAAGACGTACGACTACATCAACCGCATTGTGCTAACGCTTCCGCTTTCGGTCTACGAGGGTACGTAGAGAACACTTTCCCTTCTCTTTGCTATGCATCACCATGTGTCAGGACCCCGATTCCAAGTCACATCGATCTAGCCGGTAACACCTCATATCACTTTGCGGTCTCACGCACGGTATCCCACGGGTGTCGCCTTACCATGGCCCGGGACCGTTTGCGCTTTTTGGCTCACGTATATGATAGTGTCGCTAGCATCCATATGACAGAGAACCCGGGCCGACATGGCTAGTCATGAACCCAAAGCGGCACAGACCTATGGAGACAGACATACATGAATCACATCGAGCATGTCGGTCATTAGCGATTGATTCCGGGCTGTAGCACTGGGCTAACAGGACTCCGGGGAACCCGGGGTGTAGCAGGCTAGGCAGGACTCCGGAAGTCACAGCGTGACATTTCCTCGAAGGGACAGACATAGGAACGAAGTGAAACACATGCCGGCCAGTCAAGTGTCCTGAACAGTAGTGCTAGGCTAGCAGGACTCCGGTGAACCGGGCTGTAGCGGACTACTATGGCTCGAGGAACACTAGACTACATTTCCCCATAAGAAAGGCTGCCAAGGATAAACAACTAGATTGTCGGATCCCACTTATACCAAGCATTTCAATCATACACACAATATGCCCAATATGAGTACATACAACATGGCATCACAACAAAACTCTACAACTCAAGTACTTTATTTAAAGGCTCCAGGGAGCCATACATAACATGTTCATACAGATAGGGGTCACATGACCCGACACTCAAGTCATACAAACATACAAGCACATGCAGAAGCAACTAGTCTGAGTACAGACTCTAGAAAGAAAGAAGGCTTCTCGAAGCCTGTCTATCTACATAGGGCCCTCCATGGCCAGGATCACCACCTGGGTGGCTAGTCAGTCGTCGACATCAAGGTCTATGTAGAACCCATCGGAGGGGGCGGTGTTGTCGTCTGAAAACAGTAATTAAGCAAACATGAGTACAAAGGTACTCAGCAAGTCTTACATCATAACCTACTATACATGCTTCTTCTCAAGAAGGTGGTGGGGTTAATGCAGCAAACCAGCTTTGACTCTTGGCTAAGCTATCCTATGGAACTTCACCAGTAAAATAGTTTTCGCACACGAGTCCAATACTCACCAACACAATACTCCACCGGGGATCCTCCCTCGTCATCCTACGAGAGGGCCATCCTTGGTACTCACACTTATCTTGAGTCTTTTATTAGTACCCATTAACTTGTCTATGAACTGTATAGGCAACCAAGTAGTCCTTTGCCGCAGACGCGGCTATTCGAATAGTTTTATACCCTGCAGGGGTGTACTTCTTCATACATGCTTTCACCACTTACCGCCGTTTACACGACATGTACTCGGCAACCTTCAAGCGGAAGCCCAGCGAGGGTGTCGGCCACGGCCTACCTAAACACTTAAGTCTCTAGTCCAGGTTTATCGCCTATCCAGGTTCCATCCGCAGGGAGTCCGGCCGAGGTTTCCACATACGGCCCCGAACGATGTGAACAGGGATCCCGAGACACCAAACAGGTGACTCGGTACACCGTGCCACGGTGTATCTACCGCAACATAGCCCACCCCTAGGGTCAGCGCTACGCACGGCCGCCAACACATAACCTACAAACACCAGAAACTATTTGCAACTCCTAGACAGAGGACTAGGGTGGTTAAGAAGCCGAGAGGGTCAATTAAGGATCCCAATGCATGGTAGTAGCTGAATCTTAAATCATACATACAGATCTCAGTTCTTAGGGACGGCCTCAACGAAACAACCCACCATGTACTCCTACATGGCCTCTCATCGATACCTTTACCAAACCATGTTCAACACATCCCTCACATTACTGGCATAAGCATTTCACTCTGGCCCATCACCCAGATGAACCAGACCTGACACAACTCTAAGAATAGCAGGCATAGCAAGGTAGGAATCACATACATGGCTCAATCAACTCCTACACATGCTAGTGGGTTTCATCTAGTTATTGTCGGAATGACAGGTCATGCAGAGGATAAGGGTTCAACTACCGTAGCACACAGCAGTTTGAATCGCGTTGTCTTAATGCAGTAAACAAGAGCAGAAGCGGGAACATGGGTTTGTATCGGAATGATCAATGGTTGCTTGCCTGATGGAGTGGTAGTGGGATACTGCCCTTCAGTTGGATACTCGTGAATATCCTCGGAGGCAGAACCTACCACGAAGAACACATCGGAACACAATCAACACATGATGATATGCAACAATATGATGCATGCTAGGACATGGCAATATGAATGTGTCTTGGCCTAATGCAAGCTATAAAAGAAAGGAATGAACTCATTTGAATCAAAGATTCAAATATTAGCTCATTAAACATGGCCTTAATAGTGCATTTCCTTATTCTGCTTAAACAGCAAGGTAAACTTGTTTTGTCATGCATGAAACCATTACAGATGGATAGATTGAATTTTTCTGATCATTTTTCATATATAAATCTTTGCATTTGGAGCTATGGTTGATTTTCTATGATTTTTAGAAGTTTTAACTATTTTCTAGAAATTCCTGAATAAAAATAAATTCAGAAAATGCATTACTGCGTCAGCATTGTGTCATGCTAACCTCAGCAGGTCAAAGGCGCCAGCCCAGGTTAAACAGATCCTAAATTAGTTAGCAGACCGGCCCCACCTGTCATAGACTCAGGGGGGGTCTACCTGGGCCCACCCAGGAGTCAAACTGGGTCAAACTCGCCGGCGACTCGACCCCGGCGAGGCCCGAGACGGTGGCGCAGCTCAGAAAACGCCCACAGGGCACGGGCGAGGCCGTTCTTGGGCTCGTTGGAGAGCTCTTGCAGTCGCGCATCTAGTGGTGGTGGAGGCCGGGCCTACGGTGGCCGGAGACGACGACGGCGAGCTCCAAGGCGGCGGCCGGAGTTCGGCCATGTGCGGGGAGTGGGCTGCGGCGTGCAAACACGGAAACTGAAGCGCTAGCGAGGCACTATGCAATGCGGCAAGCACGTTGCATAGCACGGGAGGACCAAATGGTCGCCGGAGCGACGTCGGCGACGAGCTCGAGCGGAGTCGAGCTTCGGCCATGGTGGAACTATGGCCTAGAGGGTGCAAACGCATGGGAAAGAAGAGGGGAAAGGCGGCGGAGCTCACAGGGAGGTCGATGAGCAGCTCAGTGGGCTCGGGGGCGACCGGAGCGAGGCGAATCGATGAACGGCGTCCGGCGGGTACCGAGGTTGAAGACGATCCGATGGCGGCGATGCAGGGCCTCTGGGGATGCGTGGCTCGGTGGGGAGGGCGAGGGCGTCGCGGCGGAGCTTCTGGACAGGTCAGAGAGGCGAGGGGGTGACGGAGAGCGCAACAACGGCGGTGAAACAGCGACAAGCTCGTCGGCCATGGTGCGGGAGAGGGTGAGGGAGACAAGGGGAGAGTGAGCGAGGATGAGAGGGGGACGTGGGGGTCGCGTGGCACCCCTAGGCGTCTCCAGGCGTCGGCGGAAGCAGGAGGTGGCCGGCGTGTGGCCGCGGGCGCCGGCCACGCGCTCCGCGTCCTTCTGGCGCGAGGAGGACGACGACTGGCAGAGCCAGTAGGCTGGGCCGAGCCAGGTGGCTGGGCCAACACAGGTAAGGCCCAGGTGGGCTTCCCTCTCTCTCTCTCTGTTTTTATTTGTTTCTGTTTTTCTAATTAACTGCAACTGTTGGGCTTTAAATAAAATACTAAAACGTTTCCAAAAATCCTAAAAATAATTGTGGGCTCTGTTTAGATTATTTCCAACAGCAAACATTTATTTCCAGGATTATTTGAGCATTTAAATTATTTTATAGCATTTAAATGCCCAAATTCAAATACTTATGATTTTCAATGACCTTCTGTTGACCTAAAAAATTGTGCACCAATTTTGCCAGAGGTTTTAACCCAAGACAAGGAGGGTGAACTTTTTAGAAGGGCATTTCAGGTTCATTGAAAATAATTTTAGTAAACCCTAGTTGTTTCCAGGGGGGTGTTGGGGGTTTCTGCTTTCCCCATTTCAAATTTAAGAGAAATTTAAACATGATGCACACTCTAATGCTTGAACTAGCTCGGGTGTGACAACTCACCCCCACTCAAAAGAATCTCGTCCCGAGATTTAGGATCCTCTGGGAAGAAGGTGGGGTACTCAAGTCGAAGACGATCCTCCCTTTCCCAAGTGGCTTCTTTCTCGGAATGGTGTGACCATTGAACCTTGAGAAACTTGATATTCTGACGTCGAGTGGTATGCTCGGCCTGATCAAGGATACGAACGGGATATTCCCGATAGGAGAGGTTATCTTGTAGATCAAGCGTTTCGTGATCCACTCCACGGATAGGATCCGCGAAGCAACGCCTGAGTTGTGAAACGTGGAAGACATCGTGAACTCTGGAAAGATGCGGAGGTAGTTCCAATTGGTAGGCAACTTCTCCTCGTTTGGCAAGAATGCCAAAGGGTCCAATGTAACGAGCGGCCAATTTGCCTTTGATACCGAAACGATGGGTTCCCTTTAACGGAGTAACCCGAAGGTAAGCCTTCTCGTTGACTTCATAAGTCATAGGCTTATGTTTACGATCATATTGACTCTTTTGACGAGATTGGGCTGTTTTCAATTTCTCACGAATAATGCGAACCTGCTCTTCTGCTTCCTGAATCATATCCGGGCCAAAGAGTTGTCTTTCCCCGGTTTCTGACCAATTAAGAGGCGTTTGACATTTTCGTCCATAGAGAAGTTCGAAAGGAGCCTTGCCCAAGCTGGCTTGATAACTATTGTTATAAGCAAACTCCGCGAATGGAAGACATTTCTCCCAACTCATTCCGAACGAGATGACAGAGGCTCAGAGCATATCTTCCAGAATTTGATTGACTCGCTCTACTTGACCACTTGATTGAGGATGGAAGGCGGTACTAAAAGAGAGACGAGTTCCCATAGCATTTTGGAAACTTTCCCAAAATCGAGAGGTGAAGAGACTCCCACGGTCTGAGTTAATTTCCAATGGAACACCATGAAGAGACACTATTCAGGAGATGTATAAATCGGCTAGCTGGCTAGCGGTGATACTCTCATGAACAGGTAGAAAGTGGGCTACTTTGGAAAGACGGTCGATCACGACGAAGATGGCATTATTCCCTCTCTTGGTCCTGGTAAACCCAGTGATGAAATCCATACTGATTTTATCCCATTTCCATTCGGGAATAGCCAAAGTTTGAAGAGTGCCAGCAAGCAGTTGATGCTCTAATTTAACACGACGACAAACGTCGCAATTAGCAATGTATTGAGCGATTTCTCTCTTCATCCTAGTCCACCAAAACCTCTGGCGTAGGTCTTGATACATTTTAGTACTACCGGGATGAATGGTGAGAGGGGATTCATGAGCTTCCTTAAGGATCAACTGGCGCAGATGTTGTTTCTTGGGAACCACCAAACGGTTCTCGAAGAAGACAGCACCTCGCTCATCCATGGAGAAACGTTTAGCAACTCCGCTAGCGATGTTTTCCTTAATCCGGGATATGCCCTTATCATACCGCTGGGCGGTTATGATTTGATCCATAAGGGTAGGTTTCGCCACCAGGGTGGATAGGAATCCTCGAGGAACAATGTGAAAGTTAAGCTTACGGAATTCCTCATGGAGAGGTGGTTGACTCTGTTGTAACATCAGGTTGTTACAATAGGATTTACGGCTTAGTGCATCAGCCATGACATTGGCTTTGCCCGGGGTGTAAGTTATTCCTAAGTCGTAATCCGAGATCAACTCAATCCAATGTCTTTGCCTGAGATTCAAGTCTGGTTGGGTGAATATATATTTCAAACTTTGGTGATCGGTGAAGATCTCGCAACGATTACCGAGGAGGTAATGTCGCCAGGTTTTAAGTGCATGGACTACAGCTGCAAGCTCTAGATCATGTGTGGGATAATTTTCCTCATGTGGGTGTAATTGCCGTGAAGCATAGGCAATTACCTGACGATCCTGCATGAGTATGCAACCTAGTCCTTGTCGCGAGGCGTCACAATAGATAATAAAGTCCTTGGAGAAATCTGGTGGTACTAGTACGGGAGCAGATGTCAGGCGTCTTTTCAGTTCCTGAAAGCTGAACTCGCACTGTGGAGTCCACTCGAACTTTTTATCTTTCTTGAGGAGTTCAGTTAGAGGTTTAGCAACCTTGGAGAAATTCTCGACGAAGCGGCGGCAATAGCTCGCTAAGCCAACGAAACTCCGAACTTGCTTGACCGTCTCAGGTGGAGTCCAATCAAGGAAGGCTTGAACTCGCTCGGGATTGACAACAATACCCTTGCCAGAGATTACATGGCCTAGATAGGTCACTTCTGGCAACCAAAATTCACACTTGGAGAATTTGGCATAAAGGCGATGCTCTCGAAGTTTCATCAATACCAGCCTTAGATGTTCGGCATGTTCCTCTTCATTCTTGGAGTAGATGAGTATGTCGTCGAGGTATATTTATCCAAGTACTCCATGAAAACCGGGTTCATTAACCGAGAGAAGGTAGCTGGGGCATTGGTTAAACCGAAGGACATGACGGTGTACTCGTATTGGCCATAACGAGTAACAAAGGCCGTTTTGGGAATGTCCCCGTTTCTGATTTTGATTTGATGGTAGCCCAACCTCAAATCCATCTTGGAAAAGACTGAGGATCCAGCGAGCTGATCATACAGATCGTTAATCCTGGGAAGCGGGTATTTGTTCTTGATGGTGACCAGGTTGACAGGGCGGTAGTCCACAACCATTCGATCCGTTCCATCCTTCTTCTTGATGAAGAGGACGGGGCAAGCCCAAGGAAAGGAACTAGGATGGATGAAACCCTTTTTCAAGGACTCATCGAGTTGGTTCTTAAGCTCGGCTAGTTCTAAGGGTGCCATCTTGTAGGGTCTTCTAGAAATTGGCACGGTTCCTGGAACAAGGTCTATCACAAACTCGACATCCCTGTCAGGTGGAACACCTGGCCGTTCTTCTGGAAAGACATCCGGAAAGTCTCGGACTACCGGAACGTCCTCAAGGTCTGGAAGGGGGTTGGCATTTAGGGAGTAAAGCTGGCGCTTGGCCACTCGAGTTAAGACATTGACTGTCTTGCTCGATGGGTGAGTAAGCTGAACGGTTCTAGTGGCACAATCAATCTTAGCGTAATGAGCTGACATACAGTCCATACCCAAGATGATGTTTATGTCCGTGGACTTGAGAGCTATCAAGGATGCAAGGAAGACAAGTCTATCGACAAGAATTTCGTTCCCATGACTTACTCTAGAAGTTTGCCATTTGGAACCCGGAGTTTGAATTACCATGGAAGTGGGCATGTCACAGAATGTCGTGTTATGCAATCGAGCATAGCTCTCGGATATGAATGAATGAGATGCTCCAGTATCGAAAAGAATAGATGCCGGATGGCAGTTAACAAGGAGCGTACCAAGGAGGACGTTGGGATCCTCATGAGCCTCCTCGGCTGAAACATAGTTGACATGGCCACGTGTAGTGGTGGCTGGCTTGGCGTAGAATGTTTTTCCCGCGGGCTTACCACGGCCAACGGACTTTCCAGTTTGATTGGGGTTGTTGTTCTGGGGACACTCTCAGCTATAGTGACCCGGCTCTCCACACTTAAAGCATGTCACCACATTGGGGCGTGGAGCAGCATTAGCAGCGGGGTCACCATAGGGCTTGGGCGGTGCAAATTGCTGATTGGGACGAGGTGCCTCAAAGGATGGCCTCGGGATGAACCTGGGTGGCAGTGCCGTTCTTGGGATCCACACCCAGCGCTTTTGAGCTCCAGAGCCGGATGAAGAGCCAAAGTCACAGGAGTGCTTGCGTGAAGCATCATAATCAGTCTGGCCTGTCTCAGCACTGATGGCTTTATTGACCAACTTCTGAAAGGAGGTGCACTCGTGCAGACGAAGATCGCGGCGAAGCTCAGGGCTAAGTCCCTTGCGGAACCTTGCTTTCTTCTTAGCGTCAGTAGATACTTCTTCGGGAGCATAGCGTGCCAGATTTCCAAATTCACGACTATAAGCATCCATAGTCAGTCTTCCTTGGGTGAAGTTGCAGAACTCCTCCCTCTTGCGATCCATGAGACCTTCCGGAATATGATGCTCGCGGAAAGCCTCACTGAACTCAGCCCAAGTAGTAACTTGGCCGACCGGGCGCATAGCTTCGAAGTTTTCCCACCAAAGGCTAGCAGGGCCTTCGAGGTGATAGGCAGCATAGGTAACCTTGTCGGCTTCGGCTACGTTGGCAGAACGTAGCTTGTGAGTGATGTTGCGAAGCCAGTCATCCGCATCGAGGGGTTCGACGGAATGGTTAAACTTTGGTGGGTACAGCTTGATAAAGTCATTGATTGACACCAAGTCATTTCGTGGGTGGCGTGCAGTGTTCTGCTCAATCCGCTCTAGCAGGCGGTTAGTCTCACGCTTGTTTCTTTCCGCTTCCAGCATTACTTCGGCCAGAGAAGGCGGGTGAGGCAGATTTTCACCTCTAGCTGCACTGGCTTCCCCCTGCTCCGAGGCAGCAGGGTTGCTGCGGGTGTTGACCATCCTAGGAGAAAACAAGACAATGGTTTAGATAAGGATGGCTCAAACTTAGCAAGGAGTGCAGAATGTAATGGATAACACGGAATGCAGAGATGTTCATCCGTATGTCATGGTAATATAAAACTGCCATATATATACCAACGGTCATACACAGTTTAGTACAAGCCCAGGCTACAGTACAACTATGATGAAAGACGTTACATCTCATCGGAGGCATTCCAAGCTCCTATACAGTATTTGCCTACACCTCCGGATTTGATTACACCAAAGTCATATTCCACAAGTCTCGCAGGACAGTGGAGATACAACTGCTACAATACTATTGGTACTACTACTAACTCAGACAGCTCCGTAGTAGTCCTCATAGAAGTCACCTCCATAGCCTGGAAGTTCAACGTGACCATCCGGGAACAGACGGTCCTGAGGAGCCTGTGGACCATAGGGGCTAGGATGAGGTCTTGGACCAACAAACGGTGGCCTGCGGGGACCACGGGGTGGGGTGATGCCTCCCACATCACGCCAATCCACCATTTCTGGCAGAGCTGATCTCACAGGATACAGATCCCTTGTATCCATACATCCAGCTTGCACCGCAGGTGCAAACCGAGTCAATGTGGCCCAATGATCAGCACGGGTATTGAAAAGCTCCAGCCTCAAGGCTCGATTCTCTCGGTCCTTATCTTCGAACATCTCGGCAGTGGTACGAGTTAATGAGTCCTCCTGAGTGGAGTCAGCATAGATAGCCTGAAGATACCCTTGTGCTCCCGGAAGTGAAGCTGGCATGTAACAGAAGTCGGTGTTCCGAAGCAGGCCAGTCCGGACTCGCAAGATGGTCATCATGGAATAGGCAGCATCCTGCACAGCCATCTCAACAGTAACCCCGAGTCCATAGGAACAGTGAAGGGGCTCGGTAGATCCAGGATAAGAAGGAAATATCCTGACGGTGCAGAGATATTGGCTTTGATTAAAGTCGCGGAACTGCTCTTCGACGGTGTATTCGGGATACCAACGGTAGCCCGTCTCGATCATTACCCGGACTAACATAGCAGTATGACTGGGCACGTCGAGGCACCGGGTCAGGCGAACCACTTGGTTTTGAACACGGTTGGCCATCTGAAAGCACAACCACAATGCAAAGACATCAGAATTTCTAGGGAAAATTGGATAGCATAACAGTTGTAAATGCTTAGAAAAAGATTTGAGACATCCACAATAGTTCGCAATACCACTCAACAACATCATATCAAGATTATGATCCAATTAGCAACATAATAAAATAGTAGAAATTGAACTGGGGCTTGTAGCATCAATCCTATAAGCTACTATGGATTAGTAACACGTGAACCTGATAGAAGGAGAGAGCCTAGTCCTTAACCCACGTTGAATGAGAAGAGAATGACTCAGATCAGAGGCATAGGGTAAAGGAGTAAAAGAGCCTTACGTTCCCTCCCACAATCAATTCCCCTACATATAACTAAAGCATTTCTAGACTCGACATCGACCAGTTTGGCTCAACGAACCTACAGGCAGTCCAGCTCTGATGCCAACGCTGTCAGGACCCCGATTCCAAGTCACATCGATCTAGCCGGTAACACCTCATATCACTTTGCGGTCTCACGCACGGTATCCCATGGGTGTTGCCTTACCATGGCCCGGGAACGTTTGCGCCTTTTGGCTCACGTATATGATAGTGTCGCTAGCATCCATATGACAGAGAACCCGGGCCGACATGGCTAGTCATGAACCCAAAGCGGCACAGACCTATGGAGACAGGCATACATGAATCACATCGAGCATGTCGGTCATCATCGATTGATTCCGGGTTGTAGCATTGGGCTAACAGGACTCCGGGGAACCCGGGCTGTAGCAGGCTAGGCAGGACTCCGAAAGTCACAGCGTGACATTTCCCCGAAGGGACAGACATAGGAACGAAGTGAAACACATGCCGGCCAGTAAAGTGTCCTGAACAGTAGTGCTAGGCTAGCAGGACTCCGGTGAACCGGGCTGTAGCGGACTACTATGGCTCGAGGAACACTAGACTACATTTCCCCATAAGAAAGGCTGCCAAGGATAAACAACTAGATTATCGGATCCCACTCATACCAAGCATTTCAATCATACACACAATATGCCCAATATGAGTACATACAACATGGCATCACAACAAAACTCTACAACTCAAGTACTTTATTTAAAGGCTCCAGGGAGCCATACATAACATGTTCATACAGATAGGGGTCACATGACCCAACACTCAAGTCATACAAACATACAAGCACATGCGGAAGCAACTAGTCTGAGTACAGACTCTAGAAAGAAAGAAGGCTTCTCGAAGCCTGTCTATCTACATAGGGCCCTCCATGGCCAGGATCACCACCTGGGTGGCTAGTCACTCGTCGACGTCAAGGTCTACGTAGAACCCATCGGAGGGGGCGGTGTTGTTGTCTGAAAACAGTAATTAAGCAAACATGAGTACAAAGGTACTCAACAAGTCTTACATCAGAACCTACTATACATGCTTCTTCTCAAGAAGGTGGTGGGGTTAATGCAGCAAGCCAGCTTTGACTCTTGGCTAAGCTATCCTACGGAACTTCACCAGTAAAATAGTTTTCACACACGAGTCCAATACTCACCAACACAATACTCCACCGGGGATCCTCCCTCTTCATCCTACGAGAGGGCCATCCTTGGTACTCACACTTATCTTGAGTCTTTTATTAGTACCCATTAACTTGTCTATGAACTGTATAGGCAACCAAGTAGTCCTTTACCGCGGACGCGGCTATTCGAATAGTTTTATACCCTGCAGGGGTGTACTTCTTCATACACGCTTTCACCACTTACCGCCGTTTACATGACATGTACTCGGCAACCTTCAAGCGGAAGCCCAGCAAGGGTGTCGGCCACGGCCTACCTAAACACTTAAGTCTCTAGTCCAGGTTTATCGCCTATCCAGGTTCCATCCGCAGGGAGTCCGGCCGAGGTTTCCACATACGGCCCCGAACGATGTGAACAGGGATCCCGAGACACCAAACAGGTGACTCGGTACACCGTGCCACGGTGTATCTACCGCAACATAGCCCACCCCTAGGGTCAGCGCTACGCACGGCCGCCAACACATAACCTACAAACACCAGAAACTATTTGCAACTCCTGGACAGAGTACTAGGGTGGTTAAGAAGCCGAGAGGGTCAATTAAGGATCCCAATGCATGGTAGTAGCTGAATCTTAAATCACACATACAGATCTCAATTCTTAGGGACGGCCTCAATGAAACAACCCACCATGTACTCCTACATGGCCTCTCATCGATACCTTTACCAAAACATGTTCAACACATCCCTCACATTACTGGCATAAGCATTTCACTGTGGCCCATCACCCATATGAACCAGACCTGACACAACTCTAAGCATAGCAGGCATAGCAAGGTAGGAATCACATACATGGCTCAATCAACTCCTACACATGCTAGTGGGTTTCATCTAGTTACTGTGGGAATGACAGGTCATGCAGAGGATAAGGGTTCAACTACCGTAGCACACAGCAGTTTGAATCGCGTTGTCTTAATGCAGTAAACAAGAGCAGAAGCGGGAACATGGGTTTGTATCGGAATGATCAATGGTTGCTTGCCTGGTGGAGTGGTAGTGGGATACTGCCCTTCAGTTGGATACTCGTGAATATCCTCGGAGGCAGAACCGACCACGAAGAACACATCGGAACACAATCAACACATGACGATATGCAACAATATGATGCATGCTATGACATGGCAATATGAATGTGTCTTGGCCTAATGCAAGCTATAACAGAAAGGAATGAACTCATTTGAATCAAAGATTCAAATATTAGCTCATTAAACATGGCCTTAATAGTGCATTTCCTTATTCTGCTTAAACAGCAAGGTAAACTTGTTTTGTCATGCCTGAAACCATTACGGATGGATAGATTGAATTTTCCTGATCATTCTTCATATATAAATCTTTGCATTTGGAGCTATGGTTGATTTTCTATGATTTTTAGAAGTTTTAACTATTTTATGGAAATTCCTGAATAAAAATAAATCCAGAAAATGCATTACTGCGTCAGCATTGCGTCATGCTAACCTCAGCAGGTCAAAGGCGCCAGCCCTGGTCAAACCTGACTGGTGGGCCCCTTCTGTCAGCCTCTCAGCTAATTAACAGGATTAGATTAACACTAATTAGCTGTCAGTGGGGCCTAGGCCCACATGTCAGTGACTGATTTAATTAAAATTATTTAAAACTAATCCTAAATTAGTTAGCAGACTGGCCCCACCTGTCATAGACTCAGGGGGGGTCTACCTGGGCCCACCCAGGAGTCAAACTGGGTCAAACTCGCCGGCGACTCGACGCCGGCGAGGCCCGAGATGGTGGCGCAGCTCGGAAAACGCCCATAGGGCACGGGCGAGGCCGTTCTTGGGCTCGTTGGAGAGCTCTTGCAGTCGCGCATCTAGTGGTGGTGGAGGCCGGGCCTACGGTGGCCGGAGATGATGACGGCGAGCTCCAAGGCGGCGGCCGGAGTTCGACAATGTGCGGGGAGTGGGCTGCGGCATGCAAACACGGAAACTGAAGCGCTAGCGAGGCACTACGCGATGCGGCAAGCACGTTGCATAGCACGGGAGGACCAAATGGTCGCCGGAGCGACGCCGGCGACGAGCTCGAGTGGAGTCGAGCTTCGGCCATGGTGGAACTATGGCCTAGAGGGTGCAAACGCGTGGGAAAGAAGAGGGGAAAGGCGGCGGAGCTCACAGGGAGGTCGATGAGCAGCTCATTGGGCTCGGGGTCGACCGGAGCGAGGCGAATCGATGAACGGCGTCCGGCGGGTACCGAGGTTGAAGATGATCCGATGGCGGCGATGCAGGGCCTCCGGGGATGCGTGGCTCGATGGGGAGGGCGAGGGCGTCGCGGCGGAGCTTTTGGATAGGTCAGAGAGGCGAGGGGGTGACGGAGAGCGCGACTACGGCGGTGAGAAGGCGACAAGCTCGTCGGCCATGGTGCGGGAGAGGGTGAGGGAGACGAGGGGAGAGTGAGCGAGGATGATAGGGGGACGTGGGGGTCGCGTGGCACCCCTAGGCGTCTCCAGGCGTCAGCGGAAGCAGGAGGTGGCCGGCGTGTGGCCGCGGGCGCCGGCCACGCGCTCCGCGTCCTTCTGGCGCGAGGAGGACGACGACTGGCAGAGCCAGTAGGCTGGGCCGAGCCAGGTGGCTGGGCTAGCACAGGTAAGGCCCAGGTGGGCTTCCCTCTCTCTCTCTCTGTTTTTATTTGTTTCTGTTTTTCTAATTAACTGCAACTGTTGGGCTTTAAATAAAATACTAAAACATTTCCAAAAATCCTAAAAATAATTGTGGGCTCTGTTTAGATTATTTCCAACAACAAACATTTATTTCCAGGATTATTTGAGCATTTAAATTATTTTATAGCATTTAAATGCCCAAATTCAAATACTTATGATTTAATTCAATGACCTTCTGTTGACCTAGAAAATTGTGCACCAATTTTGCCAGAGGTTTTAACCCAAGACAAGGAGGGTGAACTTTTTAGAAGGGCATTTCAGGTTCATTGAAAATAATTTCAGTAAACCCTAGTTGTTTCCAGGGGGGTGTTGGGGGTTTCTGCTTTCCCCATTTCAAATTTAAGAGAAATTTAAACATGATGCACACTCTAATGCTTGAACTAGCTAGGGTGTGACACCATGATCTTGCGTGTGCGTAGGAATTTTTTTGAAATTACTACGTGACCCAATAGAATCATGATTTATTTTCTCATTAACTATGGGTTCCTTCTCTTTAATATTTTTCAAAGTGACTCCTACTTTAGATCCATATTGAGAGATTCGGTTGTGGATCTTTTTATCCTAATTTTCAATTAACTCTACGGTAGCAACCTTATTTTCAATAATTTTGAGCCTTTGCATTACATGCTCCAAAGTTAATACAATTCCATTAACCAAAAGAGGGGGTGAGCCAAACAAATCTATCATAGCATTGTAAGAATCAAAAGTATGGCTACCTAAGAAATTCCCTCCGGTAATGGCATCAAGGATATATATATATATATACCAAGGATTAGCACCTACATAAAAATTGCGGAGAAAAACAGAAGTAGATTACTTCCTGGAAGATCTATTTTGAGCATTGCAAATTCTATATTAAGCATCTTTTAGACTTTCTCCCTCCCTTTGTTTAAAATTTAGGACTTCATTATTGGGATACAACAGAGAGGATAGAGGACTAGCCATAACGACAAGCAAGCAATCCAACACACGAGCAAACAAGAAACGGGCAAAAAGAGGCAAATAGAGAAAGAGAGGGAGGATAGAGAGAGAGAGGGCGAATAAAACGACAAGGGTGAAGTGGGGGAGAGGAAAACGAGAGGCAAATGGAAAATAATGTAATGCGGGAGATAAGGGTTGTGATGGGTACTTGGTATGTTGACTTTTGCGTAGACTCCCCGACAACGGCGCCAGAAATCTTCTTGCTACCTCTTGAGCACCGCGTTGGATTTCCTTGAAGAGGAAAGGATGATGCAGCAAAGTAGCGTAAGTATTTCCCTCAGTTTTTGAGAACCAAGGTATCAATCCAGTAGGAGGCTACGCGCGAGTCCCTCGTACCTGCACAAAATGAATAACTCCTCGCAACCAACGCGATAAGGGGTTGTCAATCCCTTCATGGTCACTTACGAGAGTGAGATCCGATAGATATGATAAGATAATATTTTTGGTATTTTTGTGATAAAGATGCAAAGTAAAATAAAAGAAAAGTAAAAAGCAAAGGAAATAACTAAGTATTGGAATATTAATATGATGAAGATAGACCCGGGGGCCATAGGTTTCACTAGTGGCTTCTCTCAAGAGCATAAGTATTTTACGGTGGGTGAACGAATTACTCTTGAGCAATTGACAGAATTGAGCATAGTTATGAGAATATCTAGGTATGGTCATGTATATAGGCATCATGTCCGAGACAAGTAGACCGACTCCTGCCTGCATCTACTACTATTACTCCACTCATCGACCGCTATCCAGCATGCATCTAGAGTATTAAGTTCATGAAAATAGAGTAACACCTTAAGCAAGATGACATGATGCAGAGGGATAAATTCATGCAATATGATAAAACCCCATCTTGTTATCCTCGATGGAAACAATACAATATGTGCCTTGCTGCCCCTACTGTCACTGGGAAAGGACACCGCAAGATTGAACCCAAAGCTAAGCACTTCTCCCATTGCAAGAAAGATCAATCTAGTAGGCCAAACCAAACTGATAATTCAAAGAGACTTGCAAAGATAACCAATCATACATAAAATAATTCAGAGAAGATTCAAATATTGATCATAGATAATCTTGATCATAAACCCACAATTTATCAGTCTTAACAAACACACCGCAAAATGAAGATTACATCGAATAGATCTCCACAAGAGAGGGGGAGAACATTGTATTGAGATCCAAATAGAGAGAAGAAGCCTTCTAGCTAATAACTATGGACCCGAAGGTCTGAGGTAAACTACTCACACTTCATCGGAGAGGCTATGGTTTTGATGTAGAAGCCCTCCGTGATGTCCAAAACAGTAGATAATATAAAAGTGGATAATAAATCCCAATAATGTCCAAAACAGTAGATAATATAGCATGGAGCAATCAAAAAATATAGATACGTTGGAGACGTATCAACAGCTACCAATCCTGGACTTGGAGACAAAATTGGATACAAGAGATGAACTAGGGTTTTGAGAGGAGATGGTGTCGGAGTAATGGGCCATGGGTAGGCCAACCCGAGTCCCATAACCTTTCAAGACATCGGGGCAGGCTGCGCCCCTCAAGACCCCAGGGCGAAGAGCCGTCTCCTAAGGAGTCGACGGCAGGGCGGCCGACTGCCCGCTCACGGCCGAGTTCCAGGGACGACTTCCAGAGAAGCCGGCTTTGGGGAGTCGGCCGGCGACTCCAGCAAACCCATGACCTCATCAAAGGGGACGGGGTAGAGGCGTGGCTACAGTGAAGCCCACTCCCGCCCCTTACCAAGGGCAGACATGTCCACAGCACGCCATACCCGGGAAGATCTCCGTGCGGCGTGGCACTGTTGCCCGGCCGGCCCTCACATTAGCACCACAGTACCAAGTCCTGCGCCCATGACGGCTTGTCTGTACGGCCTGGAGGCAGCGGGGCCCACCAGTCAGTGAGACCTCGGGAGACAGCGGGAGAACCGCCAGTCGGACCCGTCGGGAGTCGGCCGAGCCCTCCCCCGGGGCCCACGCGCCATTAATCAAGATGAGTTGGGGAGTGGCCACAGTGATCGCCCGCCAGGCGGCGGGGCTGTTGCCACGACCCCATGACCAAGCCTGCGTCATCAGAAGCACGGCTACAGTAATCAGCGGCCAGCGAGACCCGCCCGCGGCGGACGCGGCCTGTCGGCTCCGTACCAGACCAGTCGGCGGGGCCCACCAGTCGGCGGGCCCTAGCAGTCGGCGGAGAAGTCGGAGGTCGGAGGCAATGACGGCTGGGCCCGCGCCTAGTCGAATTACCATTGTACCCCTGGGAGGTAGGCCTATATAAACCCCCCAGGGCACCCATGCAAGGGGGTTGGATCCCAATAGTTCTAGACCATACAGATAGAAGGAGAGAGCTAGCCTTGCCCTCTTTACCACCAGAAACAGCTCAAGGAGCAACCGTGTAAACACTTGGCCATAGTGATCATGCGGAGACCCCGCAGAGCAACAGTAGGGGTATTATCTCCCCGGAAAGCCCCAAAGCTGGGTAAGATTCGCCGGCGTGCATGTCTTTGCCTCATCCCGTTTCCAGGAACCGGCGACGTTCTACTCGCCCCCACCATGATAAGCCATCCGTTGGCATATGTCGCACCAAACCCCCGACATTTGGCGCCCACCGTGGGGCCTGGTGCACCGCCGTCCGGAGATCTGTTCTGGACGGGAACCCTTTTTGTCCCTGGCGAGCGCAGCCAGCCAGGCACGCCAGGCGAAGTTTGCATCGACGCGCTGCGCGGCGTTGAGATCGCCTGCGGAGCCAGCTCCTTGGCCGAACTTGTCGGCGAGGTCCGCCTCTCCGACGAACATGCGTCCGACGCAGGCGTGGGCGGCCCCGAAAACCTCCTCACGGGCCTCCTCGATCAACTCCACGTTTTCGGCGAGCCTGCCGTAGACTTGGAGTCCGTAGGCTCCACCGACCCGATGCTGGTCGACTCCGACACCGCGTCGATCGACGCGTTCCCAACCAACATGGTGGTCTACGACGAACCTCTCCCCCACGCAGAGAGCAACGGAAGCACCGTCACAGAGGTGCTAGTCATCAGTCATGAAGAGTTCCCTGGTGGAGGAGCGCCCGACTCACTCGGCGCAGCGCTACAAGACCTGACTGTGCCCATTCCGGAAGATGCTGACGCGGAGACGTTAGAAGCGCGCCACCTTCAGCTCGTTGAAGGCGCGAAGAAGCTGGCCAGCATGAGACGCTTGGCAGAAGCTTACCAGCGGGAGATGGATCGCGCCGTTGGCGACTCGCCGGCCCCGGTAGGGCCCAGCCGCCTTGGCGCGGTCCAGCAGCGTGGCGTAGCCATCGCCAGCCTGTTTGGGGCTAGCCGCCCCGTGTACACTACACCGGCGGAGAACATCCGAGCAGCCCAGGCAGCGGCGGATGAGCTGGACAATTTCGAGGGCGAAGAACGCCGCCTCATGATGGAGCGAGTCCAGCGGCTCCTCGACGCGGCCGCTGCACAGAACGAGGCCGGCTGCCGCACGGAGGCGCCATAGCGGCCAAACGACGACCCACACCGAGATCAAGGCGCGACGTCTCGGACGCCGACTGGCGGCGGCCGAGGAAGAAAGGACAAGGAGCCGGCTATCAGCCACAGTCGGACTCGCATTACCATAGAGCGCGACCGAGACGGCCGCCCGAGAGCAGTGGAATGACGGGATGACTGTCCGCCTCCCCCTCCCCGCAAGGAGAGGCGAGTCTCCCCGCCGCCTGTTGACCATCCGACTCTCGGTGACCGCCTTGGCCGCCAAGAGGGAGTTGGAGAGAATGACGCCCGCCACCGGATCGACAAGAGGTGAACGCAGTAGCCTCAGAGACGCCAGAGTTCATGCACTGGTCTGAGAAGCCCATCAGCTGGAGCAGGGCTGACCACCCAGAAGTGATGCCGAGTCCGGGCTCCTACGCCTTGGTCCTGGACGACACCTTTGCCACGGACAAACGGGCCGCGCGTTTCTCGCAAGTTCTGATAGACGGGGGCAGCAGCGTCAATATCCTGTACAAGGACACCATGGAGAAGTTAGGAATCAAGCAAAGACAGCTTCAGAACAGCCGGACTGTGTTCCACGGCATTGTTCCTGGGCTTTCGTGCTCACCAATCGGCAAGATCCTGATTGACGTCCTCTTTGGGGACAAAGATCACTTCCGAAGAGAGTCTGTTTGGTTTGAGGTGGTGGACCTTGAGAGCCCATACCATGCACTGCTTGGCCGACCCGCCTTGGCCAAGTTCATGGCGGTCCCCCACTACGCCTACCTCAAGATGAAGATGCCCAATTCCAGGGGAATTCTGACTGTGGCCGGCGACTACCGGAAGTCGTCCGCTTGCGCGGCCGAGAGCAGTCGGCTAGCCGAGTCCCTGGTGATCGCAGCCAAGAAGTGACTCCTTGAATGAGTTGTGGCGATGGCCGGCAAGCAGCCGGAGATATCGCCCGACCCAAAGGAGTCGGAAGCCGAAGGTTCGTTCAAGCCGGCCAAAGAGACAAAGAAGATACCCTTGCATCCGGAGCACCCAGAGAGGTACGCCGTCGTAGGTGCAAACCTCGACTGCAAATAGGAAGGCGAGCTCGTCGATTTTCTCTGTGAGAATTGGGACATCTTCGCATGGTCTCCCAAAGACATGCCAGGTGTACCGACGGATTTCGCCAAGCACAAGTTACATGTCCGATCTGATGCAAAGCCGGTCAGGCAGCCCTGCGCTGCTTATCAGAAGAAAAGAGAAGAGTTGTCAGAGAAGAGATAGCCCAACTCCTAGCAGCCGGCTTCATTACGAAAGTTTTCTTCCCGGAGTGGCTGGCAAATCCGGTCCTGGTGCTAAAGAAGAACAAGCAATGGCGAATGTGTATTGACTACACGAGCCTCAACAAGGCCTGCCCCAAGGACCCATTTGCTCTACCAAGAATTGACCAGGTGATAGACTCCATAGCCGGATGCGAGTTGTTGAGTTTTTTGGATGCATACTCAGGATATCACCAGATCAAGCTGAACCCGGCTGACAGATTGAAGACCGCCTTCATCACGCCATTTGGAGCATTCTGCTACCTCACCATGACATTCGGCTTAAGGAATGCCGGCGCCACCTTTTAGCGTTGCATGCAGAAGTGCCTCCTCAAGCAGCTCGGCAGGAACGCCCACGTCTACGTAGATGATGTGGTGGTGAAGACGGAAAAGCGTGGAACATTGTTGGAAGACCTCAAGGAGACCTTTGAGAACCTACGCCGGTTCCAGATCAAGCTCAACCCCGAGAAGTGTGTCTTCGGAGTACCAGCCGGCCAGCTGCTAGGTTTCCTGGTCTCTGAACGCGGCATAGAATGCAACCCAGTAAAAATCAAGGCCATCGAGAGAATGGAGGTACCCAGCCGACTGCTGGATGTGCAGAAGTTCACCGGCTGCTTAGCATCCATCAGCCGATTCATCAGTCGGCTGGGCGAGAAAGCTCTCCCCTTATACCAACTCATGAAGAAGACCACTTTTTTCGAGTGGAACCATAAGGCGGACGAAGCTTTTCACCAGTTGAACAAGATGCTGACTACTCCACCCGTCCTGGCGGCTCCGACTCCTAAGGAACCTATGCTCCTGTACATCGCTGCCACCAGCCAGGTAGTCAGTACAGTCATGGTAGTGGAGCGCAAGGAGGAAGGCAAGGCACTGCCTGTCCAGAGACCAGTATATTACCTGAGCGAGGTACTGTCGACCTTCAAGCAGAACTACCCCCACTACCAGAAGATGTGCTATGGCATACACTTTGCTGCCAAGAAATTAAAGCCTTATTTTCAAGAGCATCCAATCACGGTGGTCTGCACGGCTCCACTTCCCGAGATCATCGGTAGCCGAGATGCTTCTGGTCGAGTGGCCAAGTGGGCCATAGAGCTGGCTCCTTACACCATCTACTACCAGCCCCGCACCGCTATCAAAACACAAGCACTGGCCGACTTCCTCGTCGACTGGGCCGAGACCCAGTACCTGCCTCCAGCGCCTGACTCCACCCATTGGCGGATGCACTTCGACGGCTCCAAGATGCGCACCGGCTTGGGAGCCAGCATCGTCCTCACCTCTCCCAAAGGCGACAAGCTCAAGTATGCACTGCAAATCCATTTTGCCGCCTCCAACAACGTTGCCGAGTACGAGGCGCTCATTTACGGGCTCCGGCTTGCCAAAGAACTTGGCATGCGCCGGATCTTGTGTTATGGCGACTCGGACTTAGTGGTCCAATAGTCATCTGGCGACTGGGACGCGAAAGACGCAAACATGGCGAGCTACCGTTACCTCGTGGAGCAACTCAGTGGGTATTTTGAAGGGTGCGAGTTCCTCCATGTGCCAAGAAACGACAACGACCAAGCAGACGCCTTGGCACGAATCGGCTCTACCCGCCAAGCAATACCATCTGGCGTCACCCTTCAATGCCTCCTCAAGCCGTCTGTCAAGCCTTCACCAGAATCAGACTCAATTTTTGTGCCGGCTCCTCCCGAAGACGGCGGATCCGACTCCAGAGCTCCGGCAGACGGAACGGGGACTTTGGCGGATGACTCCAAAGCCGCCACAGTCGAGCCCGGCCCGGGGACTGCGGTGGCGGACTCGAAGATTCCAGAACTCGGCCCAAGGACCGCGCCAGTCGGCCTGGGGACTTCATCAACCCAGCAAGTGGCTGTTGACTCCGACCCGCCGCCTCCCAGCCTAGCCACCCTCGTCCAAGTCGCAGTTCTGGTAGTCGAAGAAATAGCAGCACCCTCATGGGCCCAGCCCATCCTCAAATTCCTGGTGAAAAAAGAGCTACCAACTGATGAGACCTCAGCTCAGCAAGTACAACACCGGGCGGCAGCCTATACCATAATCAATAGAGAGCTGGTCAGCCGCATTGTCACTGGTGTCTACCAGCGTTGCGTAGAGCTAGAGCAAGGCCAGGCGATTCTCAACGACATCCATCAAGGCGAATGCGGCCACCATGCGACTTCAAGAGCACTCGTCGCCAAAGCCTTTCGGCACGGTTTCTTCTGGCCGACTGCCTTGGAAGAGGCCAAGGAGTTGGTCCAAAAATGCAAAGGGTGCCAGAAGTTCCGCTCCAAGCCGCACCAGTCGGCTTCTGCGCTCAAGACCATCCCCATTGCCTGGCCTTTTGTAGTTTGGGGTCTAGACATGGTGGGACCATTCAAGACATCACGAGGTGGTTTAACTCACCTACTTGTCGCAGTGGACAAGTTCACCAAGTGGGTGGAAGCGAAGCCAATTAAGAAACTGAACGGTCCGACTGCCGTGACCTTCATCACCGATATCACAATTTGGTACGGCATACCACATAGCATCATCACCGACAATGGCACAAATTTTGCCAAAGGTGCCTTGGCCCGTTTCTGCGCAACACAGGGCATCCGACTGGACCTAGCGTCCGTCGCCCATCCGCAGTAAAACGGCCAAGTGGAGCGAGCAAACGGCCTCATCCTGTCCGGCATCATGCCTCGGTTGATCGAACCTCTGGAGCGCTCGGCTGGCTGCTGGCTCGATGAGCTGCCAGCCGTCCTCTGGAGTCTGCGCACGACTCCAAACAAGTCAACCGGCTTCACGCCCTTCTTCCTCGTCTACGGTGCCGAAGCCGTCATCCCAACGGACATAGAGTTTGACTCCCCACGAGTCACCATGTACACCGAGGAGGAAGCAGAAGAAGCACGACAAGATGGTGTCGATCTGCCGGAAGAGGGCCGGCTGTTGGCACTCAGCCGGTCCAGCATCTACCAGCAGAGCCTGCGCCGATACCACAACAGGAAGGTCAGGCCAAGATCTTTCCAAGAAGGCGACCTTGTGCTCCGGCTGATCCAGTGAACAGCCAAGTGGAGCGAGCAAACGACCTCATCCTGTCCGGCATCATGCCTCGGTTGATCGAACCTCTGGAGCGCTCGGCTGGCTGCTGGCTCGATGAGCTGCCAGCCGTCCTCTGGAGTCTGCGCACGACTCCAAACAAGTCAACCGGCTTCACGCCCTTCTTCCTCGTCTACGGTGCCGAAGCCGTCATCCCAACGGACATAGAGTTTGACTCCCCACGAGTCACCATGTACACCGAGGAGGAAGCAGAAGAAGCACGACAAGACGGCGTCGATCTGCCGGAAGAGGGCCGGCTGTTGGCACTCAGCCGGTCCAGCATCTACCAGCAGAGCCTGCGCCGATACCACAACAGGAAGGTCAGGCCAAGATCTTTCCAAGAAGGCGACCTTGTGCTCCGGCTGATCCAGTGAACAGCCGGCCAACACAAGCTGTCGGCGCCTTGGGAAGGCCCTTTCATCATCAGCAAAGTACTGGGCAACGATTCCTACTACCTGATCGACACTCAGAAGCCCCGAGCACGCAAGAGGGACGACTCCGGCAAGGAGACAGAGCGGCCATGGAATGCAAATCTCCTCCGAAGATTTTACAGTTGATGCAGTATGTACCACGCTACCTTTTGTATTAAAGTACCAAGACTTCGGGCCCCCCGAGACGAGCTCGGGGACTGCCCTCTTTTGTCTGTATGATAAAAATTATGCCTACAAGTGTGTTACTCTTTGTCATGCCGCTTGGCACCGGGCTCGACAAGTCGACCCGGGGACTTGCCGCCTTGCACTATGAAATGCTTCCTGCAGTCGGACAAGTAGTGTGTAAACACCTAAACCGTCTTCTGTCAGAAGCCGCAGCTCGTAGAGCGACTGTACGGTGGGCAGAGGTAAGGTAGAATGGGTGTTCGCATGAAAAAGGGTTAAGGGCTCAAAGCATAAAGCACAGCTCAAGACGGCTTCCAGCCTTTCTCGCAAACCGACTCTCGGATAGTCGGATTGTCGTCTTCTATCCAACTTGCTCAAACAATCTTGAAATCGGCTAAGTACTTGCTTTCCCAAAGTAGCCTAGCACTTGATCCAACAACAGTCTGCAGAGCGGCTGTCCGATTGGCAAGGCAGGCAACTAAGAGAAAGCGGCAAAGGAAAAAAGCCAAAAGAACAATGAGCAAGAAAAGATATATATATATATATATATATATATATATATATTTACATAACATAGGCCTTTGGCCGAATTATCGAGTAGAGGTTCAAAATACACCCCACGGGTGGAATTGTGCGAATTAACAAGTTCTTCAAAGACTACTGAAGCAGATAAAATAAAAGATACAGCGGCAGCTTAGGAGGCAACAGACGGATTCGGAGGGTCGGAGGAGGCGCTAGCATCAGGCGTCGGGGCAGCCGGAGGGCTAGTCTCGGCTTGATCACCTTCGGCGGCAGTCGACTCGGTCGCACGCGGCTCATTGCTGGAGGCGCGATCGGGCTGAGGCTGGCCGTCTGCTCCGTCTTCTGGTGCCTCCGCCTCGCCTCCATCCTCCGCTTCGTCCTCCTCCTCGACGCTGGAGCCAATCACCTCCGCCGAGTCTTCGCCGTAGTCTGGGTTCATCCCAAACCACCCCGGCGGTACCTCCTCGCCGTCTTCAGACCGCTCGGGGACGAAGATGCTGGTGTCGGTGTACTCGGCGATCGCCGCAGCACGTTTGACGAGGGCGTCTTGCGCAGCCGCCAGAAGTTAGTACCCAGAAGTTCATCAATTGGAGTTCCGGGCCGCCTGCTCAGTAGCCGGCCAGAAACTCGGGGACTACACCTAGTGGGTGCGCTGGCGCGCCCCCACAGAGAGGAGCAAGAAAACAAAGATCAAAGGAAAAAAAAACATACCCGCACGGCTGCCCGCGATGCTAAGGAATGCCTTGGTGCAACTCTGGAGAGCGTCGCCCTCAGCACAGAGCTTCGCCTGGACGTCCAGGAGCGCCCGGTTCAGCGGCCCTGTGCCGCCTCCTCGCACCCACCCAACAGGTGCGGTCCTCGTCGCTTCGGCGTCTGGGGCCGCCGAGCTGGCGGTGCCGGCTTCCAGGGGGCGGGGTGCCGAAGTCGCCTTCTCCAGACGACGGCGTTCTGGCGAGCTGACTTGGAGGAGTAGCCTCGCCACGGCCTCGTCTTCGTTCAGCGGCACCGGAGGGTCCGCTGGCTGCTCACCTTGCGCGCCTTCAGACGGCGGCAGAGGCGGCGGCAGAACGTGCACGTCCGGAGTATAGGGGTCGCCGCCTTCCCTCTCCTCGACGAGGTTCTCCCCGCCGGCTTCTCCAGTTGGCCCCGTGAACTCCGGAGGCGGCGGCGCAAAGTTCAGCGGGGTGACAAGCAAGGCCGACTGGTGGCGTGCGGCTTCCTCAGCCTGCTGCTTCACCGCGGCGGCGGCTTCGGCCTCCGCTAGTTTTTTCTTAGCGGAGGCCTCCGCCCTGTCGGCCTCCGCCTTCTCCAGGCGGAGGGCCTCTTCTTCGTTGCGCCTCTCCTGCGCATTCCGCTCCGTCGCCTCCCGGATGTCAGCAGTGGGGTCAATCCGCCGAGTGGTGGCGGACGTCTCCGCTGACCCCATGACGGAGGCGGCGGCGACCAGCTCAAGAGAGAGGGGAGCCCTGAAGAAAGAGGGGCAAGCAGAGACTCAGACAAATCACGAAGAAAGAATAAAACTTTGAAGACAGAATACTTACGCGGAGACCAACGGCGGCTTCTTCACTTCCTTACGGAAGCGGTTGGCCTTCACGGCTGCCTCGTCCCGCCGGGTCGCCGCAGCCGAGCCCTTGGGCTTCTTCGGCCGACTACCGAACAAAGTCGGCGCGGCCCTGCGCTTCTTCCCGCCGCCTGGAGCGCCCGGCATGGTAGAAGAGCCCGCGCCAGGCTGGCTGGCTCCTTGCCGATGGCGAGGGGCGACTTCTCCCTCGGCGCTGTCTTCAGGCTAGTCGGCGAAGGTAGCCGAAGGCCTGAAGTCGCCTGCTGTCCCTCCTCCTCCCTCGGCGTCGTCTTCCAGAGCCGCCGCCCCCAGATCGGGGTCGTTGATGTCGCTCTCCGCCCGGTCGGCGACGAACTCACGGGCCGGCCCCGAGGTGCCAGCTGGTGGGTGAAGAAGGGGATTCTAACCACAGCCGACTGGTCAAAACAAAACTCGGCAAGAAGAAGACAATCTAAAGAAAGAAAAGAAAGGCGACTCACCACGGGCTGGGGGTTGGCGCGGGAGTACGGCTCCTTGCCGAATCGCCAGTCCTCCAGGAGCCTGCTGTCCGAGAGGTAGTTCACCATGAAGGCCACCTCTTCGTGAGGCATGTCCTTGGTGCACATCCGACTCGGGTCGCGGTGCCCGCTCATCTGGCATATCATGTGAGGGCGGCCTTGGAGTGGGAGAACTCGGCGCGAGATGAAGGCGGCCAGCAGGTCCGGACCAGTCAGACCCTCCGACTGCGTCAGCACTCGGAGTCGCGTGATGGAGCCGGTTCCCGTAGGCGTCAGCGACCTGGCCCGGTACGACCAGTTGGGCAGTCTCCCAGCCGGCGGGCTGGCTTCAAAAGCCGGCAGATTGACCCAGTCGCCCCTCGTGGCGACGTTCCTGACGTAGAAGTAGGATCTCTGCCACATCTTCACCGACTTTATCAGCGAGATGGAGGGGAAGGGGTTGTCGGCTCCTGACCTTCGTAGATCGATGAAGGCGCCGCATTGAGCCGGCACGCCCGCAGCCTGGGTGCCGAGCTTGGAGAAGAACTCCCCCCAGAGCTCGAGGGTTGGGAGGACTCCGAGGAAGCCTTCGCACAAGGACACAAAGGCGGACAGCAGCACCACTGTGTTGGGGATGAGGTGGTGCGGCTGGAGGCCGTAGAACTCCAAGAAAGACCGGAAAAAGCTGCTCACCGGCAGCCCCAGCCCACGCAGGCAGTGCGAGCGGAAGATGACCCGCTCGCCCTCCTGCGGGGCGGTGGAAATCTCCCCCTCCGGCGCAAGACGCACCTGCACGCGATCCTCGCCGGGAAGCCGACGGGTCCGGCGGAGGAACTCAATGTGGTCTTCATGAACCTCGGAACCGTCCCAGGTGCCGGAACGCACTGGGGGAGGCGCGGCAGCGGAGGAAGAACTCATTGCGAGTTGTCGCCACAGCGTTCGCCGGAGCTTGGGCGTGCGGCGGAGCGAAGAAGAGAAGAGGAAGGAGGAGTGCGAGGAGCGGCAAGGAGGAAGAGAGCGAGGAGTAGTGGGAAGGAGGGGCGCGCGTGCCCCCCCTCTTCCCCCTACTTATAGCCCCGTGGGCTGCGAAGCCGAGGGGGCGGACGTGGGGATTTACTGCGCCCACAACCCCACGACCCCCATGATCCACATAAAGTTACTGCGCGCAGTAACTCCACGGGAATCCCAACCGTCCACTGGGGCCGCAGCGGATCCGCTCGGGGGCCGAGGCACGGTAGTGGCGGGCCCCGCCCATGGGCCTGTCCCATCGCACGCGTGGGCTGGCAGGACGGCCTAGCCACGTGCCCTCGCGTGACAGGCCAAGAACGGGCGGCGGCATGGAGGCTTAGCTAGCACGCCACTTAAAATCCCGCCGTGACGTTTGAGATACCGAGCAAGTCGAAATTGAGTGAAGTCCGAGTTGAGCAAGTCCGACTCCTTCTAGACGGCCCGGCAGAGGTCAATCAAGACCAGGTGTTGAGCACCCAGAAAGAGAAACTGCTGAGGCTTCTTGGTCGATCGTCCGTGGCGCCTCACCAGCTTCGGGGACTACTGTCGGAGTAATGGGCCACGGGTAGGCCAACCCGAGTCCCATAACCTTTCAAGACATCGGGGCAGGCTGCGCCCCTCAAGACCCCAGGGCGAAGAGCCGTCTCCTGAGGAGTCGACGGCAGGGCGACCGACTGCCCGCTCACGGCCGAGTTCTAGGGACGACTTCCAAAGAAGCCGGCTTTGGGGAGTCGGCCGGCGACTCCAGCAAACCCATGACCTCATCAAAGGGTACGGGGCAGAGGCGTGGCTACAGTGAAGCCCACTCCCGCCCCTTACCAAGGGCAGGCATGGCCACAGCATGCCGTACCCAGGAAGATCTCCGTGCGGCGTGGCACTGTTGCCCGGCCGGCCCTGACATCAGCACCACAGTACCAAGTCCTGCGCCCATGATGGCTTGTCTGTATGGCATGGAGGCAGCGGGGCCCACCAGTCAGCGAGACCTCGGGAGACGGCGGGAGAACCGCCAGTCGGACCCATCGGGAGTCGGCCCGGGGAAGTCGGCCGAGCCCTCCCCCGGGGCCCACACGCCATTAATCAAGATGAGATGGGGAGTGGCCACAGTGATCGCCCGCCAGGTGGCGGGGCTGTTGCCACGACCCCATGACCAAGCCTGCATCATCAGAAGCACGGCTACAGTAATCAGCGGCCGGCGAGACCCGCCCGCGGCGGACGTGGCCTGTCGGCTCCGTACCAGACCAGTCGGCGGGGCCCACCAGTCGGCGGGCCCCAGCAGTCGGCGGAGAAGTCGGAGGTCGGAGGCACTGATGGCTGGGCCCGCGCCCAGTCGAATTACCATTGTACCCCTGGGGGGTAGGCCTATATAAACCCCCAGGGCACCCATGCAAGGAGGTTGGATCCCAGTAGTTCTAGACCATACAGATAGAAGGAGAGAGCTAGCCTTGTCCTCTTCTACCACCAGAAACAGCTCAAGGAGCAACCGTGTAAACACTTGGCCATAGTGATCATGCGGAGACCCCGCAGAGCAGCAGTAGGGGTATTATCTCCCCGGAGAGCCCCGAAGCTGGGTAAGATTCGCCGGCGTGCATGTCTTCGCCTCATCCCGTTTCTAGGCACCGGCGACGTTCTACTCGCCGCCACCATTATTAGCCATCCGTTGGCATATGTCGCACCAAACCCCCGACAGATGGTGCTGGTGAAGATGTTGATGGAGATTTCCCTCTCCCGATGAGAGGAGCGTTGGTGATGACAATGGCGATGATTTCCCCCTCCTGGAGGGAAGTTTCCCCGGCAGAACAGTTCCGCCAGAGCCCTAGATTGGTTCCGCCAAGGTTCTGCCTCGTGGCGGCGGAGTCTTGTCCGGAAAGATGGCTTATGATTTTTTCGTCATCGAAAGACTCCATATAGCAGAAGATGGCCATCCGAGGGCCACCAGGGGGCCCACGAGGCAGGGGGCACGCCCAGGGGGGTAGGGCGCGCCCCCACCCTCGTGGGCAGGGTGTGGCCCCCCTGGTGAACTTCTTGCGCTCAGTATTTTTTATATATACTGAAAATGACTTCCGTGAAGTTTCAGGACTTTTGGAGCTGTGTAGAATAGGTCTCTAATATTTGCTCCTTTTCCAGCCCAGAATCCCAGCTGCCAGCATTCTCCCTCTTTTATGTAAACCTTGTAAAATAAGAGAGAATAGACATAAGTATTGTGACATAATGTGTAATTACAGCCCATAATGCAATAAATATCGATATAAAAGCATGATGCAAAATGGACGTATCAACTCCCCCAAGCTTAGACATCGCTTGTCCTCAAGCGAAAGCCGAAATCAAAAAATATGTCCACATGTTTAGAGATAGAGGTGTCGATAAAAAAATAAAATATGGGCATGAGGGCATCACGATCATTCTTAGAACAGCAACTTATATAATTCTTGTCATATGATCTCTTATGCTAGGGTAATAATTCAATCACAATTTCAAGTATGAATCATAAACTTCATTGAAAACTAACAAACTGTAATCTCAGTCATTGGAGCAATTGCAATTTATCATAACATAGGAAAGAGTCAATATAAGAGCTTTTCAGCAAGTCCACATACTCAACTATCATATAGACTTTCACAATTGCTAACACTCACACAATACTTATGAGTATGGAGTTTTAATCGGACACAGGGAAAGATAGGGGCTTATAGTTTTGCCTCCCAACGTTTTACCTCAAGGGTAATGTCAACAATAATAGTTCATGAAAACTCACATCCAATTAGCCATATATACCAAGATCTTTCCAACATGTTGTGCTTGCCAAAAGATAAAATGTAAAAAGGAAGGGTGAAGATCACCATGACTCTTATGCAAGGTAGAAGATATAAGTAAAAGATAGGCCCTTCGCAGAGGGAAGCAGAGGTTGTCATGCGCTTTTATGGTTGGATGCACAAAATCTTGATGCAAAAGAACATCACTTTATATTGCCAGTTGTGATATGGACCTTTAGTATGAAGTCCGTCGCTTTTATTTCTTCCATATCACACGATCGTATAAAGCTTATTTTCTCCCACACTAATAAGTCATACATATTTAGAGAGCAATTTTTATTGCTTGCACCGATGACAACTTACTTGGAGGATCTTACTCAATCCATAGGTAGATATGGTGGACTCTCATGGCAAAACTGGTTTAAGGGTGTTTGGAAGCACAAGTAGTATCTCTACTTGGTGCGATGAATTTGGCTAGCATGAGGGGGAAAGGCAAGCTCAATCATGTTGGATGATCCAAGACAATATAATTTATCTTAGATGTAAGAAAACATAACCCATTGCGTTGTCTTCCTTGTCCAATTACAACTCTTTAGCATGTCATATTTTAATGAGTGCTCACAATCATAAAAGATGTCCAAGATAGTGTATTTATATGTGAAGACCTCTCTTTCTTTATTACTTTCCTATTAATTGCAATGATGACCAAAACTATGTTTGTCAACTCTCAACAACTTTTATTCATCATACTCTTTCTATGTGAGCTCATTACTCTCCATAAGATCCATATGATCTCTTTGTTTCTTTTTTTATTCTTTCTCTTTTCTTTATTCACTCAAGATCATGGCAAAATAATCAAGCCCTTGACTCAACACTAATCTTTATTATATATAGCTCACGGACTCGATTACATTGAAAAATCATAAAGCAAAACTCACAACTAGATCATACTAAAAGCTTTTATTCTACTAGATCAAGATATTATCAAAAGAATCGAACTAAGAAAAATGGTAAAGATAAAAGTGATGGTGATACGATACCGGGGCACTCCCCCAAGCTTGGCAGTTGCCTAGGGGAGTGCCCATACCCATGTGATTATGTCTCCTTTGTTGGTGAAGAAGATGGTGGTTTTGTTGATGGCGTAGGCTTCTTCCTTAATTTGCGCTTGAGGACAGAATTTTCGTCCCTTAGGTCCTCGATCTCCTGCTCCAGGCTCAGTATCTTTTTGCAAATTTCCTATTTGTTTTCCTGCAAGAGGTGGAAAGGGATAAACTCAATCTTAGGTTTCTTTACTCTATCAGGGAGGCTTGACCTTTTGAACTCCACATGCATGTCCCCAGGTTGAGGTAGTGGGAGTTCATCTTCATCTGAGCTCGTCTCCTCCTTTCCCTTAGGTTCATAGTCCTCTTCTTCTTCCGTAGTCCAACCACAACGCTCCACATCCCCATAGACTTTAGGATCAGCAAGGTAATCATCCACATAACTCTCTCCTCCCGAATCCTGGGACGACATGTTGCTCAAATCTGGAGCAGGACAGCTCGAAACAAAGACAGGAGATATTTGCGTGATACGGGAGTCAAAACCTCCGAGAGATTATATATTGAATTTTTACCGACCAAAATACGTGACGTGTAAGAAAATGGAGTCCGCAGAGCACACGAGGTGCCCATGAGGTAGGGGGTGCGCCCAGGGGGTAGGGCGCGCCCTCCACCCTTGTGGAGCCCTCGTGTCCTTCCCGGACTGCTTCTTATTTTTCTATTTTTCTAAATATTCCAAAACGGAAGAAAATTGCCATTAGAACTGTTTTGGAGTCGGTTTACTTACCATACCACATACCTATTCCTTTTCGGAGTCTGAAATGTTCCGGAAAGTATCCCTTATGTATTCCTTCGGGGTTACGGTTTCAATAACATTGGTTTCAACATTTATAGGATTACTTGAGATATAATTTTTAATTCTTTGACCATTCACCACCTTCGGATTTGTGCCTTCGAAGTTGTTGATTTTTATGGCACCGGAACGATAGACCTCCTCGATAACGTAAGGACCTTCCCATTTAGAGAGAAGTTTTCCTGCAAAAAATCTTAAACGAGAGTTGTATAGCAATACATAATCACCTACATTAAACTCATGCTTTTGTATTCTTCTGTCATGCCATCTTTTAACTTTTTCTTTAAACAACTTGGCATTTTCGTAGGCTTGGGTTCTCCATTCATCAAGTGAGCTAATGTCAAATAACCTCTTCTCACCGGCAAGTTTGAAATCATAGTTGAGCTCTTTAATAGCCCAATAAGCCTTATGTTCTAGTTCGAGAGGTAAGTGACATGCTTTTCCATAAACCATTTTATACGGAGGCATACCCATATAATTTTTATATGCAGTTCTATAGGCCCATAATGCATCATCAAGTTTCTTGGACCAATTCTTTCTAGATCTATTAACAGTCTTTTGCAAAATTAATTTAAGATCTCTATTTCTCAATTCTACTTGACCACTAGACTGAGGGTGAAATGGAGATGCAATTCTATAATTAACATCATATTTAGCAAGCGTTTTAGGGAAAGCACCATGAATAAAATGTGAACCACCATCAGTTATTAAATATCTAGGGACTCCAAACCATGGAAAAATAACTTCTTTAAGCATCTTAATAGAGGTGTTATGATCAACACTACTAGTTGGAATAGCTTCTACCCACTTAGTAACGTCATCAACAACAACTAAAATATGTGTATATCCATTAGAGGCAGGAAAAGGTCCCATATAATCAAAGCCTCAAACATCAAATGGTTCGATAACAAGTGAATAATTCATAGGCATTTCTTGATGTCTACTAATATTACCAATTCTTTGACATTCATCACAAGACAAGACAAACTTACGGGCATCCTTGTGGATGGTGTTGGTGAACTAGGGTTTTGAGAGGAGATGGTGCTGGTGAACTAGACTTGGAGACAAGAATTGGATACAAGAGATGAACTAGGGTTTTGAGAGGAGATGGTGCTGGTGAAGATGTTGATGGAGATTGCCCTCTCCCGATGAGAGGAGCCTTGGTGATGACGATGGCGATGATTTCCCCCTCCCGGAGGGAAGTTTCCCCGGCAGAACAGTTCCGCTAGAGCCCTAGATTGGTTCCGCCAAGGTTCCGCCTCGTGGCGGCAGAGTCTCATTCGGAAAAATGGCTTATGATTTTTTCCGCATCGAAAGACTCCATATAGCATAAGATGGCCATCGGAGGCCCACCAGGGGGCCCACGAAGCAGGGGCACGCACAGGGGGGTAGGGCGCGCCCCCACCCTCGTGGGCAGGGTGTGGCCCCCCTGGTGAACTTCTTGCGCTCAGTATTTTTTATATATTCTGAAAATGACTTCCGTGAAGTTTCAGGACTTTTGGAGCTGTGCAGAATAGGTCTCTAATATTTTCTCCTTTTCCAGCCCAGAATCCCAACTGCCGGCATTCCCTCTCTTTATGTAAACCTTGTAAAATAAGATAGAATAGGCATAAGTATTGTGACATAATGTGTAATGACAGCCCATAATGCAATAAATATCGATATAAAAGCATGATGCAAAATGGACGCATTAGTCTCCACTGGCATACTTCCTTATCAGACTCGTCGGTATCATCATCGCTAATTATATGTTCGATGGTGGCAACGAGATGGGTGGTGGGTTGGTCGAAAAATCCGACGTCTCTTGAGGATCCCCCGATCCAACCTAATATCTTATACATAGAGAGTTTGTGACATCCCTCCTGGCCCTGATCTGTCTTGAGATTAGCAGAAGTTTTTCCAAGATCCAATCTAGCATGAATCTCGATGCTTCGTCTTCGGCCCGATCTGACATCTGGGCCTTAGGACATTTCTTTGGATCCTAACTCAAGGTCAGGTCCAAGGAGCGATTCCTAAGATCATCCTGGCCCGGATTTTGACATTGAGGCCAGGGAAAGTGTATGGCGTTGGTTCCCGATCTGGTTTGACACCCAACTTACGGAGAGCAGCTCCCAACGGGAATCCATGGTACAATCCTTACTACCGAATCTAATGATCCAGCTAGGAATGAGAGTCTCGACTTGGCCTAGATGGCTGGTCGGGTCATCAAAGAGGGAGAGGGAGATGTTTCCTAAGACAAAGACTTGTCCTGGCACAAAAATAGCATTGAGGGAGTCCTGGATTATGGGGTCCTCGGGTGTCCGGGCTATGTGATATGGGCCGGACTGATGGGCCGTGAAGATATGAGGCAGAAGGCCTTCCCCCATGTCCGGATGGGACTCTCCTTTGCGTGGATGGCAAGCTTGACGTTCGGATGTGTAGTTTCCTTTCTCTGCAAACTGACTCTGTACAACCCTAGGCCCCTCCGGTGTCTATATAAACCGGAGGGTTAGTCCATAGAGGCTCACAAATCATATAGGCTAGACATCTAGGGTTTAGCCATTATGATCTCGAGGGAGATCAACTCTTGTAATCCCTATACTCATCAAAGTCAATCAAGGAGGAAGTAGGGTATTGCCTCCATTAAGAGGGCCCGAACCTTGGTAAACATCGTGTCCCCTTTATCTCCTGTTACCTTCGATCCTTAGACGCATAGTTCGGGACCCCCTACCCGAGATCGGCCGGTTTTGACACCGACATTGGTGCTTTCTGTTGGGGAACATAGTATTTCAAAAAAAAGTACTATGATCATGCAAGATCTATCTAGGAGAAGCATAGCAACGTGTGGGAGAGTGTGTCCACGTACCCTCATAGATCGAAAGCAAAATGCCATAATAGGTAGGTATGGTGGCTGTTTTGAGGAAGATATAAGGAGGCTTATGTGTGATAGAGCGTATCATATCACGTGGTTTGGATGCACCGGCGAAGTTTGGACCAACTCTCGAGGTGAGAAAGGGCAATGCACGGTACCGAAGAGGCTAACAATGATGGAAGGGTGAGAGTGTGTATAATCCATGGACTCAACATTAGTCATAATGAACTCACATACATATCGCAAAAATCTACAAGTAATCAAAACCAAGCACTACATGCATGCTCCTAGGGGATAGATTGGTAGGAAAAGACCATTGCTTGTCCCCGACCGCCACTCGTAAGGAAAGCAATCAAAGAACACCTCATACTTCAAATTTGTCACACAACGATTACCATACGTGCATGCTACGGGACTTGAAAACTTCAACACAAGTATTTCTCAAATTCACAAATACTTAACTAGAATGACTCTAATATCACCATCTTCATATATCAAAACAATCATCAAGTATCAAACTTCTCATAGTATTCAATGCACTCTATATGAAAGTTTTTATTATACCCATCTTGGATGCCTATCATATTAGGACTAATTTTATAGCCAAAGCAAATTACCATGCTGTTCTAAAATCTCTCAAAATAATATAAGTGAAGCATGAGAAATCAATAATTTCTATAAAATAAAACCACCACCGTGCTCTAAAAATATATAAGTGAAGCACTAGAGCAAAATTATCTAGCTCAAAAGATATAAGTGAAGCACATAGAGTATTCTAATAAATTCCGATTCATGTGTGTCTCTCCCAAAAGGTGTGTAAAGAAAGGGTGATTGTGGTAAACCAAAAATCAAAGACTCAAATCATACAAGACGCTCCAAGAAAAACACATATCATGTGGTGAATAAAAATATAGCCTCAAGTAAAGTTACCGATAGACGAAGATGAAAGAGGGGATGCCTTCCGGGGCATCCCCAAGCTTAGGATTTTGGTTGTCCTTGAATTTTACCTTGGGGTGCCTTGGGAATCCCCAAGCTTAGGCTCTTGGCACTCCTTATTCCAAAATCCATCAAATCTTTACCCAAAAACGTGAAAATTTCACAACACAACACTTAATCAGAAAATCTCATGAGCTCCGTTAGTATAAGAAAACAAATCAACACCTTAAGGTACTGTAATGAAATCATTCTTTATTTATATTGGTGTTAAACCTACTGTATTCCAACTTCTCTATGGTTCATACCCCCCGATACTAGCCATAGATTCATCAAAATAAGCAAACAACACACGAAAAACAGAATCTGTCAAAAACAGAACAATCAGTAGCAATCCGGAGGTTTTGAATACTTCAGTAACTCCAAAAATTATGAAAAATTAGGAAGACCTGCATAATTTTTATATTGATCTACTGCAGTTGGAATTGGTATTTTATCGCTCCATGATAAAAAATTAAAATTATTCTTGTGAGCGCATACTTTCTGTTTTTATCAGCAAGATCAAACAATAATCACCCAAGAAGATCCTAAAGGCTTTACTTGGCACAAACACTAATTAAAACATAAAACCACATCTAAACAGAGGCTAGATGAATTATTTATTACTAAACAGGAACAAAAAGCAAGGAACAAAAATAAAATTGGGTTGCCTCCCAACAAGCGCTATCGTTTAACGCCCCTAGCTAGGCATTGATAATTTCAATGATGCTCACATGAAAGACAAGAATTGAAGCACAAAGAGAGCATCATGAAACAGTGAAAAACACATATAAGTCTAACATACTTCCTATGCATAGGCATCTTATAGGCAAACAAATTATCATAGCAAGCAAAAACTAGCATATGCAAGGAAGCGGAAAGAAACAATAGCAATCTCAACATAACGAGAGGTAATTTAGTAACATGAAAATTTCTACAGTCATATTTTCCTCTATCATAATAATTACATGTGGGATCATAAGTAAATTCAACAAAATAGCTATCACATAAAATATTTTCAACACAGTCCATATGCATGCAAAGTTGACACTCTTCCAAAATAGTGGGATTAACATTAACTAAAGTCATGACCTCTCCAAACCCACTTTTATCAAAAATTGCATAAGATTGAACATTCTCCAAATACATGGGATCTAAAGTTGACACTCTTCCAAACCCACTTTCAATATTGCAAACATTATTATCATTCTTATATTCATCATGGGGCTTAAATAAATTTTCAAGATCATAAGAAGAATCACCCCAATCATAATCAGTGCAACAAGTAGTGGACATAGCAAAACTAGCATCCCCAAGCCTAGGGTTTTGCATATTATTAGCACAATTGACATTCATAGAATTGACAATAATATCATTGCAATCATGCTTTTTATTCAAAGATCTATCATGAATCACTTCTTAAAGCACTTCATCACAATTTTCAGATTCACGAATTTCAAGCAAAACCTCATAAAGATAATCTAGTGCACCCAACTCACTAGAAATTGGTTCATCATAATTGGATCTTTTAAAAAGATTAGAAAGAGGATGAGATCCATATCAATAGATTTTAGCAAGCGAAGATGCAAACAAATTGAAGGCACATGGTAACACGAGCAAACAGAAGGACGAACGAAAGAGGAGCGAATAAAACAGCAAAGGTGAAGTGGGGGAGAGGAAGACGAGAGGCAAATGGCAAATAATGTAATGCGAGGGAGAAGAGTTTGTGATGGGTACTTGGTATGTCTTGACTTGAGCGTAGATCTCCCTGGCAACGGTGCCAGAAATCCTTCTTGCTACCTCTTGAGCATGCGTTGGTTTTCCCTTGAAGAGGAAAGGGTGATGCAGCAAAGTAGCGTAAGTATTTCCCTCAGTTTTTGAAAACCAAGGTATCAATCAGTAGGAGACTACACACAAATCGCCTAGTACCTGCACAAACAATCAATAACCTTGCAACCAACGCGATAAAGGGGTTGTCAATCCCTTCACGACCACTTGCAAAAGTGAGATCTTATAAAGATAATAAGATAAATATTTTTGGTATTTTTGCTGTATAGATTGAAAAGTAAAGATTGCAAAATAAATAGATAGTAAACTAGAATTATAGATCGGAAACTTATATGATGTAAAGTAGACCCGGGGGCCATAGGTTTCACTAGTGGCTTCTCTCATGAGAGCATATATTATGGTGGGAGAACAAATTACTACTGAGTAATTGATAGAGAGAATATCTAGGCATGATCATGAACATAGGCATCACGTCTGTGTCAAGTAGACCGAAAGGATTCTGCATCTACTACTATTACTCCACACATCGACCGCTATCCAGCATGCATCTAGAGTATTAAGTTCATAAGAACAGAGTAACGCATTAGGCAAGATGACATGATGTAGATGGATAAAGTCAAGCAATATGATATAAACCCCATCTTTTTATCCTTGATGGCAACAATACAATACATGTCGGTTCCCTTTCTATCACTGGGATCGAGCACCACAAGATTGAACCCAAAGCTAAGCACTTCTCCCATTGCAAGAAAGATCAATCTAGTAGGCCAAACTAAACCAATAATTCGAAGAGACTTGCAAAGATATCAAATCATGCAAATAAGAATTCAGAGAAGAAGCAAATATTGTTCATAGATATTCTTGATCATAAACCCACAATTCATTGGATCTCGGCAAACACACTGCAAAAAGTATTACATCGAATAGATCTCCAAGAACATCGAGGAGAACTTTGTATTGAGAACCAAAGAGAGAGAAGAAGCCATCTAGCTAATAACTATGGACCCGACGGTCTATGGTAAACTACTCACACATCATCGAAGAGGCTATGGTGTTGATGTAGAAGCCCTCTGTGATCGAGTCCCCCTCCGGCAGATCGCCGCAAAAAGCCCCAAGATGTGATCTCACGGGTACAGAAGGTTGCGGCGGTGGAAAAGTGGTTTCGTGGCTCCCCTGGATGTTTTCAGGGTATACGAGTATATATAGGCGAAAGAAGTAGGTCGGTGGTGCTACGAGGGGCCCACGAGGGTGGGGGGCGCGCCAACCCCCTGGGCGTGCCCTCCTGCCTCATGGCCACCTCGTTGCATCTCTGACTTCCATTCCAAGTCTCCTGGATTGCATTTGTTCCAAGGAAGATCCTCGTGAAGGTTTTGATCCATTTGGATTCCGTTTGATATTCCTTTTCCGCGAAACACTGAAATAGGCAAAAAAACAGCAACTGGCACTGGGCCTCTGGTTAATAGGTTAGTCCCCAAAAATAATATAAAATAGCATACTGAAGCCCATTAAACATCCAAAATAGATAATATAATAGCATGGAACAATAAAAAATTATAGATACGTCGGAGACATATCAGGGTCTATATTGGAAACTAAGGGATATTTGTAGCGACCCGACCTCAAACGGTCAAGTCTCTGTGCTTCAGTGTCATCCCTGGATCGGTAATGCTGACACACATAGTACTCGAGGATTTATAACAGAGTAGCAATCACACACTTATTACATCAAATGTCTCAAAAGAGAACTTATTACAATAAATATGGCTTTAGGCCATCTAATACGATAACAACGGAAGGCTTGGAAGATAAAGTGAGTCCATCAACTCCAACGGCATAGCTGAGCTGCACGGCAACGACCTAACGAACCTTACTCCTCATCTGAAAAGTCTGCAACATAATACGTTGCAGCCCGAAAATGGGTCAGCACATGGAATATGCTGGCAAAGTAACACAGTAGAGCAAGAACAGAATAATGCTATCACTACATGCATATTTGGCTGGTGGAAAGCTCTATGGTTATGGTTTTTTGCGAAAAGCCAATTTTCCCTACAACAAAGGAATAGATTTTATTTAACTATCATGGTAGTTGAAACATCATTGAGAAGGTTCCTCCAACTCAATCCCAATTAAAGTAATTAACAACCCAACAATATTAGCTTAGAGTGATGAGATACTTATGATACTCCAAGTACTAGATACTCAAGATGTCCATAACCGAGGACACGGCTAACCATGATTAGTTTATGCACTCTGCAGAGGTTTGAGCACTTTTCCCCACAAGACTCGATCTCCTCCATTGGATTTCTCGCACTTCATCGTGTTTGAGAAACGGATGACCGAGACACAGTCTTTCAGAAGCATTAACCACTTACTCCAGGCAGACCATACCAACCTATATCCCTCTACCTGCTGATCCACCTCTTTGCGAGCTTCACGCAACTTACTCAACTATGCTAGAGCCCATAATAGCTTGTGGCTGCACACGGAAGTTTCTCGCATGAAAATATCTCAGTTCCCTTTGAGCCTGGGTGGCGGACCATAGGATTATCACACGGGTACTCCGGGATATCCTAGGACAACACTGGATTCCCCAGGTGCCCAACAAACAATCCACCTAGATGTGTATTCAAGTTGCCACCTTAAGTTGAACCATTAATTAGCAATCTCACATCTGTCATGGATTTCACTCACCCAACCACGTCTACGAGCATAGCATAGGAATATAAGCAATACATAGAATTAACTCCCAAGGGTTTGAATATAACAGGGCAATAGGTTCTACCTCATCAACTACTTCCCAACCCACATGTTAATCACATCCTAACCATGCAATGTTTGAGGATTGGAACTAACGCATAAAATCTAGGTGATAAAGGGGTATGATCAAAGTGTTACTTGCCTTGCTGATGATCCGCAAAACCTAGGGACTCGTAGTAGCACGCTTCGCACTCCGGGTGATCTATCGCAAACAAACAATAGCATACATAGGCAATCAAGCAAAGAAACACGGGTAAATCTCAAACAAGAAAATCTAACCAGAAAGCTCAACTTAAGAACTCCGGTTTGTGAAAAGAATCAAATCAAACGGAGCAATGAAACTCAAACTGCGAAAGAAACAAGATCCGTTTACTAATATAGACTAAGGTCAAATTTTACAGTAGCAAAAGCTTGTTCAAGTTGGTTAAACAGAAAGAGAGTTTCGAGACGAAGATCTAGGCGCTTGAATCGCCTGATTCCGACAAACGAGCGAAAAGATAAACTAAAATGAAAATCGGATCAGAAATCGCGATTGAAAATAATCGCGGAAAATCCGAGAAAAAGAAAACTGATGTACAGGCTAACGAACGAACGTTCGTTGTCTGTGGCTAACGAGTGAACCAATTTTTTTAAAAAACGAACTAGGGTTTCTAAAAAAACTGGATTGATTTTCTAGAGAAAACCAGTGGCGGCTTATACCTCCGGCTCCGGCGGCTTCTGCGGCAAGGTGCGGCGGCAGCAGCGAGCGGCGGCGGCTTGCGGGCGGCGGGGCGGAGGGCGGCGGCTTCGGGTCCAAGGGGCCCCCGGGCTTCGATTTATAAGGGGAGGGGCCGGGCAGAGTCCCGGGTGGCGACGGCTTGCGCCGGCTGTGTCCTGGCCGGACTCAGCGCGGGAGGCGGCGGCTGGGCAGGCAGGCCGGCGGCCTGGCTCGGCTGGGCCTCGGCCGAGTCGGGCGCTGCGTTTTTTAATAATTTCGCCGAAATCAAATAAATCCTAGAAAATAAAATAAAAATCTAAAAATGCCAAAGCAAATTTTCACCGTCTAAATAAAACATTTAGAACAAGATGAACATTTTCTTGGCCCTAAAATGCAACTTTGAAAAACGTGCAATTTTTCTAATTCAAATGAAATAGCAATAAACTCCGGATAAAATCAAATATTTGATTTTAATATTTTCCTCCAATATTTCATTTAGTTTGGAGAAGTCATATTATCTCCTCTCATATATTTTAATATGAAATATTTTCGGAGAGTAAAATAATTAAAACCAAAAATCCTCGTTTCAATATTTGATAAAACTCAAATATGAAAACAGGGAAATCCCCAACTCTCTCCGAGGGTCCTTGAGTTGCTTAGGATTTCGAGGATCACGAAACGAAATGCAATATAATATGATATGCATGAATGATCTATGTATAACATTCCAAATTGAAAATTTGGGATGTTACAAACCTAGCCCCTTAAGATGAATCTCGCCCTCGAGATTCGGGTTGGCTAGAGAATAGGTGTGGGTGGTCTTTGCGAAGATCATCCTCTCGTTCCCAGGTGCTTCATCCTCGGTATGGTGGCTCCACTGAACTTTGCAAAACTTGATAACCTTGCTGCGAGTGACTCGGCTGGCAAATTCAAGAATCCTGACTGGCTTCTCCTCATAGGTCAAATCACTGTCCAACTGAATCGCCTCCAAGGGTACGGTATCTCTTAACGGTATATCGGCCATCTCAGCATGACACTTCTTCAGCTGTGAAACATGAAGTACATCATGAACTCCTGATAGTCCTTCAGGTAACTCCAACTGGTAGGAAACTTCTCCCATACGTTCCAAAATTCGATACGGTCCTACAAATCTCGGGGCTAACTTTCCCTTAACTCCAAAATGTTTCACTCCTCGCAGGGGTGACACTCACAGATATGCTCTATCTCCAATTTCATAGGTCATTTCCTTGCGTTTCGAATCTGCATAACTCTTCTGCATGGACTGAGCTATCTTCAGTCTATCTCGGATTAACTTAACTTTCTCTTCAGACTCTTCGATCAAATTTGGTCCAAACAACTATCAGTCTCCGACTTCATCCCATATCAACGGTGTTATGCACCTTCGTCCATACAGGGCTTCGAATGGTGCCATCTTCAAACTGGCTTGGTAGCTATTGTTGTATGAGAACTCCGCGTAGGGCAAATTGTCATCCCAGCTAGATCCATAATCTAGCGCACGGGCCCTCAACATATCTTCCAGAATCTGGTTGACTCTCTCGGTTTGTCCATCTGTCTGCGAGTGGAATGCTGTGCTGAACTCCAACCTTGTCCCCAAAGTTTGGTGCAGCTGATGCCAAAACTTTGAAGTAAACTGTGTCCCTCTATCTGATACGATGGTCCTCGGAACTCCATGCAGACAAACGATCCTGGTCATATATATCTTGGCCAACTTTGCACTTGTATAGGTGGTTTTCACCGGGATAAAGTGAGCTACTTTGGTCAAGCGGTCAACTACTACCCATATAGAATCATATCCTGATTTGGTCCTGGGCAATCCGATGATAAAATCCATGCCAAGTTTATCCCACTTCCATTCGGGTATCGGCATAGGCTGTAACAATCCTGCTGGCTTTTGATGCTCAGCCTTCACTCTCTGACATACATCACATACGGCTACATACTCGGCAATATTCTTCTTCATACCAGTCCACCAGAAACGTTCCTTCAAATCCAAATACATCTTGGTGCTTCCGGGGTGTATCGAGTATGGTGAGTCATGAGCCTCCTGAAGTATTAACTTCCTGATCTCTGTGTTATTGGGCACATAAACACGGTCCTCGAACCATAAGGTGTCGTGTTCATCCTCACGAAAACCTTTGGCCTTTCCTTCGCTCATCCTCTCTTTTATCTCAGCAATCTCTTTGTCATCCTTCTGAGCTTCTCGAATCTTTCCTAACAATGTAGACTAAACCTCCATTGTTGCAACAAAACCTCTAGGAATAATCTCCAATCGAAGTTCCCTGAGATAATCTGCTAACTCCTTTGGCAATCCCGTGCTCACTAGGGTATTAGCATAACTCTTCCGACTCAAGGCGTCTTCTACGACATTGGCCTTGCCTGGATGATAGTGAAGCTTCATGTCATAATCCTTTATAAGCTCCAACCATCTCCTCTGCCTCTGGTTCAGCTCCTTCTGTGTGAAAATGTACTTCAAACTCTTATGATCCGTGTACACATCACACCGATTTCCAATAAGGTAATGTCTCCAGGTCTTCAACGCATGCACTACGGCAGCCAATTCCAAATCATGCATGGCATAATTCAACTCGTGTAGTTTCAGTTGTCGCGAGGCATACGAAACAACTCTTCCGTCCTGCATAAGCACACTTCCAAGTCCTAGGCGAGAGGCATCGCAATACACTTGAAACTCCTTGCGTATATCCGGCAGAATCAGCACTAGGGCTGTAGTCAAACGTTTCCTTAACTCCTGAAAACTCGCCTCACATTCTTCTGTCCATCTAAATTTGGTATCCTTTTTCAATAACTCTGTCATTGGCTTCGCAATTTTGGAAAAGTTCTCAATGAATCTTCGATAGTATCCTGCGAGTCCAAGAAAACTGCGGATCTCGCTAACTGAAGTGGGTGCCAACCATTTAGTGACTAACTGAACCTTGGTAGGATATACTGCTACACCTTCTCCTGATATAACATGTCCAAGGAATCCAACTTCCTTCAGCCAAAACTCGCATTTGCTGAACTTGGCATACAACTGATGTTCCCTGAGTTTCTCGAGAACTAAGCACAAATGCTCTTCGTGCTCCTCCTCGTTCTTCGAGTATACCATTATATCATCAATGAACACCACAACGAACTTATCCAAATATTCCATGAACACCTTGTTCATCATGCTCATGGAATAGGCAGGGGCGTTAGTCAGTCCAAATGACATGACCGTATATTCATACAACCTGTACCGTGAGGTGAATGCGTTCTTTGGTATGTCCTTCTCTTGTATCTTCAGCTGGTGATATCCAGATCGCAGATCGATCTTTGAAAACACCTTGGCTCCTTGTAGCTGGTCAAACAAATCATTGATCATTGGCAATGGGTATTTGTTCTTGATCGTCACCTCATTTAACGCACGATAATCAAAAACCATTCTTAGAAACTTATCCTTCTTTTCGACCAAAAGCACTGGGGCTACCCATGGTGATGAGCTCCGTCGAATGTAACCTTTCTCCAATAACTCCTTGATCTGTTTCTTAATCTCCTCCAGATCATTTGTGGGCATCCGATATGGTCGCTTCGATATAGGCCCGGTGCCTGGCAATAGCTCTATCAAAAACTCGATGTCTCAATCCGGTGGCATGCCTGGTAAATCCTCTGGAAAAACATCTGGGTAATCCTTGACTACAGGCGCTTCCTCCTGAACAACTCCCGTGAGGGTATTCACTTGGCTACTCCTAGGCGCATGCCGAGATACATATTTGATCCTTTTTCCCTCAGGGGTGGTGAGACAAATTGACTTACTAACACAGTCAATGCTTCCTACATACTTTGACATCCAGTCCATGCCTAATATCACATCCAATCCTTGTGACTCCAAGATTATTAGGTCGGTCGGAAAAACATGGCTACCAATGGTTAAGGGTATCTGGTCGCACCATCGACTAGCCTTATACTCTACTCCAGGTGAACTCACTAACAGAGGGGTCCTAAGGGTTTGGGTTGGTAGTTTAAACTTATCCACAAACTCCCTTGATATGTATGAATGCGATGCACCAGTATCAAAAAGAACAAGGGCGGTAAAAGACTTAACCAAAAACTTACCAATAACCGCGTCTGGCTGCTCTTCAACCTCCTCCACGTTGACGTGGTTCACTTGTCCTTTGTTGAATGGATTGGGCTTCTTTCCACCGCTCCCATTGCCGTTTCCATTCTTCGCTTTAGGGCACTCCGTGGCATAGTGTCCAGTCTTCCCGCACTTGAAACAAGTAAGGTGGCTTAGGTCTCTCTTCGCGGGTGTGGCTGGATTGGAGCGATTCAGATTGTTGCTTCCTCCATTCCCATTCCCATTCCTTGGGCCAGTATGATTATGGTTACTTCCTCCATTGTGGGTGTGGCCTCCATGGTTATGAACAAGTCCTCCCGTGTTTGGAGTTAGGCGAGGCTTCTGCTGAGCTCCTGAATTATACCTTCCTTGTCCATACTTCCTCTTACGGCTCTCAATCTGCTGATGCTTCCCTTCAATCATAAGAGCCTTATCTACCAACTCCCGGTAGTTGTTAAATGTTGCCACCATTAACTGCATGCTCATCTCATCATTCAGCCCTTCCATAAACTTCTCCCGCTTTGCGGCATCTGTGGCCACATTGTCAGGGGCATAGCGAGATAACTTGCTAAACTCATCCGCGTACTGAGCCACAGTACGGTTCCCCTAGCGTAAATTGCGAAACTCACGCTTCTTCATACTCATAGCTCCAGTTGGGACATGGGATGTACGGAAAGCTTGCTGAAACTGATCCCTTGTAACAGTGGCTATAGGGTAGGTGACGGTATAATTCTCCCACCATGAGCCTGCTGGTCCATCCAACTGATGTGCGGCAAAACGCACCTTCTCAGCATCTGTACATCCTGTAGTGGTTAACTACCTTCCAATCCTGCGGAGCCAATCATCTGCCACTATCGGCTTGGTGCTACTGGAAAACACCGGCGGCTGCAACCTTAGAAAACAGGCTAAGTTATCAACTGGTGGTGGTGGTGGCTTGTTGTTGTTGTTGCCTTGGTTCTGAACTAACAACTGCATCAGGGTATTCTGCTGCTGGATGAACTGAGTGAGCTCCGGTGGGAAAGTAAATCCGGGGTCACGTCTCGGAGGCATCTGATGGGTTTAGAGGGGAGAGATTAGAATAGAATGAGGTCTAATGAGAAAACACTACCCATATGCACATGAGATAAACACAAACATTTCACTCAATCAATCAAGCAAGGGCATACAATCGATCTAACTATCATTACAAAAGTGCTCGGACTATACTATTTACATGGTGGAGTACTACTACTGATGTGGTGGTCTACAAAAAATATTCTTCGGTTGAAGACTCCATGATGTCTGCTCCAGCTTCATCTTCATAGTCATCATCGCTATTGTCGGGGTCCGAGTCGGTGTCGTCGATGATAATTTAGTCCTCTAGGCGAATCTCCTTGGGTAATTCGTCTTCTCCTCCTAGTGCGGGGTCTCCCAGGAATACTCCTAGCTTCCTTTCCAGCTCGTCATTCTTCTCCACTAGTACGACGATTTCCTCCTCATAATCTTCACGAGTAGCCTTAAGTTCTTCCTCGAGTTCCGTGATCCTAGTCATTGCCTTCTTCAGGTCTATCATTCCTGTGCACATCTGGTTCTCCTGGCGACGAATGTGTTGGTTTAACTCCTGGATGAAAGTTGCAATTGGTCTATCCTTCCTGGTGCTGATCATCTCCCATTGCTTGTCTCGGCGCCCACAAATCTGATAGATAGTATCCTTAAGCTCCTTATGATAAACTTCTCCAATGTGTCCCATGGTGATGTGAGCTGCCATACTCTTTCCTAGACTCCAGGTTGGTGCATCGAAGGAAAACTCTATGGGCTTAGTGACTGGCGTGAATGTCCTCCCTAGAACTTGAACTTGAATCATCCATCGCTCCTCTTCTGGTAAGGTGGCGTTGTAAGTCCCGGTGAAGCTTGGTATTCCAATGTTCAGGTACCTAGTGACTTCCTTCAAATGTTGTCCAAAAGGTGCTTCTTCATCCGGTTGTGCAAACTTGTTCCTTGCGTCCGCCATCCTAAAGAGTAGAAAATGAAGAGGAGTCATAAATGAGAAGAGAATAGTGATCTAGGGTTTTAGCTTAGTGGTCGTGTCCTACACTCAGCGTGTGCTCTGATACCATCTTGTAGCGACCCGACCTCAAACGGTCAAGTCTCTGTGCTTCAGTGTCAACCCTGGATCAGTAATGCTGACACACACAGTACTCGAGGATTTATAACAGAGTAGCAATCACACACTTATTACATCGAATGTCTCAAAAGTGAACTTATTACAATAAATATGGCTTAAGGCCATCTAATACGATAACAACGGAAGGCTTGGAAGAAAAAGTGAGTCCATCAACTCCAACGGCATAGCTGAGCTGCACGGCAACGACCTAATGAACCTTACTCCTCGTCTGAAAAGTCTACAACATAATACGTTGCAGCCCGAAAATGGGTCAGCACATGGAATATGCTTGCAAAGTAACACAGTAGAGCAAGAACAGAATAATGCTATCACTACATGCATATTTGGCTGGTGGAAAGCTCTATGGTTATGGTTTTTTGCGAAAAGCCAATTTTTCCCTACAACAAGGGAATAGATTTTATTTAACTATCATTGAGAAGGTTCCTCCAACTCAATCCCAATTAAAGTAATTAACAACCCAACAATATTAGCTTAGAGTGATGAGATACTTATGATACTCCAAGTACTAGATACTCAAGATGTCCATAACCGAGGACACGGCTAACCATGATTAGTTTATACACTCTGCAGAGGATTGCACACTTTTCCCCACAAGACTCGATCTCCTCCATTGGATTTTTCGCACTTCATCGTGTTTAAGAAACGGATGACCGAGACACAGTCTTTCAGAAGCATTAACCCCTTACTACGGGCAGACCATACCAACCTACATCCTTCTACCTGCTGATCCACCTCTTTGGGAGCTTCACACAACTTACTCAACTATGTTAGAGCCCATAATAGCTTGTGGCTGCACACGGAAGTTTCTAGCATGAAAATATCTCAGTTCCCTTTGAGCCTGGGTGGCGGACCATAGGATTATCACACGGGTACTCCGGGATATCCTAGGACAACACTGGATTCCCCAGGTGCCCAACAAACAATCCACCTAGATGTGTATTCAAGTTGCCACTTAACTTGAACCATTAATTAGCAATCTCACATCTGTCATGGATTTCACTCACCCAACCACGTCTACGAGCATAGCATAGCAATATAAGCAATACGTAGAAGTAACTCCCAAGGGTTTGAATATAACAGGGCAATAGGTTCTACCTCGTCAACTACTTCCCAACCCACATATTAATCACATCCTAACCATGCAATGTTTGAGGATTGGAACTAATGCATAAAAACTGGGTGATAAAGGGGTATGATCAAAGTGTTACTTGCCTCGCTGATTATCCGCGAAACCTAGGGACTCATAGTAGCACGCTTCACACTCTGGGTGTTCTATCGCAAATGCATACATAGGCAATCAAGCAAAGAAACACGGGTAAATCTCAAACAAGAAGATCTAACCAGAAAGCTCAACTTAAGAACTCCGGTTTGTGAAAAGAATCAAATCAAACGGAGCAACAAAACTCAAACTGCAGAAGAAACAAGATACATTTACTAATATAGACTAAGGTCAAATTTTACTGTAGCAAAAGCTTGTTCAAGTTGGTTAAACGGAAAGAGGGTTTCGAGACGAAGATCTAGGCGCTTGAATCGCCTGATTCTGACAAACGAGCGAAAAGATAAACTAAAATGAAAATCGGATCAGAAATCGCGATTGAAAATAACCGCGGAAAATCCGAGAAAAAGAAAACTGACGAACAGGCTAACGAACGAACGTTCGTTGTCTGTGGCTAACAAGTGAACACCGTTTGTTAAAAAGAACGTACGGACGAACGTCCACAAAGTAAGTAAACCGAGAAAAACCGGTGAACCAATTTAAAAAAAAACGAACTAGGGTTTCTAAAAAAACCGGATCTGTTTACTAGAGAAAACCGGCGGCAGCGGCTTATACCTCCGGCTCCGGCAGCTTCCGCGGTGGGGCGGCGAGGTGTGTTGGCAGCAGCAGCGAGGCGGCGGCGAGGCGCGCCGGCGGCAGCTTGTGGGCGGCGGCTTGGGGTCCAAGGGCCCCCCGGGCTTCGACTTATAAGGGGAAGGGCGGCGGTGGCTTGGGGGAGGGGCCGGGCGGAGTCCCGGGCGGCGACGGCTTGCGCCAGCCGTGTCCTGGCCAGACTCGGTGCGGGAGCCGGCGGCTGGGCAGGCGGGCCGGGGGCCTGGCTCGGCTGGGCCTCGGCCCAGTCGGGCACTGCGTTTTTTTAATAATTTCACCGGAACCAAATAAATCCTAGAAAATAAAATAAAAATCTAAAAATGCCAAAACAAATTTTTACCGTCTAAATAATAGATTTAGAACAAGATGAACATTTTCTTGGCCCTAAAATGCAACTTTGAAAAACGTGCAATTTTTCTAATTCAAATTAAATAGCAATAAACTCTGGATAAAATCAAATATTTGATTTTAATATTTTTCCTCCAATATTTCATTTAGTTTGGAGAAGTCATATTATCTCCTCTCATATATTTTAATATGAAATATTTTTGGAGAGAAAAATAATTAAAACCAAAAATCCTCGTTTCAATATTTGATAAAACTCAAATATGAAAACAGGGAAATCCCCAACTCTCTCCGAGGGTCCTTGAGTTGCTTAGGATTTCGAGGATCGCGGAACGAAATGCAATAAAATATGATATGCATGAATGATCTATGTATAACATTCCAAATTGAAAATTTGGGATGTTACAAACCTACCCCCCTTAAGATGAATATCGCCCTCGAGATTCGGGTTGGCTAGAGAATAGGTGTGGGTGGTCTTTGCGAAGATCATCCTCTCGTTCCCAGGTGGCTTCATCCTCGGTATGGTGGCTCCACTGAACTTTGCAAAACTTGATAACCTTGCTGCGAGTGACTCGGCTAGCAAATTCAAAAATCCTGACTGGCTTCTCCTCATTGGTCAAATCACTATCCAACTGAATCGCCTCCAAGGGTACGGTATCTCTTAACGGTATATCGGCCATCTCAGCATGACACTTCTTCAGCTGTGAAACATGAAATACATCATGAACTCCTGATAGTCCTTCAGGTAACTCCAACTTGTAGGCAACTTCTCCCATACGTTCCAAAATTCGATACGGTCCTACAAATCTCGGGGCTATCTTTCCCTTAACTCCAAAATGTTTCACTCCTCGCAGGGGTGACACTCGCAGATATGCTCTTTCTCCAATTTCATAGGTTATTTCCTTGCGTTTCGAATCTGCAAAACTCTTCTGCCTGGACTGAGCTATCTTCATTCTATCTCGGATCAACTTAACTTTCTCTTCAAACTCATTGATCAAATCTGGTCCAAACAACTGTCGGTCTGCGACTTCATCCCATATCAACGGTGTTATGCACCTTCGTCCATACAGGGCTTCGAACGGTGCCATCTTCAAACTGGCTTGGTAGCTATTGTTGTATGAGAACTCCACGTAGGGCAAATTGTCATCCCAACTAGATCCATAATCTAGCGCACAGGCCCTCAACATATCTTCCAGAATCTGGTTGACTCTCTCGGTCTGTCCATCTGTCTGCGAGTGGAATGATGTGCTGAACTCCAACCTTGTCCCCAAAGTTTGGTGCAGCTGATGCCAAAACTTTGAAGTAAACTGTGTCCCTCTATCTGATACGATGGTCCTCGGAACTCCATGCAGACATACGATCCTGGTCATATATATCTTGGCCAACTTTTCACTTGTATAGGTGGTTTTCACCGGGATAAAGTAAGCTACTTTCGTCAAGTGGTCAACTATTACCCATATAGAATCATATCCTGATTTGGTCCTAGGCAATCCGTGTTGGAAATATGCCCTAGAGGCAATAATAAAATGGTTATTATTATATTTCTTTGTTCATGATAATTGTCTATTGTTCATGCTATAATTGTGTTATCCGGAAATCGTAATACATGTGTGAATACATAGACCACAACACGTCCCTAGTGAGCCTCTAGTTGACTAGCTTGTTGATCAAAAGATAGTCACGGTTTCCTGGCTATGGACATTGGATGTCATTGATAACGGGATTACATCATTAGGAGAATGATGTGATGGACAAGACCCAATCCTAAGCATAGCTCAAAGATCGTGTAGTTCGTTTGCTGTAGCTTTTCTGAATGTCAAGTATCATTTCCTTAGACCATGAGATTGTGCAACTCCCGGACACCGTAGGAGTGCCTTGGGTGTGCCAAACATCACAATGTAACTGGGTGACTATAAAGGTACATTACAGGTATCTCCAAAAGTGTCTGTTGGGTTGGCACGAATCGAGACTGGGATTTGTCACTCCGTATGACGGAGAGGTATCTTTGGGCCCACTCAGTAATGCATCATCATAATGAGCTCAATGTGATCAAGTGGTTGATCATGGGATCATGCATTACGGTGTGAGTAAAGTGACTTGCCGGTAACGAGAGTGAACAAGGTATTGGGATACCGACGATCGAGTCTCGGGCAAGTAACGTACCGATTGACAGAGGGAATTGTATACGGATTGATTGAATCCTCGACATCGTGGTTCATCCAATGAGATCATCATGGAGCATGTGGGAGCCAACATGGGTATCCAGATCCCGCTGTTGGTTATTGACCGGAGAGTCGTCTTGGTCATGTCTGCATGTCTCCCGAACCCGTAGGGTCTACACACTTAAGGTTCGGTGATGATAGGGTTGTTAGGAAGACTTGTATGTGATTACCGAATGTTGTTCGGAGTCCCGGATGAGATCCCGGACGTCACGAGGAGTTCCAGAATGGTCCGGAGGTAAAGATTTATATATGGGAAGTTGTCATATGGTCGCCGGAAAGGTTCGGGGGCATATCGGTATTGTACCGGGGCCACCGGAGGGGTTCCGGGGGTCCACCGGGAGGGGCCACCTCTTTCTGAGGTCCTTATGGGCTGTATGGAGAAGGGAACCAGCCCAAGTGGGCTGGGGCGCCACACCCCCCTAGGGCCCATGCGCCTAGGGTTGGGGAAACCCTAAGGGGGGGGGGGCGCCCCCTTGCTTGGGGGGCAAGCCCCCCTCCCCTTGGCCGCCGCCCCCCTCTAGATCTCATCTAGAGGGGGCCGGCCCACTTCCCCCTTCCCCTATAAATAGAGGGGTGAGGGGAGGGCTGCACACAACATCCAGGGCGCAGCCCCTCCCCTCCCCAACACCTCTCCTCCTCCATAAGAGCTTGGCGAAGCCCTGCCGGAGTACTGCAGCTTCATCACCACCACGTTGTCGTGCTGCTGTTGGAGCCCTCTTCCTCAACCTCTCCCTCCTCCTTGCTGGATCAAGGCGCGGGAGATGTCCTCGCTCCGTACGTGTGTTGAATGCGGAGGTGCCGTCCGTTCGGCGCTAGGATCTTCGGTGATTTGGATCACGTCGAGTACGACTCCATCAACCCCGTTCTCTTGAACGCTTCCGCTCGTGATCTACAAGGGTATGTAGATGCACTCCTCTCTCCCTCGTTGCTAGATGACTCCATAGATTGATCTTGGTGATGCGTAGAAAATTTTAAAATTCTGCTACGTTCCCCAACAGTGGCATCATGAGCTAGGTCTATGCGTAGTTACTATGCACGAGTAGAACACAAAGCAGTTGTGGGCGTCGATATTGTCAATTATCTTGCCGTTACTAGTCTTATCTTGATTCGGCGGAATTGTGGGATGAAGCGGCCCGGACCAACCTTACACGTACGCTTACGTGAGACCGGTTCCACCGACTGACATGCACTAGTTGCATAAGGTGGCTGGCGGGTGTCTGTCTCTCCCACTTTAGTCGGATCGGATTCGATGAACAGGGTCCTTATGAAGGGTAAGTAGAAATTGGCAATTCACGTTGTGGTTTTGGCGTAGGTAAGAAACGTTCTTGCTAGAATCCTATAGCAGCCACGTAAAAACTTACAACAACAATTAGAGGATGTCTAACTTGTTTTTGCAGCAAGTGTTTTGTGATGTGATATGGCCAAAGGATGTGATGAATGATATATGTGATGTATGAGATGATCATGTTCTTGTAATAGGAATCACGACTTGCATGTCGATGAGTATGACAACCGGCAGGAGCCATAGGAGTTGTCTTTATTTATTTATGACCTGTGTGTCAACATAAACGTCATGTAATTACTTTACTTTATTGCTAAAGCGTTAGCCATAGTAGTAGAAGTAATAGATGACGAGACAACTTCAAGAAGACACGATGATGGAGATCATGATGATGGAGATCATGGTGTCATGCCGGTGACAACGATGATCATGGAGCCCCGAAGATGGAGATCAAAAGGAGCAAATGATAATGGCCATATCATGTCACTATTTGATTGCATGTGATGTTTATCATGTTTTACATCTTATTTTCTTAGAACGACGATAGCTTAAATAAGATGATCCCTCGTAATAATTTCAAGAAAGTGTTCCCCCTAACTGTGCACCGTTGCGAAGGTTCGTTGTTTCGAAGCACCACGTGATGATCGGGTGTGATAGATTCTAACGTTCGAATAGAACGGGTGTAAGCCAGATTTACACACGCAATACACTTAGGTTGACTTGACGAGCCTAGCATGTACAGACATGGCCTCGGAACACAGAAGACCGAAAGGTCGAGCATGAGTCGTATAGAAGATACGATCAACATGAAGATGTTCACCGATGTTGACTAGTCCGTCTCACGTGATGATCGGACACAGCCTAGTTAACTCGGATCATGTTATACTTAGATGACTGGACGGATGTCTATCTGAGTGGGAGTTCATTGAATAATTTGATTAGATGAACCTAATTATCATGAACTTGGTCTAAATCTTTACAATATGTCTTGTAGATCAAATGGCCCACGTTGTCCTCAACTTCAACGCGTTCCTAGAGAAAACCAAGCTGAAAGACAATGGCAGCAACTATACGGACTGGGTCTAGAACCTGAGGATCATCCTCATAGCTGCTAAGAAAGATTATGTCCTAGAAGCACCGCTAGGTGATGCACCCGTCCCACAGAACCAAGACGTTATGAACGCTTAGCAGACACGTGCTGATGATTATTCCCTCGTTCAGTGCGGCATGCTTTACAGCTTAGAACCGGGGCTCCAAAAGCGTTTTGAGAGACACGGAGCATATGAGATGTTCGGAGAGTTGAAAATGGTTTTCCAAGCTCATGCCCGGGTCGAGAGATATGAAGTCTCCGACAAGTTCTTCAGCTGTAAGATGGAGGAAAATAGTTCTGTCAGTGAGCACATACTCAAAATTTCTGGGTTGCATAACCGCTTGACTCAGCTGGGAGTTAATCTCCCGGATGACGTGCTCATTGACAGAATCCTTCAGTCGCTTCCACCGAGCTACAAGAGCTTTGTGATGAACTTCAATATGCAGGGGATGGAAAAGACCATTCCTGAGGTATATTCAATGCTGAAATCAGCAGAGGTAGAAGTCAAAAAGTGTCGTGGAATTGTCACGACAGATGTCCTTTTGCAAGGACTTAATCGTGGAGCCATCACAACTAGGAAGCTTAAAGGGGTTAATCGGGACAAGGACACATGAAGTTTATACTAGTTCAGCCCCTTACGGTGAAGGAAGGCCTACGTCTAGTTGGGTTGGAATTGCTTGAGGTTTCGATGACCAGGGAGCGAGATACGCTATGCCTGGCTCTCGATCAGTTGTTTCTTTTTCTAAGCCGCTGGAGGGTCGTCCCCTTATATACACGGGTTGGCGCCCTGCGGCCTACAGAGTCCCGGCCGGCTCATAAACAGTGTTCGGCTCGGCGACTAGTTACTTCTACCTTATAGTACAGGTTATACCATCATGGCAGTTTATCTTTACGGGCCTCAGAGTCACTTGTGGGCCTTTAAGCCTTTTAGTGAACCGCCATCTTCATGCCTTGGTCTTGGGCTTCTGATGAACCTCTATTGCGTAACCCGGCCCCTCCTGGATGGCTTACACAAATAGTCATATCCCCAACATTAGGCCCCAGATTGATTTGAACCGGTTCATGTCAATCTTTGAAAACCTTATGAACTGGCCTTTAGTCTTCTGTATTGCGTGAAAATTGTAACCCGCCGTGACGTCATCCTCTGGCTCCGGGTTAAATCATCGTGACGTCATCTTCAATAAAACTTATATTTTAATTCATCATATCTTCAACGGATCTTTGCCTTTACTGACCCTCCCAAAAATCGAGGCATCGGGGCCGTTGGATAATGATGTCTTGGTCTCCTCGTTTCTCGCGCCGTCTCAGTCGGTCCTCCTTATAAATTGGCGCGACCTAGGTCTTTTTCATTTCCTCCGGTCGTCTTCTTCCTCGCACTCCCTCTTCTGCCGCTCGAACTCCGCCGCCGCCACTGTCGGAAACCTCGTCTTCACCGACTCAGGCCGCTGCATCACCCTGTTTTTTGACCAGAGAACAACGGCAACCCTCCGCAGTTCTTCCACATCGGTGAGTTCTCTTTCCCCCCTTTCTCAGATCTGCATTAGTACTGTCTTGAGTTCATCGACATTCATCGTCGCCCGACGCAACCTCCATTAGTTCTTACCTCTAATACCTTGTTCAGATCATAAAAACCACATAGAACTGCTGCGGAGGATGTTGTGTGCTTATTCTGTATGAAAGAAGATCTCATTTCCTTGTTTTGGAAGCCCTCCTTGAGTATATGAATTTCCCTGTACTGTTTTAGGTCTAGAAATTTTCTCTTTCCAGAGCATCGTTTGATCCAAAATAATAATTGCAATTTGTGAAACCTGTTTGCTCCATACTTAGCCAAAAACTGTGTCTGTTGACTCTATTTCAGCCATAGTAGTCCGCGTAACCGGTTTAAGATAATACCGGCTGTCAGCACCGCTTGCCTCTGGTGACTTAATAAAACCTTAATCATCTTTAATACCTGCAGCTGTTAAACATTATCACATAGTTACATGTATGTCATTAGGCCCCTTCTTAAGCTGCCATCCTAAATAACCCAATAATGTTTATTCTCCGGGTTATAATAAACCGGAAAATTTCCATTATCTTGTTGTAGGCTTCAATTTATCCAATGGCACCCAAAGCTGTTAAACCTCCGGTTACCTGCAACTGGGTTCCATCCATTGTTACAGAGAGCAAACTGTCCGAGTTTATAAAGTCTGGCCATCTGCCCAAGAAGGATGTCATGTCTTATCGTGCTCCTGACCCGTCTAAAGAGAAACCTCAACCCAAGGAAGGGGAGGTGATCATTTTTACCGATCACATGAGCCGGGGATTTGCTCCTCCCGGTTCAAAATTCTTTAGAGACATTTTGCACTTCTTTGACTTAAGACCTCAAGACATCGGGCCCAATTGCGTGTCAAATATCTGCAACTTCCAAGTTTTTTGTGAGGTCTATCTTGGAGAAGAACCCATCCTACTTTTGTTCAGGGAATTGTTCTATTTGAACCGGTAGAATGAGCGGGCCAACGGGCCCAGTCTGGAGCTTGGTGGCATATCGATTCAAAGGCGGAGAGACTGCATGTTCCCTTATGCTGAATTGCCGAGTCATCCAAAGGACTGGAACCAAACATGGTTCTACTGCCAAGATACTTCTCCGGCTGGTGAAAACCCGCTGCCCGGCTTCCGTGCATTACGCCTTGAACCTACTCACCCGCTGCCGGATAAGTTGACTGCTATTGAACGTCTGCCACTCACCCCCAAGATCAAGAAGATTAAAGCTCTTTTAGGGAACGGCTTAGATGGCATTGACCTGGTCCGAGTCTGGGTTGCTTGGAGAATAATTCCGTTAAGCCGCCGCCCCGGCTTAATGTGTAATTATTCAGGCGAGAAAAATGACCCTCAGCGTCATAATCCTGACAACTTACCAGATGACATAGTGGAAGCTACAACTCAGTCTTTGTTGAAAGAGGGCACAGTGAATAGTAATGCTTTCGGCTTACTACCTTTTTGCAAGAAGAACCCGGCCCCTGCAGTAAGTTTCCAGCCGTCGGGTTATTTTTTATCATGTTATACTGTATTCTTACGCATAACCCATTATAACCTTTTACAGGCAAATGATAACTTCTGGAAAATCCAATATGATCATGAGGCGGCCAAGCAAGCCAGGGCGGCCAAGAGAGCCAAAAGGAAAACTTCCAAGCCCACCACTTCAAGGAAAAGGAAGCCGAGCGCTTCTGAGCTGTTTCAGCTTGATGATTCTGATGATAATGAGGAAGAGGTAACTTTTTAATATCCCTTTCTCCTTTATCACTACCTTACTGATATTAACCTTCTTTCAGGAAGACACGGGCAACAGCCAACCCGTCGAGGAAGAGGTAACTATAATCTCCTCCGACTCCGAGCTTCGGCCGCGTCAGAAAATTCGAAGAGTAATCCAGAAAGTAAGATTTTCACACCCTTTGGCTTACCAAGATCCTGACTTTCTTTTGAAGCAACAGCAATTTGAAAACCGGAGGCAGACCCAGACCAGCAAGGATGCATAGCTATCTTCTGGCCTGCCTGACATAACCCGGAAGCGTCGGACTGAGGTTATCTCCAACTTATACCGCTTTTTACCTTTGGCGGGTCTAATCCATCAACCTCTCAATTCATCTGACTCCAATTACCAGGATACCTCTCCTTCATCCAGCGAGTCCATGCAATCAAACATGCCGGCTTTTAAGACTGCCCCTGGGTAATATTAATTTATTCACCTTATGTTTTTCTTTCTTCATGTTTCTTTACTCATTTCTGTGCTTTGCCCACAGCGTGCAGGTTAAGCCTAGGAAGAAAAGCAAGAAGGATAAACCGGCCCAAACTCCCGACTCTTCCACACATCAACCGCCGCCTAAGCCGGCTCAAGATATTCTTGATGGTTCTGTTAACCCGGAGGCACCTAGCCCAGTCAAAACGGCTGACCCAGAAGTGGAATTTCTCAAGGCTCAATTCGTTGAGCCGGCCAGGCCCACCGTCCTTGCCAAATGCTCGGCTAAAGAGGAGTTGCTAGAACGCCGTAAGGCCAAGATGGATATCACCGACTATACTCATTTGAGTATTGGAGAGATCATCTCGGGCTATATCAATCTGGTGCAAAGCAACCGTGACCTGGAAATTGACATGGTGAAGCAAATACAACAAAAATCTGAGGTATGACTTATGCTTCCTTACTTTCAATCATACTTACTGTACCAGCCCCCAAGTCTATTGCTTATGAATAAATATGCTGTAGACTTAGAAAAATTGTTAGAGCTACTTGCCCGGCTTAAAGAAAAATATTTAAACCAGATGTAACACGATACCTTTAACTTGCGATACACATTAGCCCCCAAGTATCAAGTATCCTTGCTTGCAAAGTATTTGGGACTTAATATCCAGGACCGGCTTAATAATTTAGAAAGCTTCGGTATACATTAGCCCCCAAGTGTCAAGTATCTTTGCTTGCAAAGTGCTTGGGACTTAATATTATTTACCGTAATCTTGACTACTATCCGGTGCAATACAGGCCACCATAAGTCAATTTGAATCGGAGATTGCTGACCTGAAGAACCGCCTGGCAGCCCAGGAGATTGAAATTCAAAAGGCTAACTCCAAATATGAATTCAGCATCTCTGAACAAGAGAAGCTGAAGAAAAATTTTCAGTCGGAGAAGAAAATTTGGACTGACGAAAAGGTCGGACTGGTGACCCGGGCCGAGACAGCAGAGGCGTCGCTGGCAAATGCAACAGCCGAACTGACCGGCTTACAACGCCAGATATCTCGGATGGTCTCAGCGATCTTTGGTAAGTTATCTTAAGCAAGCATTAAATATTGTAAATATTCCTTCAATTGTTACCTGAGGTTTACCTTATACTTAAAAATGCAAGCCCCGGGAGCACAAACCTCAAGAAGAATACGCTGATCAAATTGAAGGCGGTGTATACTCTAGTAGAGCAACTGTACATCGGGTCACAACGTGCCTTGGCCGTTGTAGCCTTATCAAATGATGTGCCCCACCTCTTGCAAGATGTGTTACAACGGCTTCCTGTATTTCCTCAGCGGATTCAAGAGTTGAGACGGGCCCAAGCAAGAGCCGGAGCAAGAGCCGCTTTGAGTCGGGCCAAAGCCTGGTTACCAGAGCTAGACCTGGCCGACATCGCTCTTGGGCACTCCATTTGATGAAAAGGATTTCACCACCTGCGTGAGGGATATACGCCCTGTGGCCACTCAAATTGGAAACGACACTGACCTCACCAAGTGTCAGCCGGGTTATGACAAGGAGAATCGGAGAACCCCCACGCCGCATTATGATGATGTCATCTTGATCCCTCCAATCCGTAAGCACACCTTTGCCCCTGAAGTCGACCCAACCGGTTTAATAGATGATGAAGCTGAGTTTGAAGCCTTGAGTGGCATTGACTGGGCCTCATCATCCTTCCAGGACAAAGCAGCCGGCGGAGAGGCGGAGAAGGATAACCCGGAGGCTTCAAGTCAACCCCAAGAGTAAATTGCCAGGCGCCACCTGCTTATGTCATTGTAGAAAAACAATGCCGCATCATTCAGACTCAGGGAGTCTTGTAACAGAGTAGAAAATACTTTGAGTTTTGCTATGCCTTTGCGCATGCTTATGGCCCTTAATACTTGCATAAGCCGCCGTCACTATGCACTTTGTAGTTTATATGAATCTGTTATGTCCTTTGCAGAAATGTCTTGCAAAGCCCTGTGATGCTTACGGCTGCTTTTCCGGCTTATATAAGCCAACCCCTGAAGGTAAGTTTAACTCCTGAAAATTGGCACATAAAAGTTCACCTGGTACTTAACAACCTGATGTAACCAATATTAATCCTGGAGGATTGCAATGTATTCCATTGTATTTTCAAGAGGGTCGCAAGATATCCAATGTTGATACTTGTAAAATATAATGAACAAAATTCAAGGGTTTCTGATTCGAATACGATCAGTGAACCATTCCAAAGGGGTTGAGCTAAGATTCAGATACGATCTGTTAGCCCCCAGTGGCTGTGGCGATGCCGATCAAGTGGGTATCGACAGCTACGTTCTCTTTGGTTCGAATACGGCCTATGTTTGAACAGGAAGCCCCCAAGTGAACATAAGAGTTGTTTAATGACGCTGATTCGAATATGATCCACGTCAGACCCAAAGGGGTTAAGCTATGATTCAAATATGATCAAGAAGCCCCCAAGTGGGTTTGGCAATATGCCGATCAAGTGGGTATCGACAGCTATGTTCTCTTTGGTTCGAATACGACCTATGTTTGAACAGGAAGCCCCCAAGTGATCACGGCTAGATTCAGATATGATCATAAGCCGGACCAAAGGAAAGCCGGATTCAGATATGATCCGCTTCTCCTTGGTTATCTCCACCACCTGACAAAGAAAACACATAAACCTTTTTTGGGAGTGGAAAAAAGGACAGAGGTCCTGCTTTATTGCTTTATGTAATATACATAGTATAAGTATATACACATTAGAGCCGATGGCTCAAGCATAATAAGGCCGAAGATGAGCGATATTCCACGGCCGACGGTTCTCCTCCTCCGACTTACGTGAGTCTTTGTGCTCCCGAACGTCAATAAGGTAGTATGATCCGTTGTTCAGATTCTTGCTGACCACAAAGGGTCCTTCCCAAGGAGGGGATAGCTTGTGCATGTCAGATTGATCCTGGATGAATCGGAGCACTAAGTCGCCTTCCTGAAAGGTTCTGGACCTAACCCGGCGGCCGTGATAGCGGCGCAGGTCTTGCTGGTAAATCGCCGAGCGGGCTATTGCCAAGTCTCGCTCTTCATCCAACAGGTCAAGTGCGTCTTGCCGAGCTTTTTCATTGTCTTCCTCAACATAAGCCGCCACACGGGGTGAGTCATGATGGATGTCACTTGGCAGGACCGCCTCTGCTCCATACACCATAAAGAAAGGCGTGTAACCCGTAGATCTGTTAGGTGTAGTATTGATGCTCCAAAGTACAGAAGGTAACTCCTCCACCCAACAACCCAGCGTCCGCTGCAAGGGGACTAAGATCCGGGGCTTGATACCCCTCAAGATTTCTTGATTAGCTTGTTCTGCTTGACCATTGGATTGAGGATGACCCACAGTTGAAACGTCAAGCCGGATATGCTCTCGTTGACAGAACTCCTCCATAGCTCCTTTGGAGAGGTTAGTGCCATTATCAGTTATGATGCTATTTGGAAAACCAAAGCGAAAAATCACCTTTTTCATAAACTGGACCGCCGTGGCTGCATCACACTTATTGACTGGCTCCGCCTCCACCCACTTTGTGAACTTGTCAACCGCCACCAAGAGGTGCATCTTTTTATCCTTAAACCTTTTGAAAGGCCCGACAAAATCAAGCCCCCAGACTGCAAACCGCCAAGTAATTGGAATCATCCTCAATTGTTGAGCCAGCACATGCGCTCGTCGTGAGAATTTCTGACATCCGTCACATTTACTGACCAGGTCTTCTGCATCAGCATGAGCCGTCAGCCAATAAAACCCATGACGGAAAGCTTTGGCCACAAGAGATTTTGAGCCGGCATGATGACCACAATCGCCTTCATGAATCTCATGAAGGATCTCCTGACCGTCTGTAGGTGACACACAACGTTGAAACGCTCCAGTGACGCTGCAATGATGTAACTCGCCATTGACAATTGTCATGGACTTGGACCACCGGGCGATTTGTCTTGCTAGGGTCTCATCTTCAGGCAACTCTCCCCGGGTCATGTAAGCCAAATAAGGCAGTGTCCAATCCGGGAAAACGTGGAGAGCTGCCACCAGCTGTGCCTCCGGGTCTGGTATTGCCAGATCTTCCTCTGTAGGTAACTTAATAGAAGGATTATGCAAAACATCAAGAAAGGTGTTAGGCGGCACCGGCTTACGCTGAGATCCCAGCCGGCTTAAGGCATCAGCCGCCTCATTCTTCCTTCGATCAATGTGTTCCACCACATAACCCTTGAAATGTCCAGCCACAGCATCAACTTCACGACGGTAAGCCGCCATAAGGGGATCTTTAGAGTCCCACTTGCTTGACACCTGTTGAGCCACAAGGTCTGAGTCTCCCAAGCATCTTACCCGACTCAAGTTCATCTCTTTGGCCATCCGGAGACCATGGAGTAGGGCCTCGTACTCAGCTGCATTGTTAGTACAAGGAAACGTAAGCCGGAGCACATAACAAAATTTGTCACCTCGAGGGGAAGTTAACACGACTCCAGCCCCCGAGCCTTCCAACTGTCTGGACCCATCAAAGTGAATAGTCCAATAAGTGTTTATCGGGATTCTCCTCAGGTGCCTGTAGCTCTGTCCAGTCGTTGATGAAATCTACCAAAGCTTGAGATTTAATGGTAGTGCGCGGTACGTACTTCAGACCATGAGGCCCGAGCTCGATGGCCCACTTGGCGACTCGTCCCGTAGCCTCTCTGTTTTGAATAATGTCTCCCAAGGGGGCAGAACTTACCACAGTGATAGGGTGACCTTGGAAGTATTGCTTCAGCTTCTGGCTTGCCATGAACACCCCGTAAACAAGTTTCTGCCAATGAGGATATCTTTGTTTTGACTCGATGAGTACCTCACTGACATAATAAACCGGCCGTTGAACCGGATGTTCCTTACCGGCCTCCTTGCGCTCTACCACAATTGCCACACTGACGGCTCGTGAATTAGCAGCCACATATAACAGAAAAGGCTCTTTGTCAATGGGAGCTGCAAGAACTGGCGGCTCAGATAACTGCCTCTTCAAATCCTCAAAAGCAGCATTACTCTAGACAAAGGTGTCTGCCTTCTTCATCAGTTGGTACAGCGGTAGGGCCTTCTCACCTAACCGGCTTATGAACTGGCTTAAAGCGGCAACACGACCCGCCAGTTGCTGAACATCATTGATACATGCCGGTTTAGCCAAAGAACTGATTGCCTTAATCTTCTCCGGATTAGCCTCAATGCCCCTGTTTGAGACCAAGAATCCCAAAAGCTTGCCTGCAGGCACACCAAATACACACTTCTCCGGGTTAAGCATCATTTTGTAAACCCGGAGATTGTCAAAGGTTTCTCTGAGATCAGATATCAAGGTTTCCGCCTCTCTGGATTTCACCACTATGTCATCCACATAAGCATGAACATTGCGCCCAATCTGATTGTGGAGACAATTCTGTACATACCGTTGATAAGTCACCTGGGCACTCTTGAGCCCAAAAGGCATAGACACATAGCAGAAGGCTCCAAACGGAGTGATGAAAGTCGTCTTCTCCTGGTCCTTAAATGCCATCTTGATCTGATGATAACCAGAGTAAGCATCCAAAAAGCTCAAACGCGCACAACCCGCCGTAGCATCAATGATTTGATCAATACGGGGGAGAGCGAAAGGATCAGCCAGACAAGCCTTATTTAAGTCCGTGTAATCCACACACATCCACCAGGTGCCGTTTTTCTTGAGCACGAGCACCGGGTTAGCCAACCACTCCGGCTGAAAAACTTCGACAATGAACCCAGCCGCCAAGAGTCGGGCGACCTCTTCTCCTATAGCTTTTCGTCGTTCCTCATTGAATCGCCGCAGAAACTGCCTGACCGGCTTATACTTCGGATCAATATTAAGAGTGTGCTCAGCGAGTCCTCTCGGTACACCCGGCATGTCAGAACACTTCCATGCAAAGATGTCCCGGTTCTCACGGATGAACTCGATGAGCGCGCTTTCCTATTTAGGATCCAAGTTGGCACTGATGCTGAATTGCTTAGACGAATCGCCCGGAGTAAAATCAACAAGCTTAGTCTCTGCAGCCAATTTAAACTTCATGGCCGGGTCATGCTCCGTAGTCGGCTTCTTGAGGGAGGTCATATCCGCCGGGTCAACGTTATCTTGATAAAATTTGAGCTCCTCTGCTGCACAGACAGACTCGGCATAAGCCGCATCGCCTTCTTCACACTCCAGGGCCACCTTTTGGCTTCCATGCACAGTGAAGGTACCCTTGTAACCCGACATCTTGAGCTGTAAATAAACATAACACGGCCGCGCCATGAACTTGGCATAAGCCGGCCGCCCGAACAAAGCGTGATATGGACTCTTGATTTTGACCACTTCAAAAGTTAACCTTTCCGCCCTAGAATCATGCTCGTCTCCAAAAGCCACCTCTAGTTCAATCTTACCCACAGGATACGCCGACTTACCAGGCACCACTCCATGGAAGACGGTGTTAGAAGTCTTTAAATTCTTGTCAGTTAAGCCCATGCGCCGAAAGGTCTCGTAATAGAGGATGCTGATGCTGCTCCCTCCATCCATGAGAACCTTAGTAAATTTATAAACACCAACCAGCGGTGCCACCACCAGGGCCAGTTGACCTGGATTATCAACCCGGGGAGGGTGATCCTCCCTGCTCCAGACAATAGGCTCTTCCGACCACCTCAAGTAACGAGGGACTGCCGGCTCAACAGAATTCACAGCCCTCTTATGAACTTTCTGATCACGTTTACACAAACTTGTGGTGAACACGTGATACTGCCCACTGTTTAGCTGTTTTGGATGACTCTGATAACCCGACTGCTGCTGCTGCTGACCTCCTTAACCAGACTGTTGTTGATTATAACCACCCTGGCTTCCCTGAAAACCGGATCCTGAACCGCCGCCCGGGCCATGAAAGCCGCCAGCTCCTGAGCCGCCGCCTGGGCCTTGATTGCCATCAAACGTATTAGAATTCTTGAAAGCCTTCATGATTGCGCAATCCTTCCATAAATGAGTCGCTGGTCGTTCCCGGGTGCCGTGTTTCGGGCAGGGCTCATTAAGTAGTTGCTCAAGAGACGGACCTGACCCACCAAACCGAGGGGGTGGCTTTCCTTTGGCTTCTGATTGTTACTCTGTGCATTGGCCACAAATTCCGGGTTACCGTCCGCCTTACGCTTATTGCCTCCTTGACTCGCCGGGTTATGCTGCTGACCCTTTCCATTACCGCTCTTCTTTCCCTTCCCTGTCTTTTCCTCATCAGACCCGGGATCCTTGGTACTATCAGAATCGGCATACTTGTGTAAAGCCGCCATCAGCGTCCCCATATCGTTGCAATCATGCTTAAGGTGCCCCAGTTTCTGTCTCAGAGGCTCAAAGCGGCAATTCTTTTCCAGCATGAGAACTGCTGAGCCGGCATCCATCTTGTCAGACGAATGTATTATGTCTTTGACCCGGCGCACCCAATGAGTCGTAGATTCACCTTCCTCCTGCTTACAATTTTTCAGGTCCACAATCGACATAGACTGCTTGCAAGTGTCCTTGAAGTTCTGGATGAAACGGGCCTTTAGCTCTGCCTATGAACTAATGGAATTGGGTGGCAAACCCTTTAACCAAGAACGGGCCGTTCCGTCCAACATCATGGTGAAGTATTTAGCCATCGCTTCGTCACTAACCTCCAGCAGCTCCATGGCCATCTCGTAACTTTCAATCCATGCCCCAGGCTATAAATCAGCCGTATAATTCGGCACCTTTCGAGGTCCCTTGAAATCCTTGGGAAGACGTACATTACGTAGAGCCGGTACCAGACAAGGAACTCCTCCGGTTCTAGTAGCAACACCCGCCTCAACGGAAGTCGTCGGGTAAGCCGGTGAGTCCTGTTGGGCTGCTAGCTGAGCCGCTAGCTGAGCCGCCCACTCGTCCTCCTGACGTATCCGATCTTGAACCAGGTTATACCCGCCGGGCTTGTTCCGGCGCTGAGCGCTACTTGACAAGGCCTCTGACTCCATGTGTCTACTGTAACTCGGGCTCCAGTTTTGACGAGGCGGAGCTAACCAGGGCGGAGGAGTTGAGTGAATCATGTCTCGGCTGTAGGAGTAGGTCTCTTGCTGAGCCAGGGCTGTTTGGACAAGTTGCCTAATCCTCCGGGTTTCCACCGCTGTCGGATCATCACCATCTACTGGGAGAGCCGCCAAACGTGCTGATGCTGCGATTAAGTTCTCCATGGGGTTGGAGAAGTGACCCTGTGGTATTGGTACGTAATGGGGCGGTGCCATATTGCCATGAAGAGGCGCCGTCACCTGAGGCTGGACTGGGCCTCCCGCTCCGGATGTCATAAACTAATTTGCACCTGGCGGGTTACTTGGGCCGGCCCCGGGTGTAGCAAAGAGATTCCGAGGATCATAAATCTGAGGTAAACGGGACTGAGTTTTCTGATGTCTCCTCCTCATTACCTCATTAGATGCGTTCAAGCTCAATGTGAGCTGAAAGGCCTTTGCCTGAAGTTGCTGCGCCCGTACGTCCAAAGCCGCCCGCTCTATGGCTAATCTAGTATCTTCAGCTGCTAAGGTTTCCTTGGCCCGGGCGATATCATCGCGAACCTGTGCCACCTCTGCCTCATGCTCAGATTGGTTCGCAGGGACGACTGTAGCAGTTAACAAGGCCGTAAGTTTATCCATGAGATCCATCAGCACCTGAGCCGGTGAGCGCACAGGGCCTCCTGCCCCGGATGCTCCTAACCCGGACATTATTGCCACTGAGGCCGTAGAATTTTGGCCGGGTTGAGTACCAGCCATGAAGACTCCTGCCCAGTTTGGCGACTCTGAGGGGTCCAGAATAGTGCTGCCATCGGAACAGCCCCCAAGCACACCATCTTGAACTTGATACAGCGAATCTGTTGAGCCGGCGGACGAATCACCGTCAGAGAGGACGGCCGGCTCACCATCACCTTCAGATCCTTCAGAAAGTTCACCTCCGTGGATGCAACCCACAAAGGCACGCTTCACGACGGGTTGAGCTCGGGCGGGTTTCGCACGCTGAGCCGTCTCGACGAGGTCGGTGCAGGTGTCCGGCTCAGGGCCCGGCTCACCAATCCGGCCGATGAAGACGTGAATTCCGCCAAAGGGGACCCGGTACCCGTACTCAATTGAGCCGGCGTCGGGGCCCCAGCCTTCGTCGTCGATGTAGATCTTGCCGCGACGACTCTTGGTCATCCGGCCAACTGTGTATCCCTTGAGCCCTTCGAAGCTGCCCTTCAAGAACTCAAATCCACCATGCGCTGGCCCCACGGTGGGCGCCAACTGTCGTGGAATTGTCATGGCAGATGTCCTTTTGGAAGGACTTAATCGTGGAGCCATCACAACTAGGAAGCTTAAAGGGGTTAATCGGGACAAGGACATGCGAGGTTTATACTAGTTCAGCCCCTTACGGTGAAGGAAGGCCTACGTCTAGTTGGGTTGGAATTGCTTGAGGTTTCGATGACCAGGGAGCGAGATACGCTATGCCTGGCTCTCGATCAGTTGTTTCTTTTTCTAAGCCGCTGGCGGGTCGTCCCCTTATATACACGGGTTGACGCCCTGCGGCCTACAGAGTCCCGGCCGGCTCATAAACAGTGTCTGGCTCGGCGATTAGTTACTTCTAACTTACAGTACAGGTTATACCATCATGGCGGTTTATCTTTACGGGCCTCAGAGTCACCTGTGGGCCTTTAAGCCTTTTAGTGAACCACCATCTTCATGCCTTGGTCTTGGGCTTCTGATGAACCTCTATTGCGTAACCCGGCCCCTCCTGGATGGCTTACACAAATAGTCATATCCCCAACAAAAAGGAACATCAAGTATTGATGGTGAATAAAACCACTAAGTTCAAGAAAGGCACAGGTACGAAGAACTTCAAGAAGGACGGCAAGGGAGTTGCCGCGCCCGGTAAGCAAGCTGCCGGGAAGAAGCCAAAGAATGGACCCAAGCCCGAGACTGAGTGTTTTTATTGCAAGGGAAGTGGTCACTGGGAGCGGAACTGCCCCAAATACTTAGCGGACAAGAAGGCCGGCATCACGAAAGGTATATGTGATATACAAGTAATTGATGTGTACCTTACCAGTACTCGTAGTAGCTCCTGGGTATTTGATACCGGTGCGATTGCTCACATTTGTAACTCAAAGAAGGAGCTGCGGAATAAACGGAGACTGGTGAAGGACGAGGTGACAATGCGCGTCGGGAATGGTTCCAAGGTCGATGTGATCGCCGTCGGCACGCTACCTCTACATTTACCTACGAGATTAGTTTTAAACCTCAATAATTGTTATTTAGTGCCAGCTTTGAGCATGAACATTGTATCAGGATCTCGTTTAATACAAGATGGCTACTCATTTAAATCCGAGAATAATGGTTGTTCTATTTATATGAGGGATATATTTTATGGTCATGCTCCGATGGTGAATGGTTTATTCTTAATGAATCTCGAGCGTAATGCTACACATATTCATAGTGTGAATACCAAAAGATGTAAGGTTGATAATGATAGTCCCACATACTTGTGGCACTACCGCCTTGGTCACATAGGTGTCAAACGCATGAAGAAGCTCCATGCAGATGGACTTTTAGAGTCTCTTGATTACGAATCATTTGACACGTGCAAACCATGCCTCATGGGTAAAATGACCAAGGCTCCTTTCTCAGGAGCAATGGAGCGAGCAACCAACTTATTGGAAATCATACATACTGATGTGTGCGGTCCAATGAGTGTTGAGGCCCACGGTGGCTATCGTTATGTTCTCACCCTCACTGATGACTTGAGTAGATATGGGTATGTCTACTTAATGAAACACAAGTCTGAGACCTTTGAAAAGTTCAAGGAATTTCAGAGTGAGGTTGAGAATCAATGTGACAGGAAAATCAAGTTCTTGCGATCAGATCGTGGGGGAGAATACTTGAGTCATGAATTTGGCACACACTTAAGAAAATGTGGAATAGTTTCACAATTCACGCCGCCTGGAACACCTTAGCGTAATGGTGTGTCCGAACATCGTAATCGCACTCTATTAGATATGGTGCGATCTATGATGTCTCTTACCGATTTACCGCTATCATTTTGGGGCTATGCTCTAGAGACTGCCGCATTCACTTTAAATAGGGCTCCGTAGAAATCCGTTGAGACGACACCATATGAATTATGGTTTGGGAAGAAACCTAAGCTGTCATTTCTAAAAGTTCGGGGATGCGATGCTTATGTCAAGAAAATTCAACCTAAAAAGCTCGAACCCAAATCGGAAAAATGCGTCTTCATAGGATACCCTAAAGAAACTGTTGGGTATACCTTCTACCTCAGATCCGAAGGCAAGATCTTCGTTGCCAAGAATGGGTCCTTTTTAGACAAAGAGTTTCTCTCGAAAGAAATAAGTGGGAGGAAGGTAGAACTTGATGAAGTATTACCTCTTGAATCGGTAAGTGGCGCAGCTCAAGAAAATGTTCCTGAGGTGCCTGCACCGACTAGAGAGGAAGCTGATGATGATGATCATGAAACTTCAGATCAAGTTGCTACTGAACTTTGTAGGTCCACAAGGACACGTTCCGCACCAGAGTGGTACGGCAACCCTGTCTTGGAAATCATGTTGTTAGACAACGGTGAACCTTCGAACTATGAAGAAGCGATGGCGGGCCCAGATTCCAACAAATGGCTGGAAGCCATGAAATCCGAGATAGGATCCATGTATGAAAACGAAGTATGGACTTTGACTGACTTGCCCGTTGATCGGCGAGCCATAGAAAATAAATGGATCTTTAAGAATAAGGCAGACGCGGATGGTAATGTGACCATCTATAAAGCTCAGCTTGTCACTAAGGGTTATCGACAAGTTCAAGGGGTTGACTACGATGAGACTTTCTCACCCGTAGCGAAGCTGAAGTCCGTCCGAATCATGTTAGCAATTGCCGCATTCTATGATTATGAGATATGGCAAATGGACGTCAAAACGGCATTCCTTAATGGTTTCCTTAAGGAAGAATTGTATATGATGCAGCCAAAAGGTTTTGTTGATCCTAAGAATGCGGACAAGGTGTGCAAGCTCCAACGCTCAATTTATGGGCTGGTGCAAGCATCTCGGAGTTGGAACATTCGTTTTGATGAGATGATCAAAGCGTTTGGGTTTTTGCAGACTTATGGAGAAGCCTGCATTTACAAGAAAGTGAGTGGGAGCTCTGTAGCATTTCTCATATTGTATGTGGATGACATACTGTTGATGGGAAATGATATTGAATTCTTGGAAAGCATAAGGGCCTACTTGAACAAGTGTTTTTCAATGAAGGACCTTGGAGAAGCTGCTTATACATTAGGCATCAAGATCTATAGAGATAGATCGAGACGCCTCACTGGTCTTTCACAGAGTATGTACCTTGACAAGATATTGAAGAAGTTCAAAATGGATCAGTCAAAGAAGGGGTTCTTGCCTGTATTGCAAGGTACGAGATTGAGCATGGCTCAATGCCCGACCATGGCAGAAGATAGAGAAAAGATGAGTGTCGTCCCCTATGCCTCGGCCATAGGGTCTATCATGTATGCTATGCTGTGTACCAGACCTGATGTAAACCTTGCCGTAAGTTTGGTAGGAAGGTACCAAAGTAATCCCGGCATGGAACACTGGACAGCGGTCAAGAATATCCTGAAGTACCTGAAAAGGACCAAGGAAATGTTTCTCGTTTATGGAGGTGACGAAGAGCTCGTCGTAAAGGGTTACGACGATGCTAGCTTTGACACAGATCTGGATGACTCTAAGTCACAAACCGGATACGTGTATATTTTGAATGGTGGGGCAGTAAGCTGGTGCAGTTGCAGGCAAAGTGTTGTGGCGGGATCTACATGTGAAGCGGAGTACATGGCAGCCTCAGAGGCAGCACAAGAAGCAGTCTGGGTTAAGGAGTTCATTACCGACCTAGGAGTCATACCCAATGCGTCGGGCCCGATGACTCTCTTCTGTGACAACACTGGAGCTATTGCCCTTGCCAAGGAGCCCAGGTTTCACAGGAAGACCAGGCATATCAAGCGTCGCTTCAACTCCATTCGTGAAAGTGTTCAAAATGGAGACATAGAGATTTGTAAAGTACATACGGACCTGAATGTAGCAGATCCGTTGACTAAACCTCTCCCTAGAGCAAAACATGATCAACACCAGAACTGCATGGGTGTTCAATTCATCACAATGTAACTAGAATATTGACTCTAGTGCAAGTGGGAGACTATTGGAAATATGCCCTAGAGGCAATAATAAAATGGTTATTATTATATTTCTTTGTTCATGATAATTGTCTATTGTTCATGCTATAATTGTGTTATCCGGAAATTGTAATACATGTGTGAATACATAGACCACAACACGTCCCTAGTGAGCCTCTAGTTGACTAGCTTGTTGATCAAAAGATAGTCACGGTTTCCTGGCTATGGACATTGGATGTCATTGATAACGGGATTACATCATTAGGAGAATGATGTGATGGACAAGACCCAATCCTAAGCATAGCTCAAAGATCGTGTAGTTCATTTGCTGTAGCTTTTCTGAATGTCAAGTATCATTTCCTTAGACCATGAGATTGTGCAATTCCCGGACACCGTAGGAGTGCCTTGGGTGTGCCAAACATCACAATGTAACTGGGTGACTATAAAGGTACATTACAGGTATCTCCAAAAGTGTCTGTTGGGTTGGCACGAATCGAGACTGGGATTTGTCACTCCGTATGACGGAGAGGTATCTCTGGGCCCACTCAGTAATGCATCATCATAATGAGCTCAATGTGATCAAGTGGTTGATCACGGGATCATGCATTATGGTGTGAGTAAAGTGACTTGCCGGTAACGAGAGTGAACAAGGTATTGGGATACCGACGATCGAGTCTCGGGCAAGTAACGTACCGATTGACAAAAGGAATTGTATACGGCTTGATTGAATCCTCGACATCGTGGTTCATCCGATGAGATCATCGTGGAGCATGTGGGAGCCAACATGGGTATCCAGATCCTGCTGTTGGTTATTGACCGGAGAGTCGTCTTGGTCATGTCTGCATGTCTCCCGAACCCGTAGGGTCTACACACTTAAGGTTCGGTGACGATAGGGTTGTTAGGAAGACTTGTATGTGATTACCGAATGTTGTTCGGAGTCCCGGATGAGATCCCGGACGTCACGAGGAGTTCCGGAATGGTCCGGAGGTAAGGATTTATACATGGGAAGTTGTCATACGGTCGCCAGAAAGGTTCGGGGGCATATCGGTATTGTACCGGGGCCACCGGAGGGGTTCCGGGGGTCCACCGGGAGGGGACACCTCTTCCGGAGGGCCTTATGGGCTGTATGGAGAAGGGAACCAGCCCAAGTGGGCTGGGGCGCCACACCCCCCTAGGGCCCATGCGCCTAGGGTTGGGGAATCCCTAAGAGGGGGCGCCCCCTTGCTTGGGGGGCAAGCCCCCCTCCCCTTGGCCGCCGCCCCCCTCTAGATCTCATCTAGAGGGGGCCGGCCCCCTTCCCCCTTCCCCTATAAATAGAGGGGTGAGGGGAGGGCTGCACACAACATCCAAGGTGCAGCCCCTCCCCTCCCCAACACCTCTCCTCCTCCATAAGAGCTTGGCGAAGCCCTACCGGAGTACTGCAGCTTCATCACCACCACGCCGTCGTGCTGCTGTTGGAGCCCTCTTCCTCAACCTCTCCCTCCTCCTTGCTGGATCAAGGCGCGGGAGACGTCCTCGCTCCGTACGTGTGTTGAACGCAGAGGTGTCGTCCGTTCAGCGCTAGGATCTTCGGTGATTTGGATCACGTCGAGTACGACTCCATCAACCCCGTTCTCTTGAACGCTTCCGCTCGTGATCTACAAGGTTTTGTAGATGCACTCCTCTCTCCCTCATTTCTAGATGACTCCATAGATTGATCTTGGTGATGCGTAGAAAATTTTAAAATTCTGCTACGTTCCCCCACAATCCGGTGATAAAATCCATGCAAGTTTATCCTACTTCCATTAGGGTATCGGCATAGGCTTTAACAATCTTGCTGGCTTTTGATGCTTATCCTTCACTCTCTGACATACATCACATACGGCTACATACTCGGCAATATCCTTCTTCATACCAGTCCACCAGAAACGTTCCTTCAAATCCAAATACATCTTGGTGTTTCCGGGGTGTATCGAGTATGGTGAGTCATGAGCCTCCTAAAGTATTAACTTCCTGATCTCTGTGTTATTGGGCACATAAACATGGTCCTCGAACCATAAGGTGTCGTGTTCATCCTCACGAAAACCTTTGGCCTTTCCTTCGCTCATCCTCTCTTTTATCTCAGCAATCTCTTTGTCATCCTTCTGAGCTTCTCGAATCTTTCCTAACAATGTAGACTGAACCTCCATTGTTGCAACAAAACCTCGAGGAATAATCTCCAATCGAAGTTCCCTGAGATCCTCTGCTAACTCCTTTGGCAATCCCGTGCTCACTAGGGTATTAGCATAACTCTTCCGACTCAAGGCGTCTTCTACGACATTGGCCTTGCCTGGATGATAGTGAAGCTTCATGTCATAATCCTTTATAAGCTCCAACCATCGCCTCTGCCTAAGGTTCACCTCCTTCTATGTGAAAATGTACTTCAAACTCTTATGATCCGTGTACACATCACAATGATTTCCAATAAGGTAATGTCTCCAGGTCTTCAACGCATGTACTACGGCAGCCAATTCCAAATCATGCGTGGCATAATTCAACTCGTGCAGTTTCAGTTGTCGCGAGGCATACGAAACAACTCTTCCGTCCTGCATAAGCACACTTCCAAGTCCTAGGCGAGAGGCATCGCAATACACTTGAAACTCCTTGCATATATCTGGCAGAATCAGCACTGGGGCTGTAGTCAAACGTTTCCTTAACTCCTGAAAACTCGCCTCACATTCTTCTGTCCATCTAAATTTGGTATCCTTCTTCAATAACTCCATCATTGGCTTCACAATTTGGGAAAAATTCTCAATGAATCTCCGATAGTATCCTGCGAGCCCAAGAAAATTGTGGATCTCGCTAACTGAAGTGGGTGCCAACCATTCAGTGACTGGCTGAACCTTGGTAGGATCTACTGCTACACCTTCTCCTGATATAACATGTCCAAGGAATCCAACTTCCTTCAGACAAAACTCGCATTTGCTGAACTTGGCATACAACTGATGTTCCCTGAGTTTCTCGAGAACTAAGCGCAAATGCTCTTCGTGCTCCTCCTCGTTCTTCGAGTATACCATTATATCATCAATGAGAACCACAACGAACTTATCCAAATATTCCATGAACACCTTGTTCATCATGCTCATGGAATAGGCAGGGGCGTTAGTCAGTCCAAACGACATGATCGTATATTCATACAACCCATACCATGTGGTGAATGCGGTCTTTGGTATGTCCTTCTCTCGTATCTTCAGCTGGTGATATCCAGATCGCAGATCGATCTTTCAAAACACCTTGACTCCTTGCAGCTGGTCAAACAAATCATTGATCATCGGCAGTGGGTATTTGTTCTTGATCGTCACCTCATTTAATGAACGATAATCAACAACCATTCTTAGACACTTATCCTTCTTTTCGACCAAAAGCACTGGGGCTCCCCATGGTGATGAGCTCCGTCGAATGTAACCTTTCTCCAATAACTCCTTGATCTGTTTCTTAATCTTGTCGGAGTAATCGACCACGGGTACCCCGAGGACGGCAAGACGATATTTCAAGACATCGGGGCTAGCAAAGCCCCTTAGTCCGACTGTCCGGCCGCTCCTGCCGGCTCCCCGTCCGACTGCTCTGCCCGGCCGGCTGCCGACTGCCGACTATGCCTACCAGCCGGCTGCCGACTGCACCAACCAGCCGGCTGTCGACTGCAGCCCGACCTGACACCGACAAGACATCGACGAGACGGTCATAACGCGACATCATCTACAGTGTATCTGTCCCTAGGCACTGTTTTATAAAGTGCCCCAGGGACAAGGAGGCATGCACGTCACATACACATCTCTCATGGGCATGGTGTCCCATGCCCACTTGTCCCCCACGCCACTACCTAGCTTAGGTAGTAAGCTAGCTCCCACTATATATATAGCTAGCCATCCATCCATCCACTCCCCCATTCTCACACACACTCACGGCCACAAGCCATGGCCATACATGGCCGGCCACTAGCATGCCTCATATAGGCATATACCAGATCAGATGCACTTGGCACTGATCCCAGATACAGATCCAGAAGCACTTTGTACTGTCTGATGCACACCCCAGATAGATACACTCAGACATGCAGCAGTAGGAGTATTATCTCTCCGAAGAGCTCCGAAGCTGGGGGAACCACCGCGTGCTACTCGCATACCCGCTCCCGGTCCTATCAGCAGCAGTCTTACCCACACACTAAGCCCTTGTGGCATCTGTCGACTCGCAAGCCCCCCGTGAGAAATACCACGACAAATCTCCTCCAGATCATTTGTGGGCATCCGATATGGTTGCTTCGATATAGGCTCGGTGCCTGGCAATAGCTCTATCAAAAAATTGATGTCTCGATCCGGTGGCATGCCTGGTAACTCCTCTGGAAAAACATCCGGGTAATCCTTGACTACAGGCGCTTCCTCCTGAACAACTCCCGTGAGGGTATCACTTGGCTACTCCTAGGCGCATGCCGAGATACATACTTGATCCTTTTTCCCTCGGGGGTGGTGAGACGAATTGACTTACTAACACAGTCAATGCTTCCTACATACTTTGACATCCAGTCCATGCCTAATATCACATCCAATCCTTGTGACTCCAAGATTATTAGGTCGGACGGAAAAACATGGCTACCAATGGTTAAGGGTATCTGGTCGCACCATCGACTAGCCTTATACTCTGCTCCAGGTGAACTCACTAATAGAGGGGTCCTAAGGGTTTGGGTTGGTAGTTTAAACTTATCCATAAACTCCCTTGATATGTATGAATGCGATGCACCAGTATCAAAAAGAACAAGGGCGGTAAAAGATTTAACCTAAAACTTACCAATAACCGCGTCTGGCTGCTTTTCAACCTCCTCCACGTTGACGTGGTTCACTTGTCCTTTGTTGAATGGATTGGGCTTCTATCCAGCGCTCCCATTGCCGTTTCCATTCTTCACTTCAGGGCACTCCGTGGCATAGTGTCCAGTCTTCCCACACTTGAAACAAGTAACGTGGCTTAGGTCTCTCTTCGCGGGTGCCCAACAAACAATCCACCCAGGTGCCCAACAAACAATCCACCCAGATGTGTATTCAAGTTGCCACCTTAAGTTGAACCATTAATTAGCAATCTCACATCTGTCATGGATTTCACTCACCCAACCACGTCTACGAGCATATCATAGCAATATAAGCAATACGTAGAAGTAACTCGCAAGGGTTTGAATATAACAGGGCAATAGGTTCTACCTCATCAACTACTTCCCAACCCACATGTTAATCACATCCTAACCATGCAATGTTTGAGGATTGGAACTAATGCATAAAAACTGGGTGATAAAGGGGTATGATCAAAGTGTTACTTGCCTTGCTGATGATCCGTAAAACCTAGGGACTCGTAGTAGCACACTTCGCACTCCGTGTGTTCTATCGCAAACAAACAATAGCATACATAAGCAATCAAGCAAATAAACACGGGTAAATCTCAAACAAGAAGATGTAACCAGAAAGCTCAACTTAAGAACTCCGGTTTGCAAAAAGAATCAAATCAAACGTAGCAACGAATTCAAACTGCGAAAGAAACAAGATCCGTTTAGTAATCTGGACTAAGGTTAAATTTTACAGTAGCAAAATCTTGTTCAAGCTGGTTAAACGGAAAGAGGGTTTCGAGATGAAGATCTAGGCGCTTGAATCGCCTGATTCCGACAAACGAGCGAACATATAAACTAAAACGAAAATCGGATCAGAAATCGTGATTGAAAATAATCGCGGAAAATCCGAGAAAAAGAAAACTCACGAACAGGCTAACGAAAGAACGTTCGTTTTCTGCGGCTAACGAGTGAACACCATTCGTTAAAACGAACGTACGGACGAATGTCCGCAAAGTAACTAAATTAAGAAAAACCGGCGAACCAATTTTTTTTTAAAAAAAGAACTAGGGTTTCTAAAAAAACCGGATCGATTTTCTAGAGAAAACCGACGGCGGCGGCTTATACCTCCGGCTCCGGCGGCTTCCGCGACGAGGCGGCGAGGTGCGGCGGCGGCAGCGTGTGGCAGCAGCGAGCGGTGGCGGCGGTGCGCGGCAGCAGCGGTGACTTGGGGGAGGCGCTGCGGCGGCGGCAGCTTGCGGGCGGCGGAGCGAAGGGCGGCGGCTTGGAGTCCAAGGGGGCCCCGGGCTTCGGCTTATAAGGGGAGGGGCGACGGTGGCTTGGGGTGGGGCCGGGCGGAGTCCTGGGCGGCGACGACTTGCGCCGGCCGTGTCCTGGCCGGACTCGGCGCGGGAGGCGGCGGCTGGGCAGGCGGGCCGGCGTCCTGGCTCGGCTGGGCCTCGGCCTAGTCGGACGCTGTGTTTTTTTAATAATTTTGCCGGAACCAAATAAATCCTAGAAAATAAAATAAAAATCTAAAAATGCCAAAACAAATTTTCACCGTCTTAGTAAAATATTTAGAACAAGATGAACATTTTCTTGGCCCTAAAATGCAACTTTGAAAAACGTGCAATTTTTCTAATTCAAATTAAATAGCAATAAACTCCGGATAAAATCAAATATTTGATTTTAATATTTTTCCTCCAATATTTCATTTAGTTTGGAGAAGTCATATTATCTCCTCTCATATATTTTAATATGAAATATTTTCGAAGAGAAAAATAATTAAAACCAAAAATCCTCGTTTCAATATTTGATAAAACTCAAATATGAAAACAGGGAAAGCCCCAACTCTCTTCGAGGGTCCTTGAGTTGCTTAGGATTTCGAGGATCGCGGAACAAAATGCTATAAAATATGATATGCATTAATGATCTATGTATAACATTCCAAATTGAAAATTTGGGATGTTACAATATTAAGGCCTCCTTTTAATAGAGAACCGGAACAAAGCATTAACACATAGTGAATACATGAACTCAAACTACGGTCATCACCAGGAGTGGGCCCGGTTGTTGTCACTCCAGGGTTGCCGGATCATAACACGTAGTAGCTAGGTGACTATAACTTGCAAGATCGAATCTAGAACATGGATATAATGATGATAACATAAACGGTTCAGATCTAAAATCATGGCACTTGGGCCCAAAGTGACAAGCATTAAGCATATCAAAGTCATAGCAACATCAATCTAAGAACATAGTGGATACTAGGGATCAGTCCCTAACAAAACTAACTCGATTACATGATGAATCTCATCCAAGTCCTCACCAACCAGCAAGCCTACAAAGGAATTACTCACTCCCGGTGGGGAGCATCATGGAATTGGCAATGGAGAAGGGTTAGTGATGACGAAGAACGAAGATCCCCCTCTCTAGAGCCCCAAACGGACTCCAGATCTGCCCTCCCGAGGAAGAATAGGGCTTGGCGGTGGCTGCGTCTCGTGGATCGTGATAATTCTTTCTTTCTGATTTTTTCTCTGAAAATAGGAATTTATAGTGTTATGGTTGAGGTCTGCGGGGCCACCAGGTGGGTACAACCCACCTGGGAGCACCAGGAGAGGGGGGCGCGCCCTGGTGGGTTGTGCCCACCCATGCCCCCTCTCCGGTAGGTCTTGGCTCCATAAATTCTTATATATTATATAAAAATTCCTCAAAAAGTTTTGTTCCATTCCAAGAACTTTTATTTCTGCACAAAAACAACACCACGGTAGTTCTGCTGAAAACAACATCAGTTCGAGGTTAGTTTCATTTAAATCATGTAAATTAGAGTCCAAAACAAGAGGAAAAGCATGAGAAAAAGTAGATACGTTGGAGACGTATCAACTCCCCGAGCATAAACCTTTGCTTGTCTTCAAGCAATTCAGTTGATAAACTAAAAGTGAGAAAGAATTTTTTTACAAACTCTTTTGCTCTTGTTTGCATAAATAATCTTAAACATCACCCAGGTTTTCAGCTAACATTATAACTAACCATGTCGACAATAACTCTTAAAGATTATAATGACTAATATCAATGACATAATCAGCTAGTGAGCAATAATAAGATATCTCAAACAGCGAAACGTTGTCAAAACAACCATGATATAATATGACAATAGTGGTTGAGAGAGTCCTGGATTAAGAGGTCCTCGGGCGTCCAGCCTGTGTGACATGGGCCGGACTATTGGGCCACAAGGATACAAGATAGAAGACTTCCTCCCGTGTCCGGATGGGACTCTCCTTTGCATGGGAGTCAAGCTAGGCGTCCGGATGTATTATTTACTTTCTCTGTAACCGACTTTGTATAACCCTAGGGCCCTCTGATGTCTATATAAACCGGAGGGTTTAGTCCGTAGAGACAATTACAATCAGACAGGCTAGACCTCTAGGGTTTAGCCACAATGATCTCGTGGTAGATCAACTCTTGTAATCCTCATACTCATCAAGATCAATCAAGCAGGACGTAGGGTATTACCTCCATCGAGAGGGCCTGAACCTGGGTAAAACATCGTGTCCCCTGCCTCCTGTTACCATCGACCTTAGACGCACAGTTCGGGACCCCCTACCCGAGATCCGCCGGTTTTGACACCGACATTGGTGCTTTCATCGAGAGTTCCTCTGTGACATCGAAGTTAGGGTTGGTGGCTCGCCTCGTTATCAGAGACAGTATCACCTCTGGAGGAGCTCTGTCCTCAGGCCAAACCCTCCGGCTGGGCGGCTTTACCATGACCGCCCATTCGGCCGTTAAGCCGACGATGACTTCTCGGGTCATCGAAAATCGCCTCCATGTTGACTCCGAATACTCTAGACGGATGGATCCGGTGGAGTGGTCGTCTTTAAACAAACTCCTGGACCGCATCGCCGCCGTGGGGGTCGCTATTGACTATGATCAGATTGGGCTTAAACCCAATCACCCATCAGGTGGCGGTCATAGAAGAGCAAAACAACAATTCTTCCCCTATGCTGAAGACGAAATATGTTCGGATTTCTGAGCTCGAAGAGCCGGATACCTGTCTGCGGAACGACACTCCAACCCCTCCGAATCCAGAATCGGGCATGGGGCCCGGAAAATCATTGGACATCCCGGAACCCAAACTAATAAGCTCGGAAGCTTCTCAAACTCCGGACTCCAAATTGGGCCAGGGTTCGGATTTAAAGCCACCCACCCACCACATGCAATATTCAACAAGAAATTCCGGTCATCCGGATATATGCGACCTCACGTGCATACGACAACAGTCTCAGGAAACAGTCCATCACTTTTGGGCCAGGTTCCTCCTTGTCAAAGACATGATTAAAGATTGCCGCGACGAGGACGCGATTTCAGTATTCTGCAGTAATTGCATAGACGAAGGAATCCTCAATGCCATCAACTGTCGTCGCGTATTACACTTCGCAAACTTGGCAACTATAGTACAGAAGTACTGCGCAATGGAAAGCACCTGGAAAACTCAGACAGCTCGCTGGGAGCCACCGGTCTCCACCCAACCCCTTGGGCGAGTAAAACAGATGCACCCTCGCGGGGCACCCGAACCCATAGTAAAGAAAACTAAACCCATTATGGGATGCGGAACCGTTCTGAAGGGATGGCTCGATAGGCCATGCAAAATACACATGACCCCGGATACCGTTCCAACCCACAGCCTTAGAGCATGTTGGATACTCCAGCAAGTGGCCAAGAGCGGCGAGGATATCCTCACCAAAAACACCCCGGAGCAACTCCCCCCGGAATACGACGACCATAGAGTATTGACAGTCTTTGAGACTTTCGCTTCAAACAATCGGCACAAGAGGCCACTCCGCGACCTCGCCGAAGTCTGCCATGTCGCAACAATAAATCCGTGGAACGACACGGACATAACTTTCAACGCTAGTGACGAACCCAAAATCCGGTCAGTCCGGGCACCAGCTGCCTTGGTCCTCAACCCAATTGTGGATGGCTTTCGGCTCACTAAAGTGCTCATGGACGGCGGCAGCGGACTAAACCTCATCTATGAGGACACACTGAATAAAATGGAAATAGACAGGAGCCGCATCGAGCATAGTAATACGACCTTCCGCGGGATCATTCGCAACTGGGAGGCATGATGCGCGGGAAAAATTACACTCGACGTGGTATTCGGCATGCCGAAGAACTATCGGTCCGAAGAGATAACCTTCCAAGTGGCCCCTTTCAACAGTGGATATCACACCCTGTTGGGACGAGATGCATTCACACGCTTTCAAGCTATACCTCATTACGGATATATGAAGCTCAAGATGCCCGGGCCCAACGGTATTATCACTCTCGCTAGTGATCCGGACATAGCCCTCCGCGCCTAAAACAAAACAACATCCCTGGCCCTGAAGGCACTGTCTGAAGCCCTCGCGGCCGAAGAGTTAATCGCACTACGCTCTACGATGGATAGGGACGACGTAATCCTTGATAAGCGTCCCAAATCCACCTCCTTTAAACCAGCATACGAGATAGTCAAATTTCAAGTCCACCCGACGGACCCCAAGAAGACAGCTTCCATCGGGGCACAACTGGACCCAACGGTTGACACCGCACTACGAACGTTCCTGCGCGAGAACTAGGACATATTCTCCTGGCACCCTTCTGATATGCCAGGAATCCCACGCAGGCTGGCGAACACAGCCTCAATATATTGAAGAGATAGAAGCTAGTCAAGCAAACACCGTGGCGCTTTTCCGAACCTAAACGACAAGCCATGGGGGAGGAGCTAGCCAAGTTAATCGAGGCCGGATTCATCAGAGAAATAAAACACCCGGACTGGCTAGCAAACCTGGTGATGGTTCCAAAGAAGGATAAATCCTGGTGCCTATGCGTCGATTTCAAAGCCCTCAACCAGGTGGTGAGCGCAGTGCTCGTCATTGAGCGAGAGGAGGACAGGCACAAGTTTCCACTTCAGAAACCGGTATACTACGTATCCAGTATCCTCACACCATGCAAATCCCGGTACCCGCATTACCAAAAGATAGCATACGCGGTCTTCTTGGCATCCCGGAAGTTGCAACACTACTTTCAAGAGTGTTCGATCACGGTGGCTTCCGAAGTACCACTCAATGATATAATAAATAACCGCGACGCTATGGGTCGGATTGCCAACTAGGCTATTGAGCTCCGACCATTTGACATAACATACAAACCACGCCGGTCCATCAAATCCCAAGTATTGCCCGACTTCATCGCCGAATGGACAGAGGCCGAACTCCCAAAGAGTACGGCACATATTCCAACTGGGTCATGTACTTCGATGGCTCTAAAATGCTGGCCGGTTTAGGAGCAGGTGTCGTTTTAACATCCCCCACTTGAGACACGGTCCGGTACGTACTCCAAATATTATACACAGACTCCAACAACGCAGCCGAATACGAGGCCTTATTGCACGGTCTTCGGATGGCTACCTCCATGGGCATACAACGCCCGGAGGTGCGCGGGGATTCAAATCTCGCGATATCCCAAATAAATGGAGACTTCGACCCCAAGGATCCGAAGATGCATGGCGGCCTATCACAACGCCATACTCAAAATATCAGCTCGGTTCGAGGGACTCGAGTTTCATCATGTGGCTCGAGAAAGCAATCAAGCGGCAGATGTCCTTGCTCGCATGGGCACCAAGCGTGACCCCATCCCGCCTAACACCTTTTTGGAAAACCTGGTGATGGTTCCAAAGAAGGATAAATCCTGGTGCCTATGCGTCGATTTCAAAGCCCGTGGTGTGGCAGGATGAGAGTGGCAACACTAGTCTGGATCTGATTATATCCCCAGATCCCGAACATAATACCGATATCATCGGGGGCTCAGCCACCGAAATAACACCATCGGCCCATCTAATAATGGTAGTAATTGCCCCATGGACCGAACCCTTCTTGGCCTACCTTAATAGGCGAGAGCTCCCTGAGGAACAGGCTCGCCGCATTGTTCGGCGCTCGAAAGCCTACAAGGTCCATGGCGGAGAGCTCTACAAGAAAAGTGATACCAGAGTCCTTCAAAGATGTATCTCCGAAGAAGAGGGACGACAGCTCCTAGCGGAAATCCAAGTTGGTCTCGGCAGTCACCACGCCGCAGCTCGGGCCCTTGTAAGTAAGGCCTTCCGTGCAGGTTTCTTTTTGCCGACGGCCCGAGCAGATGCATAGGACCTGGTCCAACATTGTGTCGGATGCCAGCTCTTCGCCAATCAAAGCCATATGCCGCCTACTGCTTCACAAACAATCCCCATTACTTGGCCTTTTGTGGTCTGGGGGCTTGATATGGTAGGATCCCTTAAAGGAGGAAGCCATAAGAAAAAATATCTGCTAGTCATGGTAGATAAATTCACCAAATGGATAGAGGCCAAACCAGTGAAAACGACCGAAGCTGGACTGATGATAGACTTTATATCTGGTGTCGTGCACCGTTGTGGTGTCCCACACACCATCATCACCGATAACGGCTCCAATTTCACAGCCGATGAAGTGAAATCCTGGTGTGCTAAATTGGGCATTAAGCTCGATTACGCGTCGGTCTATCATCGACAAACAAATGGTCAAGTCGAACAATCTAATGGTCTTATTATGAGCGGCATTAAGCCTAGACTAGTGCGGTCGTTGAAAGAATCAGACAAGCACTGGGTTGAGGAGCTCGACTCCGTACTTTGGGGGCTGCGGACCATGCCCAATCGCACTACCGGATACACACCATTCTTCATGGTGTACGGCACAGAGGCAGTTTTGCCCTGCGATATCATTCATGACTCACCTCGAGTGCGCATGTACGAAGAGAGAGAGGCCGAGCTCGATCAGCAGGACAGTCTGGATGCCCTGGAGGAGGAGCGTGACATTGCAAAAGCCCGTTCTGCATTCTATCAACAACAGGCTCACAGATACTATCGTGGAACTATCACGGCAGATGTCCTTAGTGTCAGGACTTAGTCACGAGGCCAACGCATCTATGTAGTAGCTTGAGAGGGGTTGAGCGGGACGAGAGACGCGATGTTTTACCCAGGTTCGGCCCCTCACGGTGGAGGTAAAAGCCTACATCCTGCTTCATTGATATTGATGATCATGATCACGGTTACAAGAGTGCTCTATCTCAAGAGCTATTGTCTAAACCTAACTTGTCCAACCTGTGGAACTTGTGAATCTTGTCCCCTTTTGAGGAGCCCTGCCCCTCCTTATATATGTTGGAGGGGTGTATTACATGTAGAGTCCTATTAGGATTAGGACTAATCTATCTTAATACAAATCGGATACAAGTCCAGGTCTTAGCTCCTTGTAAGATAATGTTCCTCATGCCTTTCCTCTTAAACCGGCCCACCATTAACATAAACCGGCATGCTGGGCCTTGGGCCTTGTCATCCGTCCGGAACACGCGCCGGGTCACAATGAGTCTTCAGGCTCGTGAATCGTCATACCAGTGAACCGCCAGACACGTAAACCGCCAGACATGTAAACCGCCAATCACGTAAACCGCCAATCCTCTGGCGGTTTACCAATGAAACGCCTAGTCCGGTCGGGTTATACTTCCGGCCGGTTTACGCCGCGGGGTATATCCCTGACATTAGCCCCCAAGTTTAGCTTGGATTTATTCATGGTAAACTTATGCTGCAAAATAAACACACGAACAAATTGACAGGTTATGCTCCGGGTTAAGAATTTTTGTAAACCGGTACCTGATCATCCTTAAGTCCTTGTTATTTCCTCCTTCTGGGAAATCCGGGTCAACAGACCAGCTTCATAATCAATTTGCCGACATTGGTTTGTCACCGAGAAATATTGTGAAGAATAACTCCTTTGACTCAGCTCCCAAAGCGCCGGTTTAAGAAATATGGGTCTGAAAATACTTATCTGATATTCAGCCGGTTTGAAGATGTAAAACTTGCCGGTTTAATATTACCAAAATGGCCGGTTTATAAATATTGATGGCGCCGGGTCATAATTGTTGTCGACACCGGGTCATGTAATTGATCTTCCTGATTTGCTCAAAACTGATAAAATGAAGATGTTCCTCCTTTATATGCATAATACCTGTAGCCCCCAAGTCTTAAGAGGAGAACATAGTGATAACTTAAGACTTGCTCCAATAAGTGTTTCAACCTTGAAGAAATCCGATTAGTTCATCTCAATCATATAAACTGAATACTCCATATATGTAGCCCCCAAGTGCCGGGTTGTCATGCTTGCAGCAACCTGGGACTTGTAATTTGCTTATAAAAAACTTCAATCAGTGTAACCCCCAAGGACCGGCTTAGTAAGATAATACTGAACTGGGACTTGATATATACTTCAATGAAAATAATATCTTATAATGTAGCTTCCATCGTAGGGCTTGAACCCACGTCCACAAGGTTAAGAGCTTTGTGCTTTACCAACTGAGCAATGGATCCTTCAATATTATGGACGAAAACTTGTGTACCTTGAATTGTTGACAGGAGCAATTGGTAGCCCCCAAGGGCCGGCTCATTATAATATGATGAGTCGGGTCTTTAATAAGACTAGTAAAAATGACTTTGCATTAGCCCCCAAGTGTCATGATGCATGCTTGCAGTGACATGAGACTTGCATGTAATCTCAATTTGAATAATGTAGCCCCCAAGTGCCGGGTTGTAAGCTTGCAGTGACTTAGGACTATTCCTTCCATTTTAGAATAAATCATATCCTTTGATAAAATAATAGACATTGCGCTAAAGCGACTTTGAAAACTTTAATCATAATACTGGTTACTGATAACCATAATAAAAATCCAGCCATGTTGGCTATTTGAATAATATACCCAATGATTTATAGGCGCATAATTCCAATGGCGCAATCCAAATATATACTGGCGACTTATAGTCCAAAGCCAGGCTGGTTCAATAAACACCGGTGATTTGTAATTATGTTTTATTCAACCTGTTTCTGCATACAACAAGTTTAAAGTGTCCTGACGGTTTACCGCCGGACGGGTCATAACGCCCAACATATAACCCGGGTTTATAACCAAGGCTGCACTTAAGAATAATCAAATATGAAATATATCATACCTGTGACATTGAATCACATTGTTGGCTTTACCAACTTTTTGTAGTAAAGATGATAACCCCAATCTCGAGTAATGATAACTCTTTCCTTATTGTGCCGGTTTATGATAAAACCGTACCGGGTTGTGATAGACACCGGATTATCCATATATAATACTGGCAACTTGTAGTCGAACCGGACCGGGTTAATAATCGCCGGATTATAATTGGTCATGTATTGACAATTTGTAGTTGAAGGTCAAGCCGGGTTAACGAACACCGGTTTACTCCATAATAAGATGGTAACATAAAATCAAACCGGGCAGATAGTCTCCGGATTAAGATTTGACCGTGTTCCACCAATTTGTAATTGACAGTCGAACCGGATTAACAATGTCGGTTTAAAAACGCAACGGAAGTAAAAGGAAATATTTATCAAATCAAATGTCAAGCAAAGGGAATGATAAAACCATTTGCAAAAAGAGGCTATTGAGCCGATCAAATGGCGTTACCATGGCCGGACACAACCAAGCCCCCGATAGGCATAGCTATGGTTCAAGTCAGCCAGGTCCCCAAATGAAACAATGGCATTATGCCGATCAAAAGGCGTGGCAATGGTTCGGGTTCGACCAAGCCCCCAAGTGATTCTGTGGCCTTAGGCCGATCAATAGGCGTGACTATGGTTCAGACGTGACCACAAGTCCCCAAGTGATGCATTGGCATTACACCGATCAAGAGGTGTAGCGATGGTTCGGGTTCGACCAAAGCCCCCAAGTGATGTTGTGGCACTAGGCCGATCAAGAGGCGTGACTATGGTTCAGACATGACCACAAGTCCCCAAGTGATGTTGTGGCTTTCCGCCTACCAAATGGCGTTGCTATGGTTCGGACGCGACCAAGCCCCCAAGTGATATTGTGGCATTGCGCCGATCAAGAGGTGTGACTATGGTTGAGATACGACCAAAGCCCCCAAGTGATCAAGAATATGATAAGCCAATAAGGCATGATACCCATGTTTAAACCGCGCATCATGGCAGCAGGTCCTCTTTGGCACCCTTTAACTTTTTGCAAGAGATAAATCCTTCTCGAACCGGATGTGAAACCGGATATTGAGAGCTTCAAAGCTCGTGGAAGACATCTTTCCCTTAAACCGGATTGTAAACCAGAATACTTTCTGATGACCCGGAAATTTTCTGACGGCCTCTTAAACTCGAACTTGCGAGCAGTTAATTCCTTTTTGAACCGGAAATTCTTAAACCGGATTTGAGAGCTTCAGAGCTTTGTGATTTAATTTGTCCTACATTGAAGAACTTGCAAGACAAAGTAATGGCTCCTCTTTTTTAAAGAAAGCAATATATAATATAAAAATATACCGGATGGATTTCACCTGATGCATCGGGTCAGAGATTATCACCGCGGAGTTGATGATCACCGGGTGAAGCTGAAATTACTCACAGGTGAGTCGGCCGCGGGAGCTTAAGCAGATGAGCTGGCCCGGTGTTGTAAACCGGCGCGGACGAGCAAATTGTCCTCTATGTTGTAGACCGGCGCGGACGCGTGAACCGGCCGCGAGGGTCGACGGGCGAGTTGTCCGTGTCATTGTGAACCGGTGCGGCCGCGAGAGACGGCCACGGCGTTGTAAACCGGCGCGGGAGTTCGCCGAGTAATGACGACCACCCGTGCCAAAAAATGTTGGCGTGCCTCCATCTCCGAAGTATAATATTATTTTTTTGTCATAAATAATTGCCCTGCATAAACAATATTGCACATCAAGGCAAAGATAAACTTGTTCTTTAACAAAAACAACATGTGCTAATAAATCAAATTTGGATGGATATCACCTGAGCGGACGACGGATGATTTGGCCCAAGCGCAGTCTAGCACGGACGCACGTACTTGAACTCCGTGCATTGCAATTAGTACTACCTGGGTGTATTTGCTTCATGGCAGCTGCAAAGATACTTGACTGCAAGCAGTTCATCAATCACGAAAACGCTTCCAGAAACTCTCCTGAACCCAGTCACGCTTGCTGTGAAGTGCTCGAAACACAGCCGTTATCGTAGCAATGGCGGAGGCAGCAACTTGAGGCGAGGCCGCGGCCTCAGCGGCAAAGTCCAGCAGAAGCAGAGGTGGCTCGGAGGCAACGTCCATGAAAACTGGCGCGCAGCATCTCAAACAATCACCAAGCAACCACTAGCTTGACCCATCTTCACTTCAAAGCTAGCTAGTAGTGAGTCAGTCAACTTGATTGATCGATTCCAGTTAGCCACACCATTTCTTTTCACGTAGACAACACCATAGCTTGAGGCCTGTGAAGGTGAGCTTGTTGGCGGCTCGGAGATGTAGTAATGCGTCAGCAAGGCTGCTTGGGGTGGAGGCGAGACCTCTCGCACCGGGGCAGCTCACTGCAGCTTCAGCGGTGTCGCGGGCTCGCGGCAAAGAAAAGGCAGCCGGTGAGGCAACTCAGCAATGCAGGGCCGGCAACTTGGCGCCATGGGGACGCCCCGAGGCGGCCGCGGCTCGTCGGCGATGTGGTTGGCGGCTTAATGGCGCCCCGACGAACTCTACGGTTTGAAGGACTCTGATGAATGACCGATGAAGGCGGCTCAGCCCGGTGGAGAGGCGGCTGACAGGGCCGGCCTTGGAGCGAAGGGCGGCTCGGTATGTCGCCCGCGGCTAGAGTGTTAGGAGGCGACGATTTAGCCCTGGCCGTGAGGGTAGCTGGCGCCGACCGCAGCGGAGCAGGCGGCTCGTCGAGGCAAGCGCTGTAAAGGCGGCTCGTCGGTGACGAAAACAGGTCGGTGACGGCGACTTAGGGGAGGCGAGGCGCGATGGCGACTCAGACGGGAACCGAGGCATGACAGTGACTCGGACGGGAGGCGAGGCGCGGCAGTGACTCGGACGGGAGGCGGAGTCCAGACCAGCCACGGGTCGTGGCCGTCTTTTCCGGGTCGTGGACGCGGAAACCGCCAGGGCGGCTCAAAGCAGAGGGACACGGACGGCAGAGGAGTCCGGCTTGTGGCCATACGAACGAATCCACCTTCGTGTTTTTCCTCCAGATCGTAGCTTTGACTTTGTTTCTTCCAATGAACGTGAAAGCAACACTTCCGACCAGAAGGCGAATCAGTAAACTTTTTGGATCAAAAAGCAATCGTCCCCTACCAAACAATATAGTCCTGTAGCAACCGGGTGTTGACGACTTTTCAAGACGGCGGTGGCAGAACAGACTGCAACCTTTAATCCTCTCCTTTTCAAACTTGTATTTATCGTCCACACAGCCACCGAAGCTAGTTTTCCTGACTCTGATCCGATTATACCGCCGCTGAAACTTCATTGAGGAACTCACAGTCGATATACTTCCGAGTCGGTTCTTCTCGATCCGGCCGATCATGAACTTCTCGATCCCTTGAAGAGCTCCTTCAAGAACTCATCACCACCATGCACAGGCCCCACGGTGGGCGTCAACTGTCATGGAACTGTCACGGCAGATGTCCTTAGTTTCAGGACATAGTCGCGAGGCCAACGCATCTATGTGGTAGCTTGAGAGGGGTTGAGCGGGACAAGAGACGTGATGTTTTACCCAGGTTCGGCCCCTCATGGTGGAGGTAAAAGCCTACATCCTGCTTCATTGATATTGATGATCATGATCAGGTTACAAGAGTGCTCTATCTCGAGAGCTATTGTCTAAACCTAACTTGTCCAACCTGTGGAACTTGTGAATCTTGTCCCCTTTTGAGGAGCCCTGCCCCTCCTTATATATGTTGGAGGGGCGAATTACATGTAGAGTCCTATTAGGATTAGGACTAATCTATCTTAATACAAACCGGATACAAGTTCAGGTCTTAGCTCCTTGTAAGATAATGTTCCTCATGCCTTTCCTCTTAAACCGGCCCACCATTAACATAAACCGGCATGCTGGGCCCTGGGCCTTGTCATCCGTCCGGAACACGCGCCGGGTCACCAATGAGTCTTCAGGCTCGTGAATCGTCATACCAGTGAACCGCCAGACACGTAAACCGCCAGACATGTAAACTGTCAATCACGTAAACCGCCAATCCTCTGGCGGTTTACCAATGAAACGCCTAGTCCGGCCGGGTTATACTTCCGGCCGGTTTACGCCGCGTGGTATATCCCCGACAGATACCAAAGTAGAGAAGTGCGGGCCAAGACTTATAATGTTGGTAAACTTGTTCTACGTTTGCCAAAAAAGAAAAAGGACAAACTCAAGCCCAGGTGGGAGGGTCCCTTTATCATAGATGAGGTTCTCATTGGAGGAGCGTACCGCATGCGTGATGCATCTGACAATCACCTAGAGCCGAACCCGTGGGATGCTGCAAGACTCCGAAGATCCTGCGCCTAGAGCCGTACTCTTTGTTCATCTTCTTCTCCCTTTGTTTTCATTTTTTACCCTCTTTAATTTTTCTCTAGCTCTTTAGCTCTTGTCCGGCCAAACCGCACACCTATGATGTGCACATCCTTAAATGTATACACTCATAATATCTGGGGGCTTCTTTTACAAAAGCTTGTTATTATTTTCCGAGCATCAAGCTCAACACATATGTGTCCTCTTCCGCATATGTACTTTTTCTTCGCCATTATATGCATCATTATGACCTAAGTTTTTGCCAAGCTGGATTGCCTGGCTCTTGTGCTTATGCCCTATGTTCCCGTTTGTTCGGCTAGGGCATAAATGGAGCACCTCTGCGATTGTTACAGCCGGGTCATCCGGACTTGTACCTCAGACTGGGCGAAGTCGAAAGCTAGCGTTCTTAAGGGAATATTCGGCCGGCGAACTGAAGACGTTTAACATTCATCACACCATGAACCCCCAGATGTTACGTATACTGTGATTTTTCAATCACTGTTCGTACATGCATACTAACGCATACCCGCCCAGGGAAAGGAACCCTTAACGGAACTATTCTCCTTGGAAGATGTTTCTTACAATCAACATGTAATATAACATAGCAAGCCGGATACAACTTGTCTGTTAAATCAACTATGACCCCTACGCCTGGTTTCCACGCATGCCCCGGTCTATATTACTGAGCGTGTATTCGGTAACACTCCGAGCCTTCGGGTCCAGAGGTCGAAGTGAAAAGGTCTGCCATGACAATCATTTTACAATCCGGCTAGGGACATATTTTTCAATTGAAGTACATAGTCACTTGGACTCAAAAACTTCTTCCTCTATGCCATCTAACAGGTTATCTAGCTTACAATCCTGTTGGGAATACTTGGCGGCTATCTTTACCTAGTCATACACCAGACTAACTGGAATTTCTTTTCCATCTGACCCCTGAGGTCCGACCCGGGCCATATGATTCGGATCAAGCTTGGTGTACCGTGTTTTTACCATGGCCTAGGCCTCTCGCGCACCTTCTCGGCAGGCCGATATCTTCCATAATCGGAAGCGCCGCCGAGCTCCCTGGAATAGATTCACAAGCTCCTGCATACTTCCTGGAGGAGAGGCGGATGTCGACAAAGCTTTGGCAATGCTCCGCATTGCTTGCCGATCTCGCTCGTGCAGTTGGGAGAGCTCTTGCAGAAGGTCGCCTTGAGAGCCGGACATTTCCTCTTCGGGATGGCCAGTCAGCATACTTGCAGACATAAATCTATTAGATCATTTCTTCGCTGAAGTACATAAAGGTAAGGTCAAAAGCATACTGAATATGCCGCCTTGTAGCTTCCTATTCTCCTTGACGGCGTCAGCTAGCTGGGCTCGCACATCTTTTAGTTCTTCGCCCAGCAGGGTATTGGAATCCTGTAGCTTGTTCTTTTCATCCTTGACCCGCGTCAGCACACGTTCACCTGCCGCATGTTTCCTTTTGGCCTCCTGTTCACCAGCCTGGGCGATTTTTTGTTTTTCCCTCAATTGATGTACTGATCCTGTCAGCGGAAACACAACAGTATTAATATTACTAGTATATGATTATACTTTTTTTGATGGGGGAAAACATTACTAGGCGGTGCCCCCTTGGATTTCTCCAATTCGGCGGTAGCTGTAGCTAGCTGGGTCTGACACTTTTCTAGCTCTTAAGATAGCAGACTATTCTTTTCCCTGAGTACCTGATTATACAATGATCCTTAAATCAGTTGTATCAACTGCTTCAAGTCTCGGACGATACTGGTATATGATTACCAAACATGTACTTACTCGCATATATTTTAAATGCTGGTCGGTGGCTCAGGCAAGCCCATCCCGAGCAGCTCGGATATATGCATCGGCCGAGCTGAAGGCATTGAATTCCTCTTTTGAAAAGCCGGGGTCGCGGAGAGTGGCCCTCCGACGCCAATGATTCATGGCACTCTCCACTTCAGAGTTCGTGAGGGACATATCATCTGAATCCTCTACGGAAGGGCAATCGGCATCACTCCCATGTCAGCCCCCGTCTTTAGGGCAGGGTCTGGAATCTGACTAGTGGAGGCGCGACCGGCAGGATCCCCGGACATAGTCTGGCGAACGCTCTTCCTGACGACCAAGAGGCATATTTAAAAAATAAAGCCATACCTCTTCGATGAAGGTTCGGCCGTGTTATCGTCGGCCTTCCTCTTTGACGACTTGTTCGGCGCGGGCACCGCGTTCTTACGAAGCGCCTCTGGTGTAGCATGGCGCGCCGAGCGCCTCCCCTTTGAAGCATGAGACAGTGCGGTGGGTGAGGTACAGTGAGAAAGCTCTTTCGGAGGAGATGTCTCCTGATTACTTACATGTGAGGCAGGAAGGAGGCCGCGATAGTCGGCCACAATTGGCACTACTGTGCCATCATAATTCGCCTGGTGGAATACTCCATCCTCGAGCTCTACAAATATGTCCGGATCCTCTTCGTATCCGGGGTCAAGGTCCTGGTTACGGTTCTCCGACTGTGGAGCAGGGCTATAGATCCCCGCTATAACCTTCCGCCATTCCTGTTACAAATGGAAGGGTTAATGCCAATTAAGCATGACTCAGGGAGAGGATTGAGTAGAATGATGGGATTAAAACTCACCCATCTAGGAGGATTGTACATAGAAAATCCTTCTCGAAGCGTAAGATGGGTGAACTCCTCTTTCTCCCCTTTATATAGATCAGCCAGTATTGCGGCCAGGGCGGTAAGGGAATCCAGACCCTTTCGTCCACAACGCGAGGAATCACCTTCCCCATTGTAGTGCCACATGGGAAGCCCCCTGAATTGGCGTGGCTGAACACCTCGCACTATGGAAATGGCCATTACATCGATTATTGATAATCCGGACTGGGCGAGTGTCCTTATCTTGCCCATTAATTGTTGGACTTCTGCACTATCTTCCTCCTCGACGCTCCGAGGGCGCCAGATGTGGCGTTTCTTCAATGGAGCACTGGTAAATTTGGGAATGCCCATTCAGACTGGGTCAGGGAGAGCGACATCCTCAGTATAGAACCATTCTGAGGGCCACTCTTCAGACGCCTTCTTCGGCGTGCCAGATAAGTATCCGGTCCCGGCTATGCGCCATATTTCGGCGCCTCCCACCTCGAATATAGATCCCTTTTGGGAGCGAGGGACGAGGCAGAACAGTTTCCTCCATAGCTCGAAATGGGCCTCGCAGCCCAGGAATAGCTCGCAAAGAGCAACGTAGCCCGTGATGTGCAGAATGGAACACAGCGTGATTTTGTGCAATTGGAGGCCGTAGTACTCCAGAAGACCTCGGAGGAAGGGGTGGATTGGAAACCCGACGCCTCTTATCAAGAAGGATGTAAAGCACACTCGCTCCCCCTGGCTGGACTGGGGAAATTTTCTGCCAGGGCTTCACCCGTAAAAGAGGTTAATCCTGCCCGGACAAGGACTAGATCCATGGGGGGGGGATCCCTGTGTTTGAAGCTTACTTAGCTGGCCGTGGGATACCGAGAATTTCCCCCAATCGCCTTTTTCGGAGCCATGGGGGCAGGAGGAAGAACTGGGAACGCTAGCCATGCGGGAATGGTTTCTCCTAGCAAGCTCTAAGGATTTTCTGCTCGATGTGGAATGGGATATGAGATCCAATCCCTTTAAATAGACACCCTTCTTACATGGCCAGGGTGGTATGTGCAAAAATTACTCTGACCTTTCATGTTCGCTTGACACGTGGAAGCCGAAGCGGTGGAGGTGCAGAAGCCAATGGGTACGACATTAAATGGAAGGCCGAGTATGACTCTTCGGATGAAATGCTTTGAAGTGTTCGTAGGAAGAACCCGCCTTGCAATGCCGAAGACTATCAGCGCGCCAAACACATCGTCATTGAAGCTTGGTTCGGGGGATACTGAGGGAGTCCTGGATTAAGGGGTCCTCGGGCGTCCGGCCTGTGTGACATGGGCCGGACTATTGGGCCATAAGGATACAAGATAGAAGACTTCCTCCCATGTCCGGATGGGGCTCTCCTTTCCGTGGGAGGCAAGCTAGGCGTCCGGATGTATTATTTCCTTTCTCTGTAACCGACTTTGTATAACCCTAGGGCCCCCCGGTGTCTATATAAACCGGAGGGTTTAGTCCATAGAGACAATTACAATTAGACATGCTAGACCTCTAGGGTTTAGCCACAATGATCTCGTGGTAGATCAACTCTTGTAATCCTCATACTCATCCAGATCAATCAAGCAGGACGTAGGTTATTACCTCTATCAAGAGGGCCCGAACCTGGGTAAAACATCGTATCCCCTGCCTCCTATTACCATCGACCTTAGACGCACAGTTCGGTACCCTTTACCCGAGATCCGCCGGTTTTGACACCGACATTGGTATCTCGCTAGCCCTTTCCAAGACCGCAAAACATAAATGAAGAGCACCTCCAAAGTTCAACCAGCGACTAAACATTGTAATTCATGGTAGAAAAGATCCAGTCATGATGCACCCAACATTAGCTACACACATTGCATAAATCATGACAGTTGTGCTCTACTCAGTTTCTGGCGCTTGTTTTAGAGGGTGATGACACAACATAAAAGTAAATAGATAGTCCCTTCGCAGAGGGAAGCAGTGATTTGCAGAGATGCCAGAGCTCAATTTTTAAAATAGAGGTAAATGATATTTTGAGACATGCACCCTTCTCGTTTACTTCACGACCATCAGTTATCAACATCTTCCATGCTAAGAATGCTAGTGGCGGTTCCCAAGCGATAAAAGTAAAGGTTTACTCCCCCTCCACCATCAATCACACTCCATGACTTGTCCGAAACAACGGGTTCCGTCCATACCAACATCAATCCTGGGGGTTTTGTTTAATTATTTGCATGTTTTAGTTCAGGACTGGGAATCCCTTTTACTGCCCATTTTCTCGTGCGATGGCGAGTGAATAAACACTCGACCTGAGAATAACCCGCTTAGCATGGAAGATATCGACCACCTCCTGTCGTTCCATGAACGATCCAGGCACACAAAACGGATAATTTTTAGAAGTTTTTAGCGGTGGCACATGCAAAATTACTTAGGACGGCAGGGTAATACCGTATATAGGTAGGTATGGTGGACTCATCTGGAATAACTCTGGGTTCAAGGTTTTTTATGTACAAGCAGAATCCCCACTTAGCACAGGCGAAGGCTAGCAATTTAGATTGAGAAGCGGCCAGCTAGAGAGCAACAACGATCATAACCATGCATTATGCGTAAGTAACATTGGACACTAGCATGAGTAGGATATGAACACCATGAACATAAACATTATAGAGGCTATGTCGGTTTCGATTCAACTACATGCATGAACATGTACCAAGTCAAGCCACTTGAACATTCAGAGAAGGATACCATATCATCATACTACATCACAATCATCTTAACGCTATGTTAATATTCAAGATAAATCATTATCAACTCCCAGCTAATTATGCATGGCATGAGAAACTATAATCTCTAATTGTCATTGCAAACATGTTTAATCATAATGGGCTGAAGCATGGATGCTAGGTCAAACATATTTACACAAACAGAACAAGTCGAGTTCATGCCAGTTTCTCTTTGCCACGGCCAGTTCATCGAATGTCGTCATTATTGCTTTTCACTTGCACGACCGAATGATATGAAAAAAAAAATAATAGTGCAAGAGTGCCATGGACTAAGCTGGAATCTGCAAACATTTTATTCAACAGGAGAAGACAAGGTAAAATGGGCTCTTTATTAGTTCAACAGTTATTCATATGATAGCCACTCAACATTTTTATCGTGGTCTTCTCCTTGGTACAACTCGAATAAAAAGGAAAGAAATTCAGAGAAACACACTAAAATATTTTTGGAGTTTTTGGTTTTCTTTAGCAAGCAAATAAAAAGCAAAAACGAGAAAAAAATACTTACACGGGAAAGCTCCCAACAAGCAAAAGAAGAACACGGAAATCTTTTTGGGTTTTCTATTTAATACTACAGCTAAGCATGCATATGAAGTAAATTAACTATAACTATTTTTTTCTAAAGTTTTTCAAACACACAAGAAGAAAGCAAGAAAATAAATCTAAGAATGGATGATACAATGAAAAAGTGTGAACACCGACAAATGGAATAAGTGAACATGAATGTAATGTCGGTGAGAGACACGTACTCCTCCAAGCTTAGGCTTTTGGCCTAAGTTGGTAGTGAATCAGTAGGCGGGAGGGTAGTATGGATCCTGAGGAGCAGGCATCCACTCACCCCACTATGGAGGCTCCTCCTGTGCTGCCTCCTCGGCAACTTGAGCGTTCCGGTAGGCGATGATGTCCGTGAGCATGATCCTATATCTGCCCCTGGCAACACGATCAAACAAATAGGAGCAGGCAATGGAATAACATCACGAGTCCTCACAATAAAAACCAGGTTATATGGAATAGGGAGGTGAGGAGATTCGATATCAATAATGGTGGCGATCCATGGCTGCATGGTCTAGGTAAACTTTGGTCAGAGGGAAATCATGAGGGCGTATTCAACCTCGAAGTGAGCCGCCAAACGAGTAGCAAATCCCACCATGTATTTCACCCTGAGATTTTTTAAGATGGAGGCATCGAGCCACAATAGCTCCCAAGCTATGAGTGTTGTCGCCCTCTAGTGCTCGGTGTAAAACAACAAAGTCTAGTGCACTGAGCGCACCTACTTTGTTTCTAGCAAGCAAGCACTTAGCAACAAATAAAGAAACATAATGTATGGCAGGAAAATGTATGCTAGCAGCCGTGGTGGCTGACACCCCTCTCTCATCTCCCATTGTAAAAGTGCAATAAAAATCCTCAATCCCAGCCAGCCTAGGCTCAGCCAAGCTCCCATCAGATGGGATCATGCATATGTCACAAAACTCAGTAAGTGGTATCTGATGGTTTTCAGCATATAAATCAAAGCTCACTTCAGGAGGATTATTTATAGGCAAGAAAGTAAAGCTTTGAACAAAGATGTTTGTGAGGATGTGGTGCTAGTCACACTCATATGCGATGAAGTCGATGAGGCCGGCATTATCAATATATTGCATGAACTCCTCAAGAATTCCAGCCTCTTGCAGGAACGGGGTGTGCGGCCATTCGCACGGCCGTACCTCTGCCAACCTTCAAGGGTGGAGATCACCGTCAGAAGACTTCCCAATAACCCCCTTGGAGTTCTTCTTAGAGCCAAACTTCCTGAAGATATTCATGTCCGCGTACAATTTTTTCCTATGAACAAAAATCTGAATTTTTAGTCTGCTAAATTTTCTCAACAAAACTTCACAAAATTGATAGCAACTACTCATAGGGATACATAGAAGCCATAGCAAGCATTCAAACTACCTAGAACACTAAGAATTTAACATGCAAGCACATCTACAGAAGCACCAAGAGTAGCTAATTATTCAAAATATAAGCCACTAAAACAAAAAATAATTGGACAAATGGTGGAGTCACATACCAAGCAATAATTCCCCGAAACAGCTTCGGAAACGGAGCTTCGAGCAAAGAGATCGAAATCCGCGGGTTTGAGCTCAAGAACACGGGAGAGAGAGAGAGCAATGGGGATTTTTTTTTCTGGAGGTAAGTGATGATGTGGGCTAAAGATATAAGTGAGGGGGCCCACGTGGGGACCACAACCCACGAGGGCACGCCTGGGGGTGCTCGCACGTCTAGGTGGGTTGTGCCCACCTGGTGCACCTCTCTCTGATGTTTATTGCACCAAAACTTCTCAAATATTCAGAAAAAATCGTATTAAAGTTTCAGGGCATTCTGAGAACTTTTATTTTTTGGGTCGTTTTTATTGCACGGGAAATTCAGAAAACAAACAAAACATGGTATTTTATTTTATTTAACTGAAAAACAGAGAACAAAAAGTGGAGACAAAAGGTAGTGCTTACTAAATTCATCAACTTCATATCGTTCAAAAATGATCCATTAATAAGGTTGATCAAGTCTTATTAACAACCACTTTCGATTAGCATGAAACTGAAGAACTTTTGTAAATCACTAAGTTACCTCAATGGGGATATGCATTTCCCCAATAATAAGTATTTCATATTTCTTTTTACAGTAGGTAGAGGTATTTGAAAACTTCCAATAGTGATTCTCGGAGATTTTCCAATAACATTAATACCATTCACTTGGAATTGTTTTTTCGGAAAGTGCACCATATGCTCATTACCATTAATATGAAAAGTGACCCTGCTTTTGTTGCAATCAATAACAGCCCATGCAGTATTCAAGAAGGGTCTACCAAGGATAATCGACATGTTGTCGTCCTCAGGCATCTCAAGTATAACAAAGTCAGTCAAAATAGTAATATTAGCAACAACAACGGGCACATCCTCACATATACCGATAGGTATGGCAGTTGATTTATCAGCCATTTGCAAAGATATTTCAGTAGGTGTGAGTTTATTCAAGTGAAGTCTTTTATATAAAGATAAAGGCAGAACACTAACACCAGCTCCTAAATCACACAAAGCAGTTTTCACACAATTCTTTTTGATAGAGCAAGGTTTAGTTGGAATTCCCGGATCTCCAAGTTATTTAGGTACTCCATCTTTAAAAGTGTAATTAGCAAGCATAGTGGAAATTTCAGCTTTCAGTATTTTTATCTTATTTGTGATGATGTCTTTCATATATTTTGCATATGGAGGCATTTTTAGGATATTAGTCAAGCGAGTACGCAAAAAGACCAGCCTCAGCATTTCAGCAAAGTGTTCAAATTCTTCATCATCAATCTTTTTAGTTGACTTGGGTAGAAAAGGCATAGGTTTTTGAACTCACGGTTCTCTTTATTTACCGTGTTTTCTAGCAACAAAGTCTCTTTTGTCATATCTTTTATCCTTAGCTTGTGGGTTATCAAGATCAATAGGTGGTTCTATCTCAACATCATTATCTGGTTCTCTTTTATTACTTGGTTGAGTGTCTTTATGAACCTCAGCATTATCTTTTTCATTATCACTAGGTGAGTGTTCATTACCAGATTGAGTTTCAGCATCTGAGATAAAACTTCATTTTCATTATCAGGAGGTTTTTCTATTTCAGGTTCACTAGGAGCATGCAAAGTCCTATCATTTTTCTTTTACCTTTTCTTCCTAGAAGGACTAGGTGCACTAGTGTTAGCTCTTTGTGAATCTTGTTCAATTCTTTTAGGGTGTCCCTCAGGATAAAGTGGTTCCTGAGTCATTTTACCTCCTCTAGTTGCAACTCTAACAGCAAAGTCATGAATTTTATTATTCATTTCATCGAGCAATTCTCATTAAGATTTAGCAACTTGCTCTAATTGAGTTTGAACCATAGAAGCATGTTTTCCAACACCTCTAACATCATTTGAGATTCTAAATAACAAGTCACTCAAGCGAGCAATCATATCAGAATTATATTTCAGTTGTCTCATAACATTTGCATTGAAGTGATCTTGTTTTCTAATATAGTTTTCAAACTCATAAAGGCATTGACTAGGATGCATATTGTGAGGATTATCATTATCATTGAACTTCGTTAGAGAATTTACCTCAACCATCTTAGGCATCAGTGGTGTATTAAGCCCATGTATTTCTTCAATAGGAGGTAAATTTTTAACATCCTCGGCTTTAATACCTTTTTCCTTCATAGATTTCTTTGCCTCTTGCATATCTTTGCGTCTGAGATATAATATACCCCTCTTCTTCGGAGTGGGTTTAGGCGGTGGTTCAGGAATAGTCCAATCATCATAATTTTTCAATATGTTATTCAATAATTCTTTAGCTTGACCAACAGTTCGTTCCCTGAAAACACAACCAGCACAACTATCTAGGAACTCCCTAGAAGCATCAGTCAGTCCATTATAGAAGATATCAAGTATTTCATTTTTCTTAAGAGGATGATCAGGCAAAGCATTAAGTAACTGGCAAAGCCTCCCCCAAGCTTGTGGGAGACTCTCTTCTTTAGTTTTCACAAAGTTAACTATTTCCTGTAAGGCAGCTTGTTTCATATGAGTAGGAAACTATTTTTCAAAGAAGTAATAAATCATATCCTGGGGACTACGCACACAACCAGGAGCAAGAGTATTGTACCAAGCTTTAGCATCACCCTTTAATGAGAAAGGAAATAATTTGAGAATAAAGTAATAACGAGTTTTCTCATCATCAGTAAAAAGGGTGGCTATATAATTCAACTTAGTAAGATGTGCCACAACAGTTTCAGTTTCATAACCATGGAAAGGATCAGATTCAACCTGAGTAATTAACTCTGGGTTGACAGAGAATTCATAATCCTTATCATCAATAAAGATAGGTGAAGTAGCAAACTTAGGATCACACTTCATTCTAGCATTCATAGATTTTTCCTTATACTTGTGTAGTAATTTCTCTAGATCATCTCTATCATTGCCAGCAAGAATATCTCTAGTTGTTTCTTCACTCATAACATAACCTTCCGGTACCTTAGGCAATTCATATCTAGGAAGGCTAGTTCTAGCAGATGTTTCAGGAGTTTCAGTTTCAAGCTCATCATCAGATTCAACAACATCATGTTGTATAAATCTAGCAATTTGTTTATCAAGAAATTCACCAAGTGGCACATCATCATTAAGCAAGGTACTAGCATCATCATAAGCATCATTCATAGTAGAAGTAGCATCATCAATAACTTGCGACATATCAGAATTAATAGCATGTGGTGGTGTTGCAAGTTTATTCATAACAAAAGGTGAATCTAAAGCAGAACTGGATGGTTGTTCCTTACCTCCCCTCGTCCTTGAGGGAAATATCTTAGTCTTAGGATCCTTTAGATTCTTCATAGTGATAATATGATAATGATCCCAAGTGACTCGACAAATATAGCTATGCTCCCCGGCAATGGTGCCAGAAAAATGTCTTGATAACCCACAAGTATAGGAGATCGTGACAGTTTTCGAGGGTAAAGTATTCAACCCAAATTTATAGATTCGACACAAGGTGAGCCAAAGAATATTTGAAGGTATTAGCAGCTGAGTTACCAATTCAACCACACCTGGAGATTAATTATCTGTAGCAAAGTGATCAATAGCAAAGTAGTTTGATAGTTTTGATAGCAGTAGCAGCAGCAATAGTAACAGTAACAATGATAGCAGTTATTTTGTAGCAAGTGTAACCGTGATGATGACAGTAGTAACTTAGCAGAAACAATAATGAAAAGTTCATAGGCATTGGATTGGTGACTTGTTGGATGATATTCATCATGCGACAGTTATAACGACCAAGGGAGGTACGACACTAGCTCCAGTTCATCGATATAATGTAGGCATGTATTCCGTAAATAGTCATACGTGCTTTATTAAAAGAACTTGATGACATCTTTTATCCTACCCTCCCGTGGCAGTGGGGTCCATATTGGAAACTAAGGGATATTAAGGCCTCCTTTTAATAGAGAACCAGAACAAAGCATTAACACATAGTGAAAACATGAACTCCTCAAACTACGGTCATCACCAGGAGTGGGCCCGGTTGTTTTCACTCCAGGGTTGTCGGATCATAACACATAGTAGGTGACTATAACTTGCAAGATCGGATCTAGAGCATGGATATAATGATGATAACATAAACAATTCAGATCTGAAATCATGGCACTCGGGCCCAAAGTGACAGGCCTTAAGCATAGCAAAGTCAGAGTAACATCAATCTAAGAACATAGTGGATACTATGGATTATGCCCTAACAAAACTAACTCGATTACATGATGAATCTCATCCAACTCATCACCGACCAGCGAGCCTACAAAGGAATTACTCACTCCCGGTGGGGAGCAATATGGAATTGGCGATGGAGAAGGGTTGGTGATGACGAAGAACGAAGATCCCCCTCTCCGAAGCCCCAAACGGACTCCAGATCTTCCCTCCCCAGGAAGAACAGGGCTTGGCGGTGGCTCCATCTCGTGGATCGCGATAATTCTTTCTCCCTCATTTTTCTCCAAAAATAGGAATTTATAGTGTCAGGGTTGAGGTCTGCGGGGCCACCAGGTGGGTATAACCCACCTGGTGATGACCCACAAGTATATGGGATCAACCTTTCGATAAGTAAGAGTGTCGAACCCAACGAGGAGCAGAAGGAAATGATAAGCAGTTTTCTATAAGGTATTCTCTACAAGCACTGAAATTATCGGTAATAGATAGTTTTGTGATAAGGTAATTTGTAATGGGTACCAAGTAATAAAAGTAAATAAGGTGCAGCAAGATGGCCCAATCATTTTTGTAGCAAAGTACAATCCTAGACAAACTCTTATATAAAGGAAAGCGCTCCCGAGGACACATGGGAATTATCGTCAAGCTAGTTTTCATCACGTTCATATGATTCACGTTCGGTACTTTGATAATTTGATATGTGGGTGGATCGGTGCTTGGGTACTGCCCTTCCTTGGACAAGCATCCCACTTATGATTAACCCCTATTGCAAGCATCCGCAACTACAAAAAGAAGTATTAAGGTAAACCTAACTGTCAATGTCAAAACCGGCGGATCTCGAGTAGGGGGTCTCGAACTGTGCGTCTAAGGCGGATGGTAACAGGAGGCAGGGGACACGATGTTTTACCCTGGTTCGGGCCCTCTTGATGGAGGTAATACCCTACGTCCCGCTTGATTGATCTTGATGATATGAGTATTACAAGAGTTGATCTACCACGAGATCGTAGAGGCTAAACCCTAGAAGCTAGCCTATGGTATGATTGTTGTTGTTCTACGGACTAAACCCTCCGGTTTATATAGACACCGGAGGGGGCTAGGGTTACACAGAGTCGGTTACAAGGGAGGAGATCTACATATCCGTATTGCCAAGCTTGCCTTCCACGCCAAGGATGGTCCCATCCGGACATGGGACGAAGTCTTCAATCTTGTATCTTCATAGTCCAACAGTCTGGCCAAAGGATATAGTCCGGCTGTCCGGAGACCCCCTAATCCAGGACTCCCTCTGTAGCCCCTTAACCAGGCTTCAATTACGATGAGTCCGGCGCGCAGATTTGTCTTCGGCATTGCAAGGCGGGTTCTTCTTCCGAATACTCCATAGAAGATTTTGAACACAAGAATAGTGTCCGACTCTGCAAAATAAGTTCCACATACCACCGTAGAGAGAATAATATTTCCACAAATCTAATCTGCTGACACGTTTAGCAACATGACATCATGCCATGGCCCGGTCTTTATTCGAACCGTTTTTCTCAACCAGCACTGCACATACCGCGAGGCAGTTTTTTTGACATGTCTTGTCAAAGCAGAGATCGTGTCCCCCTTATTACGGGATTCTCATCAATACGGACGTAGGTAACCCAATCGTGCCTGTTGGTATGACTCCTCGATTTTAGGCAAGTCCCAAACGGCCACGAGGAGGACGCTTGATATTCACCCTCTTTATAAAGAGGCCAAGGCTTGTCCTTTTTCCCTCTTGTGCTCAACCGAATCCTTCCCCCACCTCGAGTTCCAACACCCAAGGCTCAGGTCAGGCGCTTCGGACCTTCAACCATGTCTGGATCCAACCTCCAAGGTCGGTGGATGCCTTCCTCTGTCACAGAGGAAGACATCAAGAATCTAAGAGAGGCCAGGTATTTGACCCTCGAAATCTCGCACAAGTTGCCTGCTCGAGGGCAGGTCATTCCCACTCCTGAACCCAGCGAGAGCGTTGTATTCATCTCTCACTTCCTCCGAGGGCTAGGCCTCGCTCTGGATCCCTTTGTTAGGGGGCTCATGTTCTATTATGGGCTGGATTTCTATGACCTGGCCCCGGATTCCCTCCTTCACATCTCATCGTTCATCGTCGTGTGTGAGGCCTTCCTCCGCATTACCCCGCACTTTGCCCTGTGGCTCAAGACTTTCAATGTGAAGCCGAAGATGATCGAGGGGCGACACGCAGAGTGCGGAGGTGCCGTGATAAGAAAAAGTGCTGATGTTCCGTGGCCAGAGAGTTCCTTCCCAGAGGTGTCCGGTTTATGGAAACGGGAGTGGTTTTATATCATAGCTCCCCGAAGTGCCAAGTGGGTAGCCGCCCTGCCTTTCGCTCGGGCCCCCCACCACAACTAACGTCATGGATCAACAAGGGGCTGAACTAGGGGCCAGTAAATGATGTGCCGATATTGTAGAGTCGCATCCGTGATCTCCTCGAGAGAGATGTCAGTCTGGTCACGGTAATGCAAGTCATGCTAGTTCATCAAGTCCCGCCTTGCAAACGTCGACCCCTCCGTATGTGGGAATTCAGCCCGGAAGGACCGCGAACTGTTCAGCACTTCCTCGGCATGACGCTCGAAGAGATGTACAAATTGTTCTTCGGACCACAAATAAAGTGTCCGGACACCACCGAGGATGCGGGTCTGAGCTGTAATCGCCCAGATACCCAGGTAAGTAATCCCGTGGCCGAACATGCTGTCCTTTTATTTATCATAACATTATTCTGAAGAGTCGCTCCTTGACCAGCACTGGGTAACAAAGGCGAAGATGATCATGTGTTCGGCCCCCCTTCCTGGAGGCTCAGCAAATCGAGTACTAGCCAGAATGCTCGAGCCGGCGCCTTATCAGGCGCCCTCAGGGGAAGACAAAGGGGGGAGTAAAGAGGCTGAGAGTCGGCCTCACTCATTATTCATCCAAACCGGGGGAATTAGCACCTCCGCGAAGGAGGATAACCAGGGAGAAGAATCTGAAATTCCCTCTCCCCAAGGAAGGAAGAGGACCACCTCTGAAGACCCAGAAACAAAGGTTTCCAAACAAGGGAAGAAATCTTCGGCAGAGGGTCCTGCCTCGGAGGGTACTCTTGTCGCACAGTGTCCGCAAGGGGATCATCCCTCTATCGAGCTGTAAGTAAACAAAAAGTACTTAATAGTAAAAATATCCTACATTGCTTCTGAAGACAATAACCGAAGCATATGTCTTGTAGTTCGGGTCGTAGCCCTTCTCGACAGAGTTCGTCTTTGGGGGATCTTCTTCCGGAGATGATGGAGAGCGAAACACCTCCCCCTGCCACCCCGCCTCATGAGGCGGGCGACCCTGAAGTGTCATCACAGAGGGTTTCTCCTGATCCGCCAAGGCCAGAGGGTTATCCTTTGACCACCCGAAGTCCTCAGTATTCGGCTCCTAAAGAGAGCAACAGAAAGAGTCCGGAACTGTACAGTGTGTGGTCGGACGCACTGAAGGATCTTCTGGAGCAAGCGGCCATCTCACAAGCGCATCGTACGCTAATGCGTACGGTGATTGAGAGGATTTCATCCGCCGAAAGCAGGTTGCATGAAGCTTTTATGAGTCTGCTGAAAGGCTTTGAGGTACGTGAAATAGTGTATGTTTTTGACAGTACCGTACATGTTAGGTGTGCCCTATGCAGATAGTAGCCCCTGAGACTCTGGTTGCCATCGAGAATGACGGCAAACAGAGGATCATAGTCCCGGTTAATGATCAGGCCGCCGTCATGTGCAGGTGGCTGAAGATCCGGTGGCTAGCCGGACTGATGAGTTTGCCGAGCTAAAGCGGCAACTTGATGCGGCAGATGCTGACATCGTGCTTGTCAACAAGCGGCTTGACGAGGCACAGGGTATGTGATTTTCTCCGGTGATCAACACATAGTAACAGGAGCATGATGCCAGTATCTTTAATATGTTGTGACTGCAGATGGAGCTACCACTGTGGAGACCCTTCGGGCGGAACTTGGCCGAGCCAAGGAACAAGCCAGGATTAGCGATGCGGCCGCTCTAAAGGCGGTCGAAGAGCTGAGGGCCGAACAGGCCGCACATTGCCAAAGCAAGGAAAGAATAGCCAAGATGGCCGTTGAGTTGAAGTATGCCGCCGACCGTTACCAGCTTCTGGAAAAGGAAAGCCGAGCGAAGGCGATGGACCTGGAGAAGGCCATGGTAGCAGCCAAGGAAGCCCGCTCCAAAATTAGAGCGGCGAAGGAGGAGCTGCGTCAAGCTGGAGATATCGCGGCTAGGAAGCCCTTTTTGTTGCAGACGAAGTTCGGAGATCCGAAGTATGCCCCTCTTGATTAACTATGGAGTTCTGCAGACGCATACGTGGATTTGGTAGCAAGTGATGCTGATGCGGCTGAGTACTTCAAGGATCAAAAAGATCGTGAAGTGGAAAAGTTGTTCTGGTCACAGTTCCATGCTCCAATGTGTCCGCTGCTATTGAATGAGCGAATGGCCGAGTGGGCCGAGCTCCATAGGTTGTCCGGACTTGCCATGAGGTCTATTGTGGATCATCTGTGGCCGGAAGGGCCAAGGCCGAATAGTTACTTCAGTTTAGTGCAACAATTCCTTGGTGCTTTGCCGCACATCAACGCTATGAAGAGGTCAGCGTGCATAGAGGGCGCGTGGATGGCACTTGCCCGTGTCAAGACATACTGGGCAGAGATGGAGGCCACCACTATTGCAACACAGGGTTCGACCGTGAGCCGAGTAGCTGCCGAGCACTACTTTGAAGAAGTCCTTGAAGGCGCTCGTTCGATAGAGGCTCATTGCTTGAAGAATATTATGTTCTAGTGACATGTATTCCCATTGTAAAAACAATGTTTTATTGAATTATAAATACTGTGTTTATACTTTTGCCTGAAAGTATTATGATGCCTCATGTGCGGCCGTTTATGTATATATGTATATAACCTGAAAGATTGCAGTCGTCGGCTTCAGTCCCCACGCATATAATGCGAGGGTGTTTGCAAAAAATGCGTATTCACACTTGATCCAACGTCTTGGTCCATGAAGGAGGTGGTAGCGCAGCGAACGAGGCAATCGGACTATATTGCTTTAACACTTTCACTTAGCCATAGGAGTTTGACGGTGGGACTACTATATAGCCCCTGGTACTTCCGCGTTCGTCTGAATACGGGGCGCGTACATACGTGACCGGGAAACGGCCCTTCATTAATGCAGAGGAATCCCGAAGATTCTGCTAAGTCATCGAGTGGTTGACCAGTCTCGCACTTTATCATGACAGCCAGTTTTCGGCTTTCTCTACTAAGGTTCTCATCCGGATGAACCAGGGCACAATCGCAGTAGTTCTCCCGGTGCCGCCTTAGCCGATAGAGAGGAACGTAAGGTAGCAAAACACGGGAGCCGGGTGGGGGAGTCCTGGATTAGGAGGTGTCCGGATAGCCGGACTATACCTTCGGCCGGACTCCTGGACTATGAAGATACAAGATTGAAGACTTCGTCCCGTGTCCGGAAGGGACTTTCCTTGGTGTGGAAGGCAAGCTTGGCGATACGGATATGTAGATCTCCTACCATTGTAACCGACTCTGTGTAACCCTAGCCCTCTCCGGTGTCTATATAAACCGGAGGGTTTTAGTCCGTAGGACAAACAACAATCATACCATAGGCTAGCTTCTAGGGTTTAGCCTCTCTGATCTCGTGGTAGATCTACTCTTGTACTACCCATATCATCAATATTAATCAAGCAGGACATAGGGTTTTACCTCCATCAAGAGGGCCCGAACCTGGGTACAACATCGTGTCCCCTGCCTCCTGTTACCATCCGCCTAGACGCACAGTTCGGGACCCCCTACCCGAGATCCGCCGGTTTTGACACCGACATTGGTGCTTTCATTGAGAGTTCCTCTGTGTCGTCAATTTTAGGCCCGATGGCTTCTCTGATCATTAGCAGCGATGCGATCCAGGGTGAGACCTTTCTCCCCAGACAGATCTTCGTATTCGGCGGCTTTGCACTGCGGGCCAATTCGCTTGGCCATCTGGAGCAGATCGAAAGCTACGCCCCTGGCCGTCAGGTCAGATTGGGAAGTTTAAACTCCACAGCGGACCTCCGCGGAGACTTGATCTTCGACGGATTCGAGCCGCAGCCGAGCGCGCCGCACTGTCACGATGGGCATGATCTAGCTCTGCCGCCGAACAGTACCCTGGAGGCCGCACCCGCATCAGCTCCGACCCTTAATTCGGAGCCAACTGCGTCAATCGAGGATGGGTGGTTCGACACCGCCTCGGGGGGCTGCAATCTCTATGGCGATCGAGCCGAACACCAGCTCTATTCTCTGCGAAGCCCGTGACTCCAAGGAGCCGGACTCCTCTCCAGACTCCGAGCCCTCCGCGCCCCTACCGATCGAACCCGATTGGGCGCCGATCATGGAGTTCACCGCCGCGGACATCTTTCAGCACTCGCCCTTCGGCGATATTCTGAATTCACTAAAGTATCTCTCTTTAGGAGAGCCATGGCCGGACTATGGTCAGCAAGATTGGGATGCGGATGATGAAGAAATTCAAAGCCCACCCACCACCCACTTCGTAGCCACTGTCGATCATTTAACCGACATGCTCGACTTCGACTCCGAAGACATCGACGGTATGGACACCGATGCAGGAGACGATCAAGAACCAGCGCCTATAGGGCACTGGAAAGCCACCTCGTCGTATGATATATACATGGTGGACACCCCAAAAGAAGGCAATGGCGATGGAACAGCGGAGGATGACCCCTCCAAGAAGTAGCCTAAGCGCCGGCGTCAGCAGCGCCGCTCTAAATCCCGCCAAAGCAAAAACGGTGATTCCGGCACGGGAGATAATAACACCCCGGACAGTGCTGAAGACAACCACCTCCAGCAAGATTCAGCACGGGAGGATGGAGAAGCCAGCCCTCATGAGAGAGCGGCAGACAGAGAGGTTGAGGACGATAATTATATGCCTCCCTCCGAAGACGAGGCAAGCCTCAACGATGACGAATTTGTCGTGCCGGAGGATCCCGTCGAACAAGAGCGTTTCAAATGCAGGCTTATGGCCACAGCGAGCAGCCTCAAGAAAAAACAGCAACAGCTTAGAGCTGATCAAGATTTGCTAGCCGACAAATGGACTGAAGTCCTTGCGGCCGAAGAGTATGAACTCGAACGCCCCTCCAAGAGCTACCCAAAACGCAGGTTGCTACCCCGACTAGAGGAGGAAGCACCTAAACCTACATCACCAGCGCATGATGCGGCCGATCGGCCACCCCGTGGCCGCGACAGAGAAGCCTCTCAAGCCGCACCCCGGCGCCGCTCAAAAAATACCAAGGCATGGGAAAATGCGCCAGACCTGCGAGATATATTGGAGGACAAGGCAAGGCAAACAAGATCGATCTACAGATCGCGTGGGCGCCCCACGGAACGAGACGGTAATCGTCACTCCAGATACAGTCAATCCAGCCGGGCCGAACACAGTAGACAAAGCTCATTTGAGCTGCGTCGTGACATAGCCCAATACAGAGGCGCCGCACACCCACTATGCTTCACAGATGAAGTAATGGATCATCAAATCCCTGAGGGTTTCAAACCCATGAACATCGAATCATATGATGGCACAACAGATCCCGCGGTTTGGATCAAGGACTATCTCCTTCATATCCACATGACCCGCAGTGATGACCTACACGCCATCAAATACCTCCCACTCAAGCTTAAAGGACCAGCTCGGCATTGGCTTAACAGCTTGCCAGCAGAATCAATTGGTTGCTGGGAGGACCTGGAAGCCGCATTCCTCGACAATTTCTAGGGCACTTATGTGCGACCACCAGACGCCGATGACCTTAGCCACATAATTCAGCAGCCATAGGAATCGGCCAGACAATTCTGGACACGGTTCCTAACCAAGAAAAATCAAATCGTCGACTGTCTGGACGCAGAGGCCCTAGCAGCCTTCAAGCATAACATCCACGACGAGTGGCTTGCACGGCACCTAGGACAGGAAAAGCCGAAATCTATGGCAGCCCTCACGACACTTATGACCCGCTTTTGCGCGGGAGAAGACAGCTGGCTAGCTCGCAGCAATAACATGACCAAGAGCCCTGGTAATTCGGATACCGAGGACAGCAGTGGCAGGTCGCGTCGCAACAAGCAAAAGCGCCGCATTAACGGCGACAATGCTGAGGATACGGCAATTAATGCCGGATTCAGAGGCTCTAAACCCGGTCAGCGGAAAAAGCCATTCAAAAGAAATACTCCGGGCCCGTACAGTTTGGACCGAATACTCGACCGCTCATGCCAAATACATGACACCCCCGAAAAACCAGCCAATCACACCAACAGGGATTGTTGGGTGTTCAAGCAGGCGGGCAAGTTAAATGCCGAAAGCAGAGACAAGGGGCTGCATAGCGATGACGAGGAGGAGCCCCGGCCGCCGAACAACAGTGGACAGAAAGGTTTTCCCCCACAAGTGCGGACGGTGAACATGATATACGCAACCCACGTCCCCAAGAGGGAGCGGAAGCGTGCGCTAAGGGACGTATACGCGATGGAGCAAGTCGCCCCAAAGTTCAACCCATGGTCTTCCTGCCTGATCACTTTTGATCGAAGGGACCACCCCACTAGCACCCGTCCTGGCGGATTCGCCGCATTGGTTCTAGACCCAATTATTGACGGATTTCACCTCACTAGAGTCCTTATGGACGGCGGCAGCAGCCTGAACCTGCTTTACCAGGATACAGTGCGGAAAATGGGCATCGATCCCTCGAGGATTGAACCCACTAAAACGACCTTTAAAGGCGTCATACCAGGTGTAGAGGCCAACTGTACAGGCTCAGTTACTCTTGAAGTGGTCTTCGGATCTCCGGATAATTTCCGAAGCGAGGAGTTAATCTTCGACATAGTCCCGTTCCGCAGTGGCTATCACGCACTGCTCGGGCGAACCGCATTTGCCAAGTTCAATGCGGTGCCGCACTACGCATACCTCAAGCTCAAGATGCCAGGCCCTCGAGGAGTCATCATGGTCAATGGAAACACCGAATGCTCTCTCCGAACGGAGGAGCATACGGCGGCTATCGCAGCAGAAGTACAAAGCAGCCTCTCAAGGCAATTCTCCAGTCCGGCCATTAAACGTCTGGACACCGTCAAGCGCGCCCGGAGTAACCTACAACAAGACCGCCGGGCATGTTCTGAGCAAGCTTAGCAATGCGGCCCCAACCCCAGCCCTCGCAAACTTGCGAAACCAGTGTTGCGCGTACATAACTACGCTCTGGAAATACCATGGGAAAAAGGGGAGGGGCACCATCACGACACGCCCGAAACGCGGCTTAAACCGCACTAGGAGCTGTCGATTTCTTCATTTTCTCTTATTTTCAGGACTCCATTCTTCAGATGGCTTGTCCGGCAGTACAATTTCCGCACAAACGATACAACCAGGGAAGCAGAAAACTACGCCGCACTATGGAACTCTAAGGTGGTCTCTATAACGAGCAGTATACCTGTTTCACATAACATTCCGCAGCTTACCCCTGGAAAGGACATGTTAAATAGTCCCATCTTTTTCTTATTGCAGTATTTGTATCGTTCTGCTTTGATCGCAGCTTTTTTAAATAAACAATGCATAGCTTCCGTCTATTATTGCATTACCTTTTTTACGAATATATGTTCATTAATGACATGTTGCACTCGTACACTTTGGTACGGCCAATACGCCAGGGGCTTAAGTACCCCACAATACGGTGTGAGAAGTCCGAACACTTTCACAAGTGCGGTACCCCGAACTTATAGCATTATATGCATCGGCTCCGAATCATGTCTTGGGTCAATAGTTGGGTTTGCCCAGCTCCTATGTTTTGGTACCTTACGTTCCGTTATATCGGCTAAGGTAGCACTAGGAGAACTGCTGTGATTGTGCCCCAGTTGAGCTGGGCTAAGCACCTCAGTAGAGAAAGCTAAAACTGACCGTCATGATGAGGTGAGAGCTGGTCGCTATTCAAGAGGTTTTCGAGTCCCTAAAGACATATGCCGCTTAGAGCGAGGAGTCGGCTTTGTCCGGCCTAGGCATGGATAGCGCCCCGAACTCGGTCTTCCGAACACTAGGGGCTTCGCCGAAATTTAAAATTATAGAATTCTATGGCTAAGTGAGAGTGTTCAAGCATTATAGTCCGATTTCCTTGTTCGTTGTGTTGAGCGCCTCCCTCGAAGGACCCAAGAATGGGAAAAAGAGCGCTCATGTTTATCCCGAACACCCCAGCACTCGTGCCATGGGGGCAAAAGCCGACAACTCGCCATCTGTCAAATTTGATAAATGGCCGCACAGAAGGTAATATTTTAAATTCAAAAAGCATTTCTTAGCACACATGAACAAGTTTTCAGCGCACAGGACAAAACGAGCGAGTTTACTGAAAAATTACATCCGTGGAACATTCATCCACCACAAGGCGTGCACCCTTCAAAACGCCCTCATAATACATCTCGGGCTTGCGATGCTCCTTGCCCGGCGGTGGCCCGTCCTTCACAAGCTTCTCAGCATCCAACTTGCCCCAGTGCACCTTCGCACGGGCAAGCGCCCTACGGGCACCCTCGATGCATACGGAGCGCTTGATGACTTCGAGCCTTGGACAGGCCTCCACCAGCCGCCTCACCAGCCCGAAGTAGCTCCCAGGCATGGCCTCTCCAGGCCACAGCCGGACTATGAGGCCCTTCATGGCTTGTTCGGTCACCTTATGGAGCTCGACCAGCTGTTTCAGCTAGTCGCTTAAGGGCACCGGGTGTTCGGCCTTAGCATACTAGACCAGAACACCTTCTCCGTCGAGCTCCCCTCCTCGGATCGGTATAAGGCGGCGGCATCCGACACGCTATGGGGCAAGTCTGCGAATGCTCCTGGAGAGCTCCGGATTCGGGTAAGTAACAAGTAATTCACTTTTACGTGCTTGCTTTGCATAAAGAATGCCTTACCCGCCGCTATCTTTTTTATTGCCTCAACTTCCTGGAGGGCCTTCTGGGCTTCGGCCTTGGCAGACTTGGCATCTTCAATGGCCGCTGCGAGCTCAGACTCTCGCGTCTTCGAGTCAAGCTCCAAACTCTCATGTTTTGTCACGAGAGCCTGGAGCTCTTGCCGCACCTCGCCAACCTGCATCTCATGCTTCTCTCGCTCGGTGCGCTCTGTAGCCGCCCTCTTCTCAGCCTCGGACAGCTCTTGCTTAAGGGTCGCCACCTCAGTTGTGGCCCCTATAATAGCCGCGTTAATGCTGTCACTTTTTGCAATTGCAACTTTCACATATTTCAATAAGGTATTTCTTACCTTCCGTCTCCTCGAGTTGCCTCTTGGCATGGCCGAGCTCGTTCTCGGACCGCTCAAGGTTCTGCTTCAGCGTGCCCACCTCCGCAGTCAGTGCGGAGGATGCTAGCAGCGAAGCCTGCATACGCATATTGACTTACTTTTTTTAGACTCCTGCGAACATTATTAGATCCTCTATTTGGCTTTTCTTTCCGAATGCCGAACAGAGCATCAGGGGCTACTGTCTATGCGGTAATATTTTTACATATTCTTTACTTACCTCGAAGCCTGTTAGAAGGCTGGCACAGGCTTCAGTCAGTCCTCTCTTGGCGGACTGAACCTTCTGGATCACTACACTCATAATAGTGCGGTGCTCCTCGTCGATGGAGGCGCCGTTAAGCACCTCCAGCAAATTGTCCGGTGCCTCCGGTTGGACGGAGGTCACCGGCTCAGTAGGCTTGCTCCTCTTGGAAGGAGGCTGCCTACCGCAGTCTGGAACCGTTGAAGGTTCCGGCGCGGTGTCCAGCGCAAAGCCGGACTTGGAACCCTTGGGGGTTCTATCCCCTTCGCGCCTGGAGTCCGGGAGGTCGCCTTGCGACGCCTCCAGGACCTCCTCCTCCTGGCTCGGAACCTGTTGGGACGCCGCCTCGGCGTCATCCGTAGGATGGGGGGAGGTAGCCGTCGGAAGCGAATTCGCATCTGATGAATCCAGGGAACCGCTCGACGACACGTCAAGCCGGTCTTTGGGTGGACTGCATAAACATGTTCAACATAAGGAAAAGCTGTGCAATGAGGGAATACTATGAATCACTCTGGAATCCGGATACTTATGATCTCGCCAGGGGCTTGGCCCTGTGTGGCCACTCCTCTTCGCCGTCGTCGGCGTTGGTGGAGTAGTCCGGAGGAGGGGTCTTCCCCTTCTTGGACCCTTTGGCCTCCCTAGTTGGGGCGGCCTTCCTTTTCTTCCCCCCCCCCCCCCCCCGCTGGAGGGGGAGAGGTCTCTTCTTCCTCCTCCTCGTCTTCATGGGAGGAGTGCGCCTTGGAGTCGTCGGATGATGAATCCGACACCTCCTGGCGCCGGGCACTCTTTCGAGTCCCCATGGCCTTCTTCTTGGCCTTCTTCTCCGGCACCACATAGGGTGCCGGAACCAGCAGCTTCGCCAAACGAGCGTCCGCTGGGCCTTCGGGAAAAGGAACCAGACAGTTGATCTGTCCGGACGTCTCCTGCCAATCCTGTCAAAGGTAAGAGAGCTTAGATCCCGCATGGAGTCAAACTATGAAAAACTAAATACCCTGTAAAAGGTAAAAACAGCTTAGCGCGCGAGCGTGACGCTGCGTGCTGAATCCACGATCCTCGGTAGCGGATGCGGGGGCCTCGGCGCCTTTGAAAAGCACCTTCCAGGCATCTTTGTACGTCGTGTCGAAGAACCTGCTTAGAGTTCGGTTCCGCGCCGGGTTGAACTCCCACAGGTTGAAGGCCCATTGTTGACACGGGAGGATCCGGCGGATGAGCATAACCTAGACTACGTTGACAAGTTTAAGCTTCTTGTCCACCAGGGTTTGGACGCAGGTTTGGAGTCTGGTCAGCTCTCCTTTTTTACCCCACGACAGGCCCATCTCTTTCCAGGAGGCGAGCCGCATAGGGGGTCCAGATCGGAACTCGGGGGCTGCGACCCATTCAGGGTCGCGCGGCTCGGTGATGTAGAACCACCCCGTTTGCGACCCCTTTAGGGACTCCACGAAGGAGCCCTCGAGCCATAGGACGTTGGGCATCTTGCCCACCATGGCGCCTCCGCACTCCGCCTGGGTGCCGCGCGCCACCTTCGGCTTGACATTGAAAGTCTTGAGCCATAGGCCGAAATGGGGGCAGATGTGGAAGAAAGCCTCGCACACGACGATGAACGCCGAGATGTTGAGGACAAAGTTCGGGGCCAGATCATGGAAATCCAGGCCATAGTAGAACATGAGCCCCCGGACAAATGGGTGGAGAGGGAAGCCCAGTCCGCGGAGGAAATGAGGGAGGAACACCACCCTCTCATGGGGCCCAGGGGTGGGGATGAGCTGCCCCTCTTCGGGAAGCCGGTGCGCAATGTCGTTAGACAAGTATCCGGCCTTCCTCAGTCTTTTGATGTGTCCCTCCGTGACGGAGGAGACCATCCACTTGCCTCCCGCTCCGGAAATGGCTGGAGAAGATTGAGGTGGGGTGTGTGGACTTGGGCGCTGGAGCTCGAGTGCGCGGAAATGGGTAGGCAAAGGAGGAAGAAGGCGTGGATGAAAAGGTGGATCCTTATCCCCTTATATGGGTGGAAGCGACTATGCATCCCCTCCAGCCTGGTAAAACTCGCTTATCTCCCAAGCACCGTAATCAATGGCGCGGTTGGGTTACCCACGCCCGTATTGATGAGAATCCCGGAATAAGGGGACACGATCTCTGCTTTGACAAGACGTGCCAAGGAAACCGCCTCGCTAAATGCACTGAGGTAGAACAGTAAAACGATTCAAATGAAGACTTGGCCGTGGTGTGATGTCACGCTACGGAATACGTCAGCAGATTAGATTTGTGTAAATATTATTCTCTCTATGGCAATATGTGGAAACTTATTTTGCATAGCCGGACACTACCTTTGTGTTCGAAATCTTCTACGAAGTACTTGGAGGAGGAACCCGCCTTGCAATGCCGAAGACAATCTGCGCGCCGGACTCGTCGTCATTGAAGCCTGGTTCAGGGGCTACTGAGGGAGTCCAGGATTAGGGGGTGTCCGGATAGCCGTACTATACCTTCGGCCGGACTCCTGGACTATGAAGATACGAGATTGAAGACTTTGTCCCGTGTCCGGAAGGGACTTTCCTTAGCATCGAAGGCAAGCTTGGCGATACGGATATGTAGATCTCCTACCATTGTAACCGACTCTGTGTAACCCTAGCCCTCTCCACTGTCTATATAAACCGGAGGGTTTTAGTCCGTAGGACAAACAACAATCATACGATAGGCTAGCTTCTAGGGTTTAGCCTCTCTGATCTCGTGGTAGATCTACTCTTGTACTACCCATATCATCAATATTAATCAAGCAGGACGTAGGGTTTTACCTCCATCAAGAGGGCCCGAACCTGGGTAAAACATCGTGTCCCCTGCCTCCTGTTACCATCCGCCTAGACACATAGTTCGGGACCCCCTACCCGAGATCCGCCAGTTTTGACACCGATACCGGGCAAACCCAACATTTGACCAAAGACATGATTTAGAGCTGATGCATATAAGGCCAAACTCGCGACCCTGAACACTCCCTAAGGTATTCGGTCTTTATAACATATGCCGGGCTGAACAATGCCCTTAATAATAAACACCGAGTGTCTAGGTACGTGCAATATCCTGACGTGGCCACATCCCAATAACGTCAGCATCCTTCTCGGTTGTATTGAGTATCCGGAGGATGTGAATCAACAAGAGAAAGTAAAAAAAAGGTTTACGCAGGGTCTTAATCTGAAAAGAAACCTTTGAGCGGGTCCCTGCTGCACGTCTGCGCCTGTGTCTCCATTGTGCCGTGTCCTGGATGGGTGTAGCATGATTGTCATCTATAAAAGAGAAGAACTTAGGTGAAATTTGCCGTGCGAGAAAATTGGTTATTATCAATAAGCCATTAAAATTCAAGATAAGTCAAGTTGAGCTGAACTAGCCCTGATTACACACGGGAAGCCCTTGGTACCGTCTATGAGGGTTTAACCATCAAACCAATCTCATGTATATGTAGTGATGTGCCAGACTCGTCTAACCGTGTCCGTGGTCTTGACGCATGTCATTTATTCTGGTTGGTGAGGCCATCTTGTGCTTGGCTGTTAAAGCCACCGCAAGTTCTTCCGCGCGTAGAGAACGCTCAATATTTCCACTAACTGTGATGATGCCATGTGGACCAGGCATCTTAAGCTTGAGAGAAGCGTAATGCGGTACTGCATTAAAACGAGCGAAAGCCGCTCTTAAGAGTAGTGCTTGATAGCCACTTCGTAATGGAGCGATGTAGAAAGTTAACTTTTCGCTTCGGAAGTTGTCGGAAGAACCGAATACAACCTCTAGTAATAGAGAGCCCGTGCAGCGGGCCTCTGGGCCTGGTATTACTCCCTTGAAGGTAGTATTACTGCAGCTGATTTTTGTCGAGTCTATCCCCATTTTGCGGACTGTGTCCTGATATATCAGATTTAGACCACTGCCACCGTCCATAAGGACTCGTGTGAGATGGTATCCGTTTATTATTGGGTCTAACACCAAGGCAGCCAATCCTTCATGTCGGATGCTTGTCGGGTGATCCCTACGATCGGAAGTGATCGGGCAGGCCAACCAGGGGGTGAACTTGGGGGTGACGGGCTCTACGGCGCATATGTCTCAGAGTGCATTTTTGCTTCTACACATGGATCATGTTTACTGTTTAACCGTGGTGGGAATTTTTTCTGTCCTCCAGTGCTTTGCTGGTGAGGTTCTTCCTCATCTTCGCTTGGTGTCTCCCCCCTTGTGTTCGGCATTTAGCTTACCGGCCTGCTTGAAGACCCAGCATTCTTTGTGGGTGTGATTTGCAGGTTTATCGGGGGTGCCATGAATCTGACATAGTTTGTATAGAATCTTGTTTAGGCTAGATGGTCCATCTCTGCTGCCTTTGAGAGGCTTTTTCCGCTGACCTGGTCGAGAGCCCCTGAATTCGGCGTTTACCACCGTATTATCTGGGCTGTCTTCTTTATTGCGACGCTTGCTTTTACTGCGGCGTGGTTTTCCATTGCCATCCCTGACTTTGGATGTGCTTGGGTCGCTGGGGCTACTGCGGGCTAACCAGCTATCTTCGCCCGCGCAAAAGCAGGTCATGAGGCTTGTCAGGGCTGCCATTGTTCTCGGTTTTTCTTGGCCGAGGTGTCTGGCGAGCCATTCGTCTCGGACGCTGTGTTTGAAAGCTACTAAGGCTTCGGCGTCCGGACAATCGACGATTTGGTTCTTCTTAGTGAGATACCTGTTCCAAAGCTTTCGGGCTGACTCTCCGGGCTGTTGGATTATATGACTTAAATCGTCTGCATCCGGAGGTCGGACATAGGTCCCTCGAAAATTAGTCCGAAAAGCATCCTCGAGCTCCTCCCAACTTCCAATTGAGTTTTTGGGGAGGCTTTTCAGCTAGTGCCGAGCTGGTCCTTTAAGCTTGCGGGGCAAGTACTTAATGGCATGGAGATCATCTCCGCGAGCCATATGGATATGGAGGATAAAGTCCCCAGGGTCTGTGGTCCCGTCGTACGCCTCTATGTTCACTGGTTTGAATCCTTTTGGGAATTCGTGGTCCAGCACCTCATCGGTGAAACATAGGGGGTGTGCGGCACCCCTGTATTTGGATGTATCATGGCGTTCAGACGGTTGTAGTATTCGGTTTTGATTTTGTGCCGGAGCGCACTTCCTAGATCCATAGATGAATCTGGTCATACTGGATTTTTGGCACAAGTCCTCATGTAGATTGTGTGTTGACTTATGTGCGACCTTGTTAGCCGCTCTATCACGGTCAAAAGGTGGTTTATCTAGCCAGTTGGCCGTTTCATTTTTCAGCTGTGTGGGCTCTAAGGCCTCATCGTCGAATTCGGGTAATAGCTTGCGCTTTGGATAGCTTTTTGTGTGGTAACTTCCACCATGCTTTTCTTCATTGTCGAGCATTTTGTTCCACCTGTTGTTGAGCGTATTTTGTGCCGCCTTAAGCCTTTGCTTCTGCTTCTTCAGACTCCTCGCTGTGGCAATAAGCCAGCTGCGGAGGTTCACTTGTTCCAAGTGCCTTTCCGGGATGATGTGTGCATCTTCGTCCGGACTGTTTTCCTCCCCGGAGGGGGGTTGATGAGATTTATCCGCGGCGTCGCCGTGTTTGGACGTCGGATCCATACTATGTTCGCCGTTTGCAGCTTCATTGTGCTCTGCCGCCGGGGCAATGTGGTCGTCGTTTCCTCTGGAGTTGACTGGAGTGTTATTTTCTCTTGCGCTGTTATCATTGTTTTTGCCGAGGCAGGATTTGGAGCGGCGCCTACACCGACGCTTTGTTTTCTTCTTGGAGGGGTCATCCTCCGGTTTCTCCTCCCGTTCCTCGTCATCGTTTTCTTTGGGTGTATCCACCATGTATATGTCATGTGATGAAGTGGCTGTCTAGTGCCCTGTGGGCACTAGTTCATGATCCTTTCCTGCATCGCCGTCCATGCCGTCGATGTCTTCGGAGTCGAAATCGAGCATGTCGGTTAGATCGTTGACAGCGGCTACTAAGTGGGTGGTGGGTGGGGAGCGAATTTCTTCGTCGTCCGTATCCCATTCTAGCCGGATAGTTCGGCCAAGGTTCCCCTGTCAAGGAGAGAGACCTTAATGAATTTAGCACATCGCTGAAAGGCGAGTGCTAAAAGATATCCATGGAAGTAAACTCCATGATCGGTGCCCAATCGGATTCGATAGGCACGGACGCAGGCGGTTCGGAGCCTATGGCCGGGGACGAATCCAATTGTTCAGCGACACGGCTCTCGCAAGGGGTGAAGTCAGTATTCGGCTCTATCGCCACTGAGAGTGCGGCCTCCATGGCGGGGTCTATCCACTCTTCCTCAGATGGCGCAATTTTCTCCGGATTGAGGGCCGGAGTAGTTGCAGATGCGATCTCCCGAACACTGTCCGACGGTAGAGTTACGTCATGCTCGTCGTGATTGTGCGGCGCACCTGACATGGGCTCGAATCCGTCGAAGATCAAGTCTCCACGAATGTCAGCGGTGTAGTTTAAGTTTCCGAACCTGACCTGATGTCCAGGGGCGTAGCTCTCGATCTGCTCCAGATGGCCAAGCGAATTGGCCCGCAGTGCGAAGCCGCCGAATACGAAGATCTGTTCGGGGATGAAAACCTCCGCCTGGACCGCATCGTTACCGATGATCGAAGGGGCCATCGAGCCTTACGGTGACGGCACAGTGGAACTCTCAATGAAAGCACCAATGTCGGTGTCAAAACCGGCGGATTTCTGGTAGGGGGTCCCGAACTGTGCGTCTAAGGCGGATGGTAATAGGAGGTAGGTGACACGATGTTTTACCCAGGTTCGGGCCCTCTTGATGGAGGTAGTACCACACGTCTTGCTTGATTGATCTTGATGATATGAGTATTACAAGAGTTGATCTACCACGAGATCGTAGAGGCTAAACCCTAGAAGCTAGCCTATGGTATGATTGTTGTTGTTCTACGGACTAAACCCTCCGGTTTATATAGACACCGGAGGGGGCTAGGGTTACACAGAGTCGGTTACAAGGGAGGAGATCTACATATCCATATTGCCAAGCTTGCCTTCCACGCCAAGGAAGGTCCCATCCGGACACGGGACGAAGTCTTCAATCTTGTATCTTCATAGTCCAACAGTCCGGCCAAAGGGTATAGTCCGGCTGTCCGGAGACCCCCTAATCCAGGTCTCCCTCACTAACCATAGCATGAAGCATATGGATCCAAATCAGCCCCTTACGAAGCAACTCATAAACTAGGGTTTAAGCTTCTGTCACTCTAGCAACCCATCATCTACTTATTACTTCCCAATGCCTTCCTCTAGGCCCAAACAATGGTGAAGTGTCATGTAGTCGGCGTTCACATGACACCACTAGAGGAAGGACAACATACATCTCATCAAAATATCGAATGAATACCAAATTCACATGACTACTTATAGCAATACTTCTCCCATGTCCTCAGGAACAAACGTAATTACTCACAAATCATATTCATGTTCATAATCAGAGGGGTATTAACATGCATAAAGGGTCTGAACATATGATCTTCCACCGAATAAACCAACTAGCATCAACTACAAGGAGTAATCAACACTACTAGCAACCCACATGTACCAATCTGAGGTTTTGGGACAAAGATTGGATACAAGAGATGAACTAGGGTTTGAGATGAGATGGTGCTGGTGAAGATGTTGATGGAGATTGACCCCATCCAATGAGACGATCGATGGTGATGATTTCCCCCTCCCGGAGGGAAGTTTCCCCGGCAGAACAGCTTCGTCGGAGCCCAAGATTGGTTCCGCCAAGGTTCTGCCTCGTGGCGGCGGAGTTTCGTCCCGTGAGCTAGCTTATGATTTTTTTAGGACTAAAGACTCCATATAGCCAAAGATGGGCATCAGAGGGCAGCCAGGGGGCCCACGAGGCAGGGGGCGCGCCCAGGGGGTAGGGCGCGTCCCCCACCCTCGTGGATGGTGGGTGGCCCCCCTCTGGTACTTCTTTCTCCCAATATTTTTTATATATTCTGAAACATGCTCCTGTGAAGTTCCAGGACTTTTGGAGTTGTGCAAAATAGGTCTCTAATATTTTCTCCTTTTCCAGCCTAGAATTCCAGCTGCCGGCATTCTCCCTCTTCATGTAAACCTTGTAATATAAGAGAGAATAGGCATAAGTATTGTGACATAATGTGTAATAATAGCCCATAATGCAATAAATATCGATATAAAAGACTGATGCAAAATGGACGTATCAACTCCCCCAAGCTTAGACCTCGCTTGTCCTCAAGCGAAAGCCGATATCGAAAAATATGTCCACATGTTTAGAGATACAGGTGTCGATAAAATAAAATACGGACATGAGGGCATCATGATCATTCTTAGGACAACAACATATATAAATATTTTCATATGATTTCTTATGCTAAAGTAACAATTCATTCACAATTTCAAGTATGAATCAGAAATTTTATTGAGAACCAACAAACTATAATCTCAGTCATTGAAGCAATTGCAATTTATCATAACATCAGAAAGAGTCAATATAAGAGCTTTTCAGCAAGTCCACATACTCAACCATCATTTAGTCTTTCACAATTGCTAACACTCATGCAATATTTATGGGTATGAAGTTTTAGTCGGACACGGAGAAAGATAGGGGCTTATAGTTTTGCCTCCCAACCTTTTACCTCAAGGGTAATGTCAACCATAATAGTTCATGAAAACTCACATCCAATTAGCCATATATACCAGGATCTTTCCAACACATTGTGCTTGCCGAAGGATAAAATGTAAAAAGGAAAGGTGAAGATCACCGTGACTCTAGCATGAAGTACAAGACAAGAATAAAGATAGGCCCTTCGCAGAGGGAAGCCGAGATTGTCATGTGCTTTTATGGATGGATGCACAAAATCTTAATGCGAAAGAATGTCACTTTGTATTGCCACTTGTGATATGTACCTTTATTATGCAGTCTGTCGCTTTTATTTCTTCCACATCACAAGATCGTATAAATCTTATTTTCTCCACACTAATAAATCATACATATTTAGAGAGAAATTTGTATTGCTTGCAATGGTGACAACTTACTTGAAGGATCTTACTCAATCCATAGGTAGATATGGTGGACTCTCATGGAAACACTAGGTTTAAGGATATTTGGAAGCACAAGTAGTATCTCTACTTGGTGCATAGAATTTGTCTAGCATGAGAGGGAAAGGCAAGCTCAACATGTTGGATGATCCACGACAATATAATTTATTTCAGATGTAAGAAAACATAACCCATTACGTTGTCTTCCTTGTCCAATGTCAACTCTTTAGCATATCATATTTTAATGAGTGCTCACAATCATAAAAGATGTCCAAGATAGTATATTTATATGTGAAAACCTCTCTTTCTTTATTAATTCCTATTAATTGCAACGATGACCAAAACTATGTTTGTCAACTCTCAACAACTTTTATTCATCACACTGTTTATATGTGAAGTCAATACTCTCCATAAGATCCATATGATCTCTTTAATTCTTTTTATTCTTTCTCTTTTATTTTATTCCCTCAAGATCATAGCAAGATAATCAAGCCCTTGCTCAACACTAATATTTATTATATATAGCTCACGGACTCGATTACATAGAAGGATCATAAAGCAAAACTCAAAACTAGATCATACTAAAAACTTTATTCTACTAAATCAAGATATTACCAAAAGGATCGAACTAAGAAAAAATGGTAAAGATAAAAGTGTGATGGTGATACGATACCAGGGCACTCCCCCAAGCTTGGTAGTTGCCAAGGGGAGTGCCCATAGCCATGTTCTCATGTCTCTTTCTTCGGGGGTGGTGATGTGATATTCTTGGCGATGATGCCCCTCGGGATACGATTCTCTTCCTCAAGCTTATTGACTTGCTGCTTGAGGTCCATTATTTCCTTATGAAGCTTGCCCGTGACAGCTAAAGCTCCTTTCACCCAAGGATGTTGCATAGCCGCGGGAGAACAAGTAACACTCTTTTTAATATTTTCATAAGAAAGAAATCTAACGTTGGAAGGGATGACCGAGTTTGGAATAGCTGAGCTCTGTAGTTCCCCCATCGTGGAATTGGCTCGGAAATGAGAAGTAACTTCCTGATCCTCCTCCATGGCATCTATCCTTTTCAAGTCGGCCTCCATCTCTTTCTCAGTTGATGGACCAAAGTGGTCGGCATCACTGTTTGCTCTTGGCCCTGGTATCGGATGAGACACCCGACTCTCCCTGACTGACTCTTGAGAAGACATCTTGCTCTAAATCTGCAGCAGAAACAACTCGAAACAAAAACAGACGATGTTTGCGTGGTACGATGGTCAAAACCTTCGGGAGATTATATAGTGAATTTTTACCGACCAAAAGAAGTATCGTGCAAGAAAACGGAGTCCGGAGAGCACACGAGGTGCCCATGAGGCAGGGGGCGCGCCCTCCACCCTCGTGGACGCCTCGTGTCCTGCCCGGACTACTTCTTATTTCCATATTTTCTTAAATATTCCAAAACGGAGAAAAATTGCTATTAGAAATGTTTTGGAGTCGGTTTACTTACCGTACCTCATACCTATTCCTTTTCAGAGTCTGAAACGTTCTGGAAAGTGTCCTTTATGTATTCCTCCGGGGTTACGATTTCAATAACATTTGTTTCAACATTTATAGGATTACCTGAGATCTAATGTTTGATTCTTTGACCGTTCACCACCCTCGGATTTGTGCCTTCGAAGTTGTTCATTTTTATGGCACCGGAATGATAGACCTCCTCAATGACGTAAGGACCTTCCCATTTAGAGAGAAGTTTTCCTGCAAAAAATCTTAAATGAGAATTGTATAACAATACATAATCACCTACATTAAACTCACATTTTTGTATCCTTTTGTCATGCCATCTTTTAACTTTTTCTTTAAATAGTTTGGCATTCTCATAAGCATGGGTTCTCCATTCATCAAGTGAGCTAATGTCAAAAAGCCTCTTCTCACCGGCAAGTTTGAAATCATAATTGAGCTCTTTAATGGCCCAATATGCCTTATGTTCTAGTTCAAGAGGTAAGTGACATGCTTTACCATAAACCATCTTATACGGAGACATAACCATAGGATTTTTATATGCAGCTCTATAAGCCCATAATGCATCATCAAGTTTCTTTGACCAATTCTTTCTAGATCTATTAACAGTCTTTTGCAAAATTAATTTAAGCTCTCTATTACTCAATTCTACTTGACCACTAGACTGTGGGTGATAAGGAGATGCAAATTATGATCAACATTATATTTATCAAGCATTTTACGAAAAGCACCATGAATAAAATGTGAACCACCATCAGTCATTAAATATCTAGGGACTCCAAACCTCGGAAAAATAACTTCTTTAAGCATCTTAATAGAGGTGTTATGATCAGCACTACTAGTTGGAATAGCTTCTATCCACTTAGTAACGTAATCAACAGCAACTAAAATATGTGTATACCCATTAGAGGAAGGAAACGGTCCCATATAATCAAAACCCCAAACATCGAATGGTTCAATAACAAGTGAATAATTCATAGACATTTCTTGAAGTCAACTAATATTACCAATTCTTTAACATTCATCGCAAGATAAAACAAACTTACGGGCATCTTTGAAGAGAGTAGGCCAATAAAAACCAGATTGTAATACCTTATGTGCAGTTCTATCTCCAGCATGGTGTCCTCCATAAGCCTCAGAGTGACACTTGCATAGGATATGTTCCTGTTCATGCTCAGGTACACAACGTCTCATAACAGCATCTACTCCTTCTTTATAAAGGTGTGGGTCATCCCAAAAGTAATGTCTTAAATCATAGAAGAACTTTTTATTTTGCTGGTATGTGAAACTAGGTGGTATAAATTTAGCAACAATATAATTAGCATAATCAGCATACCATGGAGCAGTATGAGAAGCATTTATGATAGCTAATTGTTCATCAGGAAAGCTATCATCAATAGGTAGTGGGTCATCAAGAACATTCTCTAACCTAGACAAGTTGTTTGCAATGAGGTTCTCAGCTCCCTTTCTATCAATAATATGCAAATCAAATTCTTGTAGCAAGAGAACTGTAACAGCCTGGATTTCAGTCCTTTTCTTTTTCCTTTGATTTTCTTGGATTTCCTAATTTGATTTGCTTTTCCATGGCTATGTGGGTCTGAAACTTGGGAAGATCATGTCTTCCTAGGTTTTCTAGTGGCTTGTCACCCTCATCATCATCCCAAGATCATCTCATTTCCATCCTTGACCTAACCCAATTGTCTTTGGTTGGTAATATTCCTTTTCTGATAAAGGAATAACCCTTAAAACCCTAGGTTGTGAAGCAACCTATATTTCTGTCACTCCTAAAATTCCCAAATAATTCTCATAAATTTTTTGGGTCATATATTCCTCAAATATGGCAAAATATTTAATTTCCATGTTCAAAAATAATCCTCCAATAATTCTTTTCCTATTCTGCCCTAAATGGCACTTTGCAAAGGAAGTGCTATTAATATTTGCTTGATTGACCCCAAATTTTTTGGACATCTTTACCTGTCCATATCATTGGCTCATGCCAAAATTCAGCTCAATTTTCCTAGTAAATATTTTTCAGCAATTTTCCAAAGTTTCTGTCCAGGAAGGAACTTTGTGAAGGAGTTATATCCTAGGCATATCCAAATGAGTTTCAATTTTGCAGGGTCTTTCCTAGGGTCAAATAATGACTCTACAACAAATATGAGCTCATGTAACTCATCTATGTGAGCCCAGCTCCAAATCTTAGTTTCTGGTCAGATTTTCAGTTTGTGAAGCAACTATATTTTATATTGCTTCAATTGAGCTGAAACTTTACCAGGACATTCTTATACCTATATCAACTACTCCCAACAAGGTTTACCTCAATTGGTTGATCCAATTACCCTGTGTAATTTTTCCAAGTTTCTATCCAGAATGAAGCTTTGTGAAGCAAGTGCCACTTTGGTATTTCCAAATGGCATGAAATTTTTACAGCAGCTTTATATCATCATAAAACCCCTCTCTGCCAAATTTCAGCTCACAGAGATCAAGTATGTGAGTGCATCATCCAAATCCCCAATTCTGGCCAGTTTTGCACTTTCTACTGAAACCATCATCTAAACTCCTCCTATTAGTCTGATTTTTTGTGATTAGCATCACCTTAGCATTTGATCATCATCAGAAAAACTAGTTACCACGTTACCCAGCTGGTTTAACCGCAGCAAGTTACAAACACCTTGTTACTGAATTACTTTTGGAGCTAAGTGCAAATCTCTTCTTTGCCCCTGGACCGATTTATTTCTTCAGTTGGACTAAGGGCACCAGGGTCCATCCACTGGACATGGTTGGCCATGCCAAAGAGCGCCGCTTGCACCAGTGCGCATGGTGATCACGCTTGCGTCATGGCTGCAGGCGTGCTCTGGCTTGTTCCGGCCACTGTGCTCGTCTCCCCCCTCCTCGTCTTGACCTCAATTCATGCCCTGGAGCTCGCCCGTGCTCTACTGCGTCGCCCTGCATCGGTGCCTTGTCGTGGTTCGCCATAAATGAGCCGCTAGCTCCATGCCTGTGCCGCGTCCAGCCTCTACCCGCCATTAAAGCTTGGTCGGGAGCTCGCCCGTGAGCTCGAGAAGCCTCCCCGCAGCTATATAAGGCATGCCCGAGGTCCCCCGCTCCTCATCGCTCCCTCCCTCGCCTCATTTGCTCTCTGGAATCGCCCCACCTCGCCTCGGATCACCTTCGTCCTCCATGGCCACCTCGGCCTCGGCATGATTCTAGCCAACCCAAGCTTCCTCTCACCTCCCTGACCTGTCCACCGACTCCCCCTCGTCCCACTCAGCCGCCCCACCCTCTTGCCCCCTCGCCGGAGCCCCTGCTTCGCCGAGTACCTCCACCGCCCGAGCTCTCTAGAGCCTCCCCGGTCGCCGCGTCTCACCACCTCTCTGTAAGGGCTAAGTGGTGAAAACCCAGCTCACGAACACACACACAGAGAGATGAACACGAGGATTTTGCGCAGCGCACAACTGATCTGCTTTTCGTTTTTCCCTTCCTTATTTGTAGCTGCTTATAGGCTAACTGAAACACAAAATCAGGACATGACTAAGCCTATTGATCGTGCCATCCCACGATCGCTGAGCCACTCCCTCGAGGATGTCATGCCTCGTGCATTATCTCCGCGCCATCCCACGGACACACGATCACCAGCCTACAAACTAACTGGATCAGCTCGACGACTATCTCAACGAGCTGACCAATTATTCTGCTGAAGCAAAACTAATCCTAAACAGCTAACTGACAGAGAACTAGCCGTTGTCGACAACAGCCTGAAATGCTACAGTTAACTGACGAAACTATCGTCAGGCTTAAGCTTCAACAATTCTCCCCCTAAGCCTGGCGAGCAGATTCAGACCTCCATGACGCCGAGTTTCAGATGCATCTCGATGAACTTGACGCGGCCCAGCGCCTTGGTGAGAGTATCAGCAAGCTGGTCGTCAGTGCTGACGTGATCAACGTCCACCTTTCCATCTTCGATGCACTCGCGGATGAAGTGGTACTTGACGTCGATGTGCTTGTTGCGCTCGTGGTAGACGGGGTTTTTGCAAAGTGCGATCGCTGACATGTTGTCAACGAGCAGCTTCACCTTCGTTGGAGCGTCGCCGATCAGATCTCCCAGGAGCTGACAGAGCCACATGCCCTGGCATGCGCTCGATGCCGCCGCCACATACTCTGCCTCGCAAGACGAGAGAGTGACGATCTTCTGCTTCTGGGACGCCCACGTGACAGCACTTGAGACGAGGAAGAACACCATGCCAGTGGTGCTCTTGCGATCGTCCTTGTCGCCGGCGTGGTCACTGTCGCTGAAGCCGATCAGCGTCGGTGCTCCTGCACCTCGCTTGTAATAGCATCCGTATCCCGCCGTCCCTGCGATGTAACAGAGGATCTGCTTCACCGCCGCCCAGTGTGGTGCTCCCGGTGCCTCCAGGTACCTGCTCACCATGCCGACAGCAAACGTGATGTCGAGACGCATGTTGCAGAGGTAGCGGAGGCTGCCCATGATGCTCCGATAGAGTGTCGCGTCGATGACTCCCCCAGAGTCCCGTTTGCGCAGTGGCAGCCTGCTTTCCATGGGCGTGTGTGACGCTTTGCAGCCGACCATGCTGGCCGCAGCGAGGATCTTGCCGACGTAGGCGCTCTGGCAGAGAGTGCTCGCATCACCTCTCTGAACCACCTCGAGACCGAGGTAGTAAGATAGAAGTCCAAGATCACTCATGGAGAACTTGCACTTCATCTCCTCCTTGAACTTGTCGATGTCACCCTTGTCAAACCCAGTGATCACCAGGTCATCCATGTATACACCGACGATGAGAGTCGAGGCACGAGTGTTTCTCCTATACACGGCGTGCTCGAGTGGGCTGCGCTCGAACCCAAGCGAGATGAGCATCGAGTCCAGCTTGGCGTTCTAGGCACGCGGTGCCTGCCGCAGCCCGTACAGCGCCTTGCGCAGCCGCAGCACACCGTGCCTGTTCTTGTCGTCGATGTACCCTGGAGGCTGATGAACATACACCTCCTCCTGTAGGTTGCCGTTCAGGAACGTGCTCTTGACATCCATGTGGTGCACCGCCCACCCATGGTGCGCGGCGAGCGCCAGGAGCAGACGCACGGTCTCCATGCGCGCCACCGGCGCGAACACCTCGTCGTAGTCCACGCCTTGCCGTTGCGCGTAGCCTTTCGCCATGAGTCGCGCTTTGTGCTTCACAATGTGACCTGCAGGATCCTTCTTTACCTTGTACACCCATTTGAGCCCAATGGCTCTGTGTCCAGGTGGGAGCACTGCCATCTCCCAGGTGGCGTTGTCGTGGATCGCGGCAAGTTCAGCGTCCATGGCCTCCTTCCAGCACCCCTCGGACAGCGCCTCGTCGACGCCGTCTGGTTCCTCTGCCGCAGTGAGGCAGAGCTGCGCGAGCTCCCCCCGATCCTCATCTAGCTTCCTAAGTACATGCCGCATCTTGCGATACTTCTATGGTGAGTGGTCGAGGTCGTGGCCCTCGTAGTCATCGTTAGGAGGTGTGGCCCAGCCATCCTCTGTGGATGCAGGTGATGGCGATCGTGGCGCGGTGACCTCCCGCTCCACGCCGTCGTGACGCGGCGTCTCCGTGCTTCTCCCCGATGGCGTGCTCGTCATGGCCGTGGCTCCGCTGGCCACGGATGCGCCTCTGCTCGGTGCGGCTCTGCTCGACGAAGATCCAGCTTCACAACTGGATGGAGGAGGCGCGGGATTGGTGGTCGTGAGGTCATCTGGGTAGATGACCACGAACTGTTCGTCCAGAGGCCGCGTCGCGGCACTCGCTGCACTCGACCAGTCCCACTTCCGCTGCTCCTCGAACTTGGCGTCTCGCGTCACGCGCACCTTCTTCGTGGCAGGGTCATAAACCTTGTAAGCCTTTGAGCCCTCCTCGTAGCCGACGAAGATCATCGGAGCAGATCTGTCGGCAAGCTTGACGATCCCTGGTCCAAGGCGCTTGACATGGATGACGCACCCGAAAGTGCGAAGGTGCTACACTGCTGGCTTCCGGCCATGCCATGCTTCGTATGGCATCATGCTGTCGACGCTGTGCGTGGGTGCCCTGTTCAGCAGGTACACCGCTGTCTTCACCGCCTCACCCCAGAATGTCGCGGGCACGCTCATGCTTTTCAGCAGACAGCACGCCATCTCGACAATCATCTGGTTCCTCCGTTCGACGATGCCATTTTGCTGCGGCGTGTACGGAGCGGTGGTGAAATGTTTGATGCCGCCCTCGTCGCAGAACTGACGGAACGCAGTCGAGTTGAACTCGCCACCGCGATCCGAACGAAAACCAAGCAAGCGATGCCCGGACTCAGCTTCTGCTCGTGCCTTGACTTTGCGGAAGCGCTCGAACGCCTCGTCCTTGGCCTTGATCACTTCCAGCCACATGTACCATGATCAATCGTCGAAAATGAGGAGGAAGTAGTTGTTCCCCGCCTCTGTCGCCGGCGTGATCAGACCGCACAAGTCCGTATGCACCATTTCCAGGTTCTTGGTGGCGCGGTACGATGTGGCCTGCGGGAAGGGATGCCGATGCTGCTTGCCCAGGACGCAGCCATCGCACACCTGGTCCAGTCGATCGAGCAGCGGTATGCCGCTCGCCATGTCCTTGCGCCCCAACTCGCGTAGCGCGCGGAAGTTGAGATGGCCGTAGCGGGCGTGCCACAGCCAGGCAGGGTCCGTGCCGCTCGCGAGGAGACACACCGGCCGCGCCGATGTCAGATGCAGGACGTACAGGCGCCCCTTGTTCCTCTTCACGCACGCGAGCAGACGATCGTTGGCGTCGCGAAGGCGAAGCCAGCCATGGCGGATGTGCGTGTCGTAGCCGATCTCGTCCATCTGCCCTAGGCTGAGGATGTTGCTGCAAAGACGAGGTATATAGTACACCTGATTCAAAGTCATGTGCTCACCGCTGCGGGTCTTGAAGACGATGGTGCCCTTTCCCTTGATCTGCACCTCCGATCCATCGCCAAGTTTCACGGTCCCCGTCGTGCCGATGTCGAGCTCGGAGAAGATCTCCCGCCGCCCCAACATGTGGTTCGACGCCCCGGTATCCAGGTACCAGGACGTGTCACAGCGACCCTCGTCTTCGGCAGCGCGGGCCTGTGACGTTTCCTCGTTGAGCAGGACGTGCTCGGCGCGCCTTTGGGGCTCGGTGGTGATGACGGACAGCTCGGCGAGGAACACAGCTTTTTCTTCCTTGCCATCGGCGTCACGGGCAAGATTTGCCTTCTCCTTGCGCTCCTTGCGAGGCTCGGTGCAGTCGCGCGAGAAGTGGCCATTCTTGTTACAGTTGTAACATTTCACGGTTGACATGTCGCGTTCTCCGGCCGGCGTGCGATCACCGCCGTCGCCGTGAGGCTTGTTCTTCTTCTTGCCCTTGCGACCTTTGCCGTTACTGCCAGAGCTGCCCGAGCTCTGGCCCTGCTCCTTGCTGCGGGCCTTCCACTGCTCCTCCGTGAGCAGGAGCTACCCACCGTTGCCGCCGTTGCCCTAACCGAGGTTATAGCGATCCTCGGCCGAGCGCAGGCGTCCGATCAGCTCCTCCACCATGAGGAGACTGGTGTCGAGCAATGTCTCGATAGAGATGGCGATCTGCGTGAACTGTGAGGGCACAACTTGCAGGAATTTCTCAACCACAGTTACCTCTTCCACGATGTCGCTTAGGACACGCAAGCTATTTGCGAGCGTGTCGATGCGCATCCCAAACGCCTCTAGTCCCTCGCCGCTCTTGAACTGGATCTGAGCGAACTCCTTCCGCAGGCGCTGTGCAGTGGCCTACTTGACGCGAGCGACGCCAAGACGCATGGTCTTGACCATCTCCCACGCCTCCTTCGAGGTTTTCTTGGCTGCGAGCGTGCCCACCATTTCTGGCGGCACTGACCGCAGGATCGCGCCGAGCGCTGCCTTGTCGTTCGGCACGCTCACCGGGAAGCCCTCCACGGCCTCCCAGAGGAGGCTTGCCTCCATGTTGATCTGCATGACCAACGCCCACTCCATGTAGTTGGTCTGGGTGAACATGGGCCAGATGATGGAGCTGCTCGGAGCGGCGCGCTCTTGCACCGTCCGCTCGTGGACGATGATCTCGTGGCCGTCGCCCCTCCGCGTAGGGCTCCGTCCACGGTGCCGCGCCGGTCGTGACGGCATCCGTGACGTCCTGCGCTCCGCAGCCCCTGCAGCCGCCACCGCATCCTCCTTTTCCTTCTCCTTCCGCAGCCTCTCCATCGTCGCCGGAGAGGCGCTCGACATGGTCACCGGGAACGATAACCGCTCTGATGCCAAATGTAAGGGCTAAGTGGTGAAAACCCAGCTCACGAACACACACAGAGAGAGATGAACACGAGGATTTTCCGCGGCGCACAACTGATCTGCTTTTTGTTTTTCCCTTCCTTATTTGTAGTTGCTTACAGGCTAACTGAAAACACAAAATCAGGACATGACTAAGCCTACTGATCGTGCCATCCCACGATCGCTGAGCCACTCCCTCGAGGATGCCGTGCCTCGTGCGTTATCTCCGCGCCATCCCATGGACACACGATCACCATCCTACAAACTAACTGGATCAGCTCGACGACTATCTCAACGAGCTGACCGATTATTCTGCTGAAGCAAAACTAATCCTAAACAGCTAACTGACAGAGAACTAGCCGTTGTCGACAACAGCCTGAAATGCTACAGTTAACTGACGAAACTGTCGTCAGGCTTAAGCTTCAACACTCTCCACCACTCTCCGGCGCCTCCTTTGCCTATGAATGGGTGCAGTGCTCCACCCCGAAGCCGCCGGTGCCCGCGCCTTGGTTTGAGGTGGCCGAAGCAGTCTGCTCCATCGTCGGCGCCCGCCCCCTGTTCTTCTTTGTAGCCAACCACCACCGCAGCTCCAGGCCTCCCCCGTACCTATTCTTTCTTGGAGCGGGTGCGGCGTGGCCCCGCTCACCCGCCGGTGTGCTCGGTCGGTCCAGAGCTGGCATAAGTCGGCCGCCACGTCGCCGGCAGTGCCTCTGTGTCCCTCCCCTGTTCTCTGTCACGAGCGAGCATGGGAGGAGGAAGACGACGATCGCCTGGCCCTCCCCCTGGGCTTGGACCCCACCAGTAAGCCTCTCCTCCCCCTGGTCCACGTGGATAAGTGGAGACGTTTTTCTGGAAATACGTTTCCGTTTTGGGAAAGCGTATTCACTATCTATTGCGGCTGAAAATACGTTTCTCTTCGCAGAAAACGTATTCAGACCAAAGGCGCATTCAGTTTTTCCTCCAGGGGCCTGTTTGCTGAAAAAAATTCACCAATAGGTCCCTGATCTTCTACACCTCATAACTCCGCAACCGTAACTCCGATCGAGGTGAAACCAGCGCTCACTTCTTTGTCTCATCGAGCTCTATCTTTTGGTAACATTTTCACTAGGTGTTCTCACAGTGAAATTGACCATTTTGCCTTGCCTCTAATCAGCCCCCTCCGAGAACGTATCGTCGGATGTTTCGTTTCACGGTTTCACCGCACTTCTTCCTGGTGGTTTCTTCATCCCCAGGCAAGCCACAATACCCACTTGCATTATAGTCATGTAGTAGCCATGGTTTTCAACTTGAATATTTATTAAATGATTGCTTGTTTAAAATATGGTTATCGTTGTTCCAATAATGCTTCTGTCTTAGTGCTTACTTACTTGCTATGTGGTTATGCACCTGGTTATCATGCCCCGCTAGTTGCTAGTATTACTTTCATATTGCCATGCTTGATAGTACTACATGATGGGTTGGTCATGTTCTTTGGTGCATGACTAATGTCGGTTACCGAGTACTGTTAATAAGCATTGTTCCTTCACTGCTAGTTGCTAGTATTCTTTATGCTTATGCTTGCTAGTAGTATATGTTGATAGTGGTGATGGTCTTCGGTGCATGACTGCCGTTTGTCCCGAGTACCGTTGTTATATATGTTTCATTGCATTCCGTCGGTTAAATGCTTGCATTGTTGTTATGTTTATGCATGATATCTATGGTTGATGCTAGTGGTCATGTTATGCTATGAGTAGTGTTGCACTTGTAATATCTATGCTCGTCATTATGCCATGTTTAGTTGGAGATTATTCCTAGTTGACGTGGTGGATAGTTATGTTACATCCCGTGACTATGTTGACATCATGCTTATGCTTTGTAAATGCATCATGTTATTTTATCATGACTCAGCATATTGCATACAAGTTTAACCGGATTAAATTGAACTTGAACACTATTGGCTGAGTCATGGTGCCACCAAATCGATCTGACCAGTGCAACCACGCTTACCCTATGGGGGGTCCTAACTGGGTCTATTTTCATGCCTCTCACCGATGCCTCCCGTGAGGGAAGGTTATGCACGGGCGCTACCCTGATCAGGTAGGACGGCATAAGCCTTGTGTGCCCGTGTTTGGTTTTGAGCTCATGTCCCTGTTTGGGACCGTTTTTGCCACGACGGTGGCTGTTGGTGCCTTTGGTAGGCACGAGGCCACCCAGGACTTAGCCCAAAGGGGAGTTGGTCGGAGTGGTTGGGGAGTGTCATGGCAGTAGAACGGTTTTGTCGGAACGCTTTGGTCCACCCGAATGGGAGTGCGAGGCTAGGGTTCCGTGGTGTGGGTACAGTGTGCTAACCTCTACAGAGTGTGTATATTAAATCTATCGATAGCCGCGCCCACAGATAAGGGCCCAGTTCGTGTCGGTCACACCGTGAGTCAACAGTATTAATAATAACTTGATTAATGACAACCCCGGTTCGATGATGAGATAAGTTGGTTGTGATCGCCGGAAATATCACCGTTTGCGACCAAGTGTTGGTCATGGTTGTGATCACTGGAATGATCACCGTGGTATCGAGGATACTGAGTTGTTGGATATTCGTGATGTTGTGCGAGAATCATGGGTAAAGATCAAGCTCCTTGTGGTCATTTAATGATTACTATGGTATTGTTTATACCAAGCTTGATTTGATCCTGAGATGATCGTGTGATGTCCGAGGATGGTAAGTGATGCATGTGATGGTTATGAAGTAACCCGAGCAGAATAAATGGTGCATGTAGTGTCATCATGTTGCATGCTAGTATCATCAGATTTATATGTTCTTGCCATGATCATATTGTTCTAGCAGTATTATGTTCATGTTTTTCATGTTACGTTATCCTGATGATCTCATGATAATTCCTGCTTAAACTGCAATTGCCATGCTGTTGTTTGTCTTGAATGCTTCTGGTTATTGTGAGCTTGCAAGTACATTCAATGTACTGACCTGGCGTGTCATGCCAGCTTGCAGGTCATGCCTGGATTGCTTGCTTGTTTGGTGTTGTTCCTGTGTTCGTGAGCTAGAAGTCTTATTGCGGTTACCATTAACCCCTGTTTCATCCGTAGATGGCGGTCAACTTCCATGAGTTCAGTGCTCTTCCCTTAGCTTCTGGTGCTGTTCCTATTGAGTTCAACCCACTCCTGCACCTCTCAGCTTTGCCACCCTCCTTGGCGACATGTGGCGTAGTATTTATCCCCTCGGAGATCCACCTCATTATCAAGTATTCCAGTTTTCTGCTGGAGGAAGAATTCGGGAATATGTTGCTCATGTTCATCTCTCAGCCCCGATTCATGTCGGTAAGCGCACCTACAGTTTCCATGGTGGTTACGGCGCTACTCCTGAGCGTGTCTTTCAGCTTGCCGCAATGGCAGGAGTCACCGGTCTTCGTCACCAAGAGAGCATGGTGCAGGAGAACCGTGCTTATCAATATTATCCCACCATCGCTGAGAATCCTAGGCGAATCCAATTTCCCTCCGTCAACCCTCAAGATGACCCGGCTATCCTAGCCATGTCTCGTTACATGACGGCCGAGTGTCTTCTTATTTCTGAGTTAGTCCGAGACGCCATTTGAGCCAGGAGATTGCTTGGTGTCGCTTTACCTCAGTCTCCGCCAGCTTCTCCAACTCCTCCGCCACATCCATCCGGAGTTTCAGAGTCAGCGTTTCCACTCGCTACTCCCTCAGCTTCCTCGTCAGTTCGCGAGCGTTTGCTCAAGCGTAGGATGTAGCCCTTTGTGTAGCTAGGATAAGCGTTCCAGCCAGAGTCCCTGCAGATTGGAGTTCACCACCGTTGTCGTTGTTCCGCTGTTAGAAGTTTTTCCGCTGCTTCGAGTTGTTCTGCTGCTGGCATAGAGCAACTGAGGATGGCGTAGTGTCGCCGTGCCGATGTTATTCATTGTAATATCGAAGACCTTGTAATCATATTCGTGTAATAATAGTAAGCTAGTTTGTTCTATGCTAAGCAGTGTCGTATTCCAGAAGACTTCTCCTTGATCTCTGGGCTAGAATATGGGGCGTTCCGGTTTTTTCTGAGCCGGGGTGTCACAAGAACCCATCTAATAAGTCTAGGTTTAGCATCTTTCTTTTCCATAAGATATTTAATAGCAGCATGATCAGTGTGAACAGTTACTTTAGTATCAACAATATAAGGCCTGAACTTATCACAAGCAAACACAACTGCTAAAAATTCTTTTTCAGTAGTGGCATAATTTCTTTGAGCACTGTCTAGAGTTTTACTAGCATATTGGATAACATTTATTTTCTTATCAACCCTTTGTCCTAGAATAGCCCCTACAGCATAATCACTAGCATCACACATAATTTCAAATGGTAAATTCCAATCAGGAGGTTGAACAATAGGTGCAGAAATCAAAGCTTTCTTAAGTATTTCAAATGCTTCTACACAATCATCATCAAAGACAAAAGGAACACCTTTTTGTAAGAGATTAGTGAGAGGCCTAGAAATTTTAGAGAAGTCCTTAATGAACCTCCTATAAAAACCGGCATGACCAAGGAAACTTCTTATACCTTTAATGTCGTTAGGACACGGGATCTTTTCAATAGCATCAACTTTAGCTTTATCAACTTCAATACCTCTTTCAGAAATTTTATGCCCCAAGACAATACCTTCATTAACCATAAAGTGGCACTTCTTCGAATTCAAGACAAGATTAGTTTCTTCACATCTCTGCAAAACTCGATCAAGGTTGCTTAAGCAATCATCAAAAGAAGTTCCATATACAGAAAAATCATCCATGAATACCTCAACAATCTTTTCACAAAAGTCAGAGAATATAGTAGTCATACATCTTTGAAAGGTAGTAGGTGCATTGCATAAACCAAAAGGCATACGTCTATAAGCAAAGGTACCAAAAGGGCAAGTAAAAATTGTCTTTTCTTGATCCTCTTTTGACACAGGTATTTGCCAAAAACCAGAATAACCATCTAGAAAGCAAAAATGTGTATGTTTGGATAATCTTTCTAGCATTTGATCAATAAAAGGTAAAGGGTAATGTTCTTTTTTAGTAGATTTATTTAATTTGCGGAAATCAATTACCATTCTATAACCTGTAACAATTCTTTGTGGGATCAGTTCATCTTTATCAGTAGGAACAACAGTAATGCCTCCCTTCTTAGGGACACAATGGACAGGACTTACCCACTGACTATCAGCAACGGGATAAATTATACCAGCCTCCAGAAGATTTAGTATTTCTTTTCTTACCACTTCTTTCATCTTAGGATTTAACCGTCGTTGGTGATCAACAACCGGTTCCGCGTCTTTCTCCAATTTTATTTTGTGCTGGCATAGAGTGGGACTAATGCCCTTAAGATCATCAAGAGTATGTCCAATAGCAGCACGGTGCTTCTTTAGAGTTTTCAATAATTTATTTTATTCATGCTCTGAAAGGTTAGCACTAATATTAACAGGATGTATCTCTTTCTCATCAAGATAAGCATATTTAAGAGTATCAGGTAAAGGTTTAAGCTCAAACACGGGGTCACCCTTGGGTGGAGGAGGATCCCCTAGGATTTCAACAGCCAAGTTGTGTTTCAAAATTGGTCCCTGTTTAAAGAATACTTCATCTATTTCCCTTCTTCCATTCATAAACATATCATTTTCATGGTCGAGCAGATATTGTTCTAAAGGATCATTAGGAGGCACGGCAATAGAAGCAAGACCAATAATTTCATCTTTTACTAGGAAATTCTTTATCATGGGGTTGTCTACGAAATTTAGCAAAATTAAACTCATGAGACATATCCCCTAAACCAATAGTAACAACATCCTTTTTGCAATCTATCTTAGCATTAACAGTGTTCAAGAAGGGTCTACCAAATATAATGGGACAAAAGTCATCTTGTGGGGAACCAAGAACAAGAAAATCAGCATGATATTTAACTTTCCCACACAAGACTTCAGCATCTCTAACAATCCCAACTGGTGAAATAGTGTCTCTATTTGCAAGCTTAATTGTAACATCAATTTCCTCTATCTTAGTAGGTGCAATATCATGCATAATTTCTTTATATAAGGAATGAGGTATTCCACTTGCACTAGCACCCATATCACATAAGCCATGATAGCAATGATCTCCTATTTTAACAGAAATAACAGGCATGCCTACAATAGGTCTATGTTTATTTTTAGTATCAGGTCTAGCAATTCTAACAGCTTCATCACAGAAGTAAATAACATGCCCATCAATATTATCAGCCAAGAGATCTTTAACCATAGCAATACTAGGTTCAACTTTAATTTTCTTAGAGGGAGTAGGTGTTCTAGTATTACTCTTACGAACTACAGTTGAAGCTTTAGCATGATCCTTTATTCTAACAGGGAAAGGTGGTTTCTTAATATAAGCAGTAGGAACAACAGGATCATTATATGTGATAGTCTTTTCTTCAACTTTAATAGGTGCAACTACTTTTACTTCAATGGGAGGATTATATTTAAACCACTTCTCCTTAGGGAGATCAACATGAGTAGCAAAGGATTCATAGAAAGAAGCTACTATCTCAGTGTCAAGTCCATAATTAGTGCTAAATTCACGGAAAGCATTGGTATCCATAAAAGATTTAACACAATCAAACTTAGGTGTTATACCTGACTCCTTACCTTCGTCAAGATCCCAATCTTCAGAGTTGCGTTTAATTCTTTCCAATAAATCCCATTTGAATTCAATAGTCTTCATCATAAAAGAGCCAGTACAAGAAGTATCGAGCATGGAGCGATTATCGAGAGGAAGCCGAGCATAAAATTTTTGAATAATAATTTCTCTTGAGAGCTCATGATTGGGGCATGAATATAACATTGACTTAAGCCTCCCCCAAGCTTGAGCGATGCTTTATCCTTCGCGAGGCCAAAAATTATATATATATATATATAATTACGATCACGATGAACAAGATGCATAGGATAAAACTTCTGATGAAATTCCAATTTTAATCGGTTTTAGTTCCATGATCCCATATCATCACATAGCCTAAACCATGTCAATGCCTTTCCCTTCAAAGATAATGGGAAGACCTTCTTCTTGATAACATCCTCGGGCATACCTACAAGCTTAAATAATCCACAAACTTCATCCACATAGATTAGGCGCAAATCGGGATGTAATGTTCCATCACCTGTGAAAGGATTAGCTAGTAGTTTCTCTATCATACCTGAAGGAATTTCAAAGTAAACATTTTCAGTAGGTTTAGGAGCAACTATTTGATCTAATGGTCGGGGCGAAGATACCCTGAACAAGCCCCTCAAAGGATTATGTTCCATAGTAACAAGTGACAGTAAATTTTAGCACACTATATATATTTTTCCTTACCAAATTCCACCTACCAAAGGCGCTTCACTCCCTGGCAATGGTGCCAGAAACGAGTCTTGATGACCCAAAAGTATAGGGGATCTATCTTAGTCCTTTCGATAAGTAAGAGTGTCGAACCCAACAAGGAGCAGAAGGAAATGATAAGCAGTTTTCAGTAAGGTATTCTCTGCAAGCACTGAAATTATCGATAACAGATAGTTTTGTGATAAGGTAATTTGTAATAGGTAACAAGTAATAAAAGTAAATAAGGTGCAGCAAGATGGCCCAATCCTTTTTGTAGCAAAGGACAAGCCTGGACAAACTCTTATATAAAGGAAAGCGCTCCCGAGGACACATGGGAATTATCGTCAAGCTAGTTTTCATCATGTTCATTTGATTCGCGTTCGGTACTTTGATAATTTGATATGTGGGTGGAGCGGTGCATGGGTACTTCCCTTCCTTGGACAAGCATCCCACTTATGATTAACCCCTATTGCAAGCATCCGCAACTACAAAAAGAAGTATTAAGGTAAACCTAACCATAGCATGAAACATATGGATCCAAATCAGCCCCTTACGAAGCAACTCATAAACTAGGGTTTAAGCTTCTGTCACTCTAGCAACCCATCATCTACTTATTACTTCCCAATGCCTTCCTCTAAGCCCAAACAATGGTGAAGTGTCATGTAGTCGACGTTCACATGACACCACTAGAGGAAAGACAACATACATCTCATCAAAATATCGAACGAATACCAAATTCACATGACTACTTATAGCAAGACTTCTCCCATGTCCTCAAGAACAAACGTAACTACTCACAAATCATATTCATGTTCATAATCAGAGCGGTATTAATATGCATAAAGGATCTGAACATATGATCTTCCACCGAATAAACCAACTAGCATCAACTACAAGGAATAATCAACACTACTAGCAACCCACAGGTACCAATCTGAGGTTTTGGGACAAAGATTGGATACAAGAGATGAACTAGGGTTTGAGATGAGATGGTGCTGGTGAAGATGTTGATGGATATTGACCCCCTCCCGATGAGAGGATCGATGGTGATGATTTCCCCCTCCCGGAGGGAAGTTTCCCCGGCAGAACAGCTCCGCCGGAGCCCTAGATTGTTTCCGCCAAGGTTCCGCCTTGTGGCGGTGGAGTTTCGTCCCGTGAGCTAGCTTGTGGTTTTTTCCAGGACGAAAGACTCCATATAGCCAAAGATGGGCATCAGAGGGCTGCCATGAGGCCCACGAGGTAGGGGGCGCGCCCCCCACCCTCGTGGATGGTGGGTGGCCCCCCTCTAGTACTTCTTTCACCCAATATTTTTTATGTATTCTGAAACGTGCTCCTGTGAAGTTTCAGGACTTTTGGTGTTGTGCAGAATAGGTGCTCCTTTTCCAACCCAAAATTCCAGCTGCCGGCATTCTCCCTCTTCATGTAAACCTTGTAAAATAAGAGAGAATAGGCATAAGTATTGTGACATAATGTGTAATAATAGCCCATAATGCAATAAATATCGATATAAAAGCATGATGCAAAATGGACGTATCACCTGGGCGCGCCAGGAGAGGGTGGCGCACCCTGGTGGGTTGTTCCCACCCAGGGGCCCACTTCGGTAGGTCTTGGCTCCAGAAATTCTTATATATTATATAAAAATTCCTCGAAAAGTTTCGTTCCATTCTGAGAACTTTTATTTTTGCACAAAAACAACACCATGGTAGTTCTGCTGAAAACAGCGTCAGTCCGGGGTTAGTTTCATGCAAATTAGAGTCCAAACCAAGAGGAAAAGCGTCAGAAAATGTAGATACGTTGGAGACGCATCACGTCCATTAACTTCCCGAGGGGGTTCCGGTAACCCCCGGTACTTCGGAAAATGCCCGATCTTTCTGAAACCATTCCGGTGTCCAAACATAACCTTCCAATATATCAATCTTTATGTCTAGACCATTTCGAGACTCCTCGTCATATCCGTGATCTCATCCGGGACTCGGAACAAACATTTGTTCATCAAATCACATAACTGATAATACAAATCGTCATCGAACGTTAAGCTTGCGGACCCTACGGGTTCGAGAACTATGTAGACATGACCGAGACACATCTCCAGTCAATAACCAATAGCGGAACCTGGATGCTCATATTGGCTCCTACATATTCTACGAAGGTCTTTATCGGTCAAATCGCATAACAACATACGTTGTTCCCTTTGTCATCGGTATGTTACTTGCCTGAGATTCGATCGTCGGTATCACCATACCTAGTTCAATCTCATTACCGGCAAGTCTCCTTACTCATTCCGTAATGCATCATCCTGTGGCTAACTCATTATACACATGGCTTGCAAGGCTCATAGTGATGTGCATTACCGAAAGGGCCCAGAGATACCTCTCCGATACACGGAGTGACAAATCCTAATCTTGATCTATACCAACTCGAAAAACACCATCGGAGACACCTATAGAGCATCTTTATAATCACCCAGTTACATTGTGACGTTTGATAGCACACAAGTTGTTCCTCCGGTATTCGGGAGTTGCATAATCTCATAGTCATAGGAACATGTATAAGTCATGAAGAAAGCAATAGCAATAAAACTAAACGATCATTATGCTAAGTTAACGGATGGGTCTTGTCCATCACATCATTCTCTAATGATGTGATCCCGTTAATCAAATAACAACACATGTCTATGGTTAAGAAACTTAACCATCTTTGATTAACGAGCTAGTCTAGTAGAGACATACTAGGGACACTCTCTTTTGTCTATGTATCCACACATGTACTAAGTTTCCGGTTAATACAATTCTAGCATGAATAATAAACATTTATCATGATATAAGGAAATATAAATAACAACTTTATTATTGCCTCTAGGGCATATTTCCTTCAGTCTCTCACTTGCACTAGAGTCAATAATCTAGATTACATAGTAATGATTCTAACACCCATGGAGTCTTGGTGCTGATCATGTTTTGCTCGTGAGAGAGTCTTAGTCAATGGTTCTGCAACATTCAGATTCGTATGTATCTTGCAAATCTCTATGTCTCCCTCCTTGACTTGATCGCGGATGGAATTGAAGCGTCTCTTGATGTGTTTGGTTTTCTTGTCAAATCTGGATTCCTTCGCCATGGCAATAGCTCCAGTATTGTCACAAAATATTTTGTTGGACCCGATGCACTAGGTATGACACCTAGACCAGATATGAACTCCTTCATCCAGACTCCTTCATTTGCTGCTTCCGAAGCAGCTATGTACTCTGCTTCACACGTAGATCCTGCCACGATGCTCTGCTTGGAACTGGACCAACTGACAGCTCCACCATTCAATATAAATATGTATCCGGTTTGTGACTTAGATTCATCCGGATCAGTGTCAAAGCTTGCATCAACGTAACCGTTTACGATGAGCTCTTTGTCACCTCCATAAATGAGAAACATATCCTTAGTCCTTTTCAAGTATTTTAGGATGTTCTTGACCGCTATCCAGTGATCCACTCCTGGATTACTTTGGTACCTCCCTGTTAAACTGATAGCAAGGCACACATCAGGTCTGGTACACAACATTGCATACATGATAGAAGCTTTGGCTGAGGCATAGGGAATGACTTTCATTTTCTCTCTATCTTATCCAGTGGTCGGGCATTGAGTCTGACTCAACTTCACACCTTGTAACACAGGCAAGAACCCTTTCTTTCACTGATCCATTTTGAACTTCTTCAAAACTTTATCAAGGTATGTGCTTTGTGAAAGTCCAATTAAGTGTCTTGATCTATCTCTATAGATCTTGATGCCCAATATACAAGCAGCTTCACCGAGGTCTTTCGTTGAGAAATTCTTATTCAAGTATCCTTTTGTGCTATTCAGAAATTTAGTATCATTTCCCATCAACAATATGTCATCCACATATAATATCAGAAATGCTACAGAGCTCCCACTCACTTTCTTGTCAATACAGGCTTCTCCAAAAGTCTGTATAAAACCATATGCTTTGATCACACTATCAAATTGTATATTCCAACTCCGAGAGGCTTGCACCAGTCCATAAATGGATCGCTGGAGCTTGCACACTTCGTTACCACCTTTTGGATCGATAAAACCTTCTAGCTGCATCATATACAACTCTTCTTTAAAATATCCATTAAGGAATGCAGTTTTGATATCCATTTGCCAAATTTCATAATCATAAAATGCGGAAATTGCTAACATGATTCGGACAGACTTAAGCATCGCTACGGGTGAGAAGGTCTCATCGTAGTCAAATCCTTGAACTTGTCGAAAACCTTTTGCAAGAAGTCGAGCTTTGTAGACAATAACATTACCATCAGCGTCAGTCTTCTTCTTGAAGACCATTTATTCTCTATTGCTTGCCGATCATCGGGAAAGTCAACCAAAGTCCATACTTTGTTCTCATACATGGATCCCATCTCAAATTTTATGGCCTCAAGCCATTTCGTGGAATCTGGGCTCATCATCGCTTCCTCATAGTTTATAGGTTCGTCATGGTCAAGTAACATGACCTCCAGAACAGGATTACCGTACCACTCTGGTGCGGATCTTACTCTGGTTGACCTACGAGGTTCGGTAGTAACTTGATCAGAAGTTTCATGATCATCATCATTAGCTTCCTCACTAATTGGTGTAGGAATCACTGGAACTGATTTCTGCGATGAACTACTTTACAATTCGGGAGAAGGTACAATTACCTCATCAAGTTCTACTTTCCTCCCACTCACTTCTTTCGAGAGAAATTCCTTCTCTAGAAAGGATCCATTCTTAGCAACAAATATCTTGCCTTTGGATCTGTGATAGAAGGTGTACCCAATAGTCTCCTTTGGGTATCCTATGAAGACACATTTCTCCGATTTGGGTTCGAGCTTATCAGGTTGAAGCTTTTTCACATAAGCATCGCAGCCCCAAACTTTAAGAAACGACAACTTGGGTTTCTTGCCAAACCACAGTTCATATGGTGTCGTCTCAATGGATTTAGATGGTGCCCTATTTAATGTGAATGCAGTCGTCTCTAAAGCATAACCCCAAAACAATAGCGGTAAATATGTAAGAGACATCATAGATCGCACCATATCTAATAAAGTGCGGTTAGGACATTCGGACACACCATTCTGCATTGTTTAAAATGAAGACCAAACTCATAACTCAAATATTCACCTCCACGATAAGATTGTAGAAATATTATTTTCTTGTTACGATGATTTTCCACTTCACTCTGAAATTATTTGAACTTTTCAAATGTTTCAGACTTATGTTTCATCAAGTAGATATACCCATATCTACTCAAATCATCTGTGAAGGTCAGAAAATAACGATACCCGCCACGAGCCTCAACACTCATTGGACCGCATAGATCAGTATGTATTATTTCCAACAAGTCTGTTGCTCGCTCCATTATTCCAGAGAACAGAGTCTTAGTGATCTTCCCATTAGGCATGGTTCGCAAGCATCAAGTGATTCATAATCAAGTGATTCCAAAAGTCCATCACCATGGAGTTTCTTCATGTGCTTTACACCAATATGACCTAAACGGCAGTGCCACAAATAAGTTGCATTAACATTATTAAACTTGTATCTTTTGGCTTTAATACTATGAATATGTGTATCACTACTATCGAGATTCAGCAAAAATAGACCACTCATCAAGGGTGCATGACCATAAAAGATATTACTCATATAAATAGAACAACCATTATTCTTTGATTCAAATGAATAAATGTCTCGCGTCAAACAAGATCCAAATATAATGTTCATGCTTAACGCTGGCACCAAATAACAATTATTCAGGTCTAAAACTAATCTCGAAGGTAGATGTAGAGGTAGCGTGCCGACGGCAATCACATCGACTTTGGAACCATTTCCCACATGCATCGTCACCTCGTCCTTAGCCAATCTTCTTTTAATCTGTAACCCCTATTTCAAGTTGCAAATATGAGCAACAGAACCAGTATCAAATACACAGGCGCTACTACGAGCATTAGTAAGGTACACATCAATAACATGTATATCAAATATACCTTTCACTTTGCCATCCTTCTTATCTGCCAAATACTTGGGGCAGTTCCGCTTCCAGTGACCAGTCCCTTTGCAGTAAAAGTACTCAGTCTCAGGCTTAGGTCCAGACTTGGGCTTCTTCACTTTTGCAACAACTTTCTTGTCGTTCTTCTTAAAGTTCCCCTTCTTCCCTTTCCCTTCTTCTTGAAACTAGTGGTCTTGTTAAGCATCAACACTTGATGCTCCTTCTTGATTTCTACCTCTGCAGCCTTTAGCACCGTGAAGAGCTCGGGAATTATCTTATCCATCCCTTGCATATTATAGTTCATCATGAAGCTTTGGTAGCTTGGTGGCAGTGATTGAAGAACTCTGTCAATGACACTATCATCAGGAAGATTAACTCCCAGTCGAGTCAAGTGGTTGTGGTACCCAGACATTCTGAGTATATGTTCACTGACAGAACTATTCTCCTCCATCTTGCAGCTGTAGAACTTATTGGAGACTTCATATCTCTCAATCCGGGCATTTGCTTGAAATATTAACTTCAACTCCTGGAACATCTCATATGCTCCATGACGTTCATAAAGTCGTTGAAGTCCCGGTTCTAAGCCATAAAGCATGACCCACTGAACTATCGAGTAGTCATCAGCTTTGCTCTGCCAGACGTTCATAACGTCTGGAGTCGCTCCTGCAACGGGTCTTGCACCTAGTCGTGCTTCCAGGACGTAATTCTTCTGTGCAGCAATATGGATAATCCTCAAGTTACGGATCCAGTCCGTGTAGTTGCTACCATCATCTTTCAACTTAGCTTTCTCTAGGAACGCATTAAAATTCAAAGGAATGGTAGCACGGGCCATTGATCTACAATAACATAGACATGCAAAATACTATCAGGTACTAATTTCATGATAAATTAAAGTTCAATTAATCATATTACTTAAGAACTCCCACTTAGATAGACATCTCTCTAGTCATCTAAATGATCACGTGATCCATATCAACTAAACCATGTCCGACCATCACGTGAGATGGAGCAGTTTTCAATGGTGAACATCACTATGTTGATCATATCTACTATATGATTCACGTTCGTCCTTTCGGTCTCAGTGTTCCGAGGCCATATCTGCATATGCTAGGCTCATCAAGTTTAAGCCGAGTATTCTGCGTGTGCAAAACTGGCTTGCACCCATTGTATGTGAATGTAGAGCTTATCACACCCGATCATCATGTGGTGTCTCGGCACGACGAACTGTAGCAACGGTGCATACTCAGGGAGAACACTTATACCTTGAAATTTAGTGAGAGATCATCTTATAATGCTACCGCCATACTAAGCAAAATAAGATGTATAAAAGATAAACATCACATGCAATCAAAATAAGTGATATGATATGGCCATCATCATCTTGTGCCTTTGATCTCCATCTCCAAAGCACCGTCATGATCACCATCGTCACCGGCTTGACACCTTGATCTCCATCGTCGCATTGTTGTCATCTCGCCAACTATTGCTTCTATGACTATCGCTACCGCTTAGTGATAAAGTAAAGCAATTACATGGCAATTGCATTTCATACAATAAAGCGACAACCATAAGGCTCCTGCCAGTTGCCGATAACGGTTACAAAACATGATCATCTCATACAACAATTTATATCTCATCACGTCTTGACCATATCACATCACAACATGCCCTGCAAAAACAAGTTAGACATCCTCTACTTTGTTGTTGCAAGTTTTACATGGCTGCAACGGGCTTCTAGCAAAAACCGTTACCTACGCATCAAAACCACAACAATTTTTCGTCAAGTGTGTTGTTTTAACCTTCAACAAGGACCGGGCGTAGTCAAACTCAATTCAACTGAATTTGGAGAAACAGACACCCTCTAGCCACCTGTGTGCGAAGCACGTCAATAGAACTAGTTTCATGAATGCGGTCATGTAATGTCGGTCCGGGCCGCTTCATCCAACAATACCGCCGAATCAAAGTAAGACGTTGCTGGTAAGCAATATGACTATTATTGCCCACAACTCTTTGTGTTCTACTCGTGCATACAACATCTACGCATAGACCTGGCTCGGATGCCACTGTTGGGGAACGTAGTATTTCCAAAAAATTCCTACGATCACGCAAGATCTATCTAGCAGAAGCATGGCAACGAATGGGAGAGTGTGTCCACATACCCTCGTAGACCGAAAGTGGAAGCGTTTAGTAATGCGGTTGATGTAGTTGAACGTCTTCGCGATCCGACCGATCCAACCACCGAACATACGGCACCTCCGCGTTCAGCACACGTTCAGCTCGATGACGTCCCTCGATCTCTTGATCCAGTTGAGGACGAGGGAGAGTTCCATCAGCACGACGGCGTGGCGATGATGATGATGAAGTTACCGGCGCAGGACTTCACCTAAGCACTACGACGATATGACCGAGGTGTGTAACTGTGGAGGGGGCACCGCACACGGCTAAGAGAAGGCTTGGTGTGCCTTTGGGGTGCCCCCTCCCACATATATAAAGGGGGAGGAGAGGTGGCCGGCCCAAGGGGGCGCGCCATGGGGGGGGACTTCTACTTGGACTCCCGGTCCAAGTAGGATTCGCCCCCCTTTCCTATTCCCATTAGTGGAAGGAGGGCTTTCCTATTCCCATTAGGAGAAGGAGGGCTTTCCTATTCCCATTAGGAGAAGGAGGGAAGGAGGAGGAGGAGAGAAGGAAAGGGGGGCACGCGCCATCACCTGGCCACCACCTCCTCTCTCCACTAGGGCCCATGAAGGCCCATTAACTCCCGGGGGGGTCCGGTAACCCCCGATACTCCGGAAAATGCCCGAACCTTTACGAAACCATTCCGGTGTCCAAACATAACCTTCCAATATATCAATCTTTATGTCTCAACCATTTCGAGACTCCTCGTCGTGTCCGTGATCTCATCCGGGACTCGGAACAAACTTCGGTTCATCAAATCACATAACTCATAATGCAAATCGTCATCGAACGTTAAGTGTGCAGACCCTGCGGGTTCGACAACTATGTAGACATGACCGAGACACATCTCCGGTCAATAATCAATAGCGGAACCTGGATGCTCATATTAGCTCCTACATATTCTACAAAGATCTTTATCGGTCAAAACGCATAACAACATACGTTGTTCCCTTTGTCATCGCTATGTTACTTGCCTGAGATTCGATCGTCGGTATCACCATACCTAGTTTAGTCTCATTACCGGCAAGTCTCTTTACTCACTTCGTAATGCATCATCCTGTGGCTAACTCATTAGACACATTACTTGCAAGGCTCATAGTGATGTGCATTACCGAGAGGGCCCAGAGAGACCTCTCTGATACACGGAGTGATAAATTCTAATCTCGATCTATGCCAACTCAACAGACACCATCAGAGACACCTGTAGAGCATCTTTATAATCACCCAGTTATGTTGAGATGTTTGATAGCACACAAGGTGTTCCTTCGGTATTCGGGAGTTGCATAATCTCATATTCAGAGGAACATGTATAAGTCATGAAGAAAGCAATAGCAATAAAACTAAACGATCATTATGCTAAGCTAACGGATGGGTCTAGTCCATCACATCATTCTCTAATGATGTGATCCCGTTCATCAAATGACAACACATGTCTATGGTTAAGAAATTTAACCATCTTTGATTAATGAGCTAGTCTAGTAGAGGCATACTGGGGACACTACGTTTTGTCTATGTATCCACACATGTACTAAGTTTCCAGTTAATACAATTCTAGCATGAATAATAAACATTTATCACGATATAAGGAAATATAAATAACAACTTCATTATTGCCTCTAGGGCATATTTCCTTCGCTTTCATTGAGAGTTCCACTGTGCCGTCGACAGAAGGTCGGATGGCTCGTTCTATCATCAACAACGATGTTGTATCAGGGGAAACTTTCCTCCCGGGTCAAATTTTTGTGTTCGGTGGCTTCGCTCTGCGTGCCAACTCAATTGGCCATCTCGAACAGATCGATAGTTGTGCCTCTTGCAGAAGCAAAACCGTGACTCTCGCGGAAGAAAAAAAAGAAAACGTGTTTTTTTGCGCAATGTTTTTTTATTTTTGTCGAAAAGCTAAGGAAGACAGGTGAAAAACCAAAACGTCGAAAAAACTCGGAAAAACCATTTAAAAAACCAAAAACGTGTGCAGAAAAATAAAATTAAAATAAAATCCGAAGGGGGCGCCCAGAGCGCGACACATGGCAAATGGTTGAGAGCGCCCCAAATGACACTGATCGTTGCGAGGCTCCTGAAGGAGTGCTCGTTAACTAGTTGCTCCCAAATGACCGTAAGTCATGTTATTTTATGAAGGAATGAAAACAATTCTATATGGAATGGGTTGGGAATTATGCCTAGATCCCGTGTAAATGGAAATTTCATTGATAAGACCTCAATTGTAGCCAATATATTATTGTGGATAATTCCGACAACCTCAGGAAAAAAAAGGCATTTACTTATTATAGAGATGGTGTGATTTGACTCTTTTTTTGCTCGGTTCGCCCTTCTGCTGGGCCTTGCGGGCCCCTGCACTAGGCTCCATCCAGGTCCTCTAGATGGGCCACCCCTGGTGCATATCCCCGTCAGCACCACCAATGGCTATGCTTTTAAAAAAACAATGGCTATGCTGTTGCACATCCAGAGGAGGCAAACCTTCGTTCCCTTGTTTATGTTTATCTTCGACACAAAAAAAGGTTTACGTTTATCTACTTTTTGAACCACCTTCCGAAACAGAACAGAGGAACAAGCTGCAAGTCACATCGTATCAGAATGCAAGCTTTATCATGGAGGAAAAACAACATCAATCATCTTTCGAAGACTTGCATATAAGAAAATTATAAGCAAGGAGAAGTTCCTCGTGTCACAATCATCTCATACTCTCTGCAACAGTCCGCTGCCTCGGTGACCAGACCCTCCATCTCGTAGTCCTCCAGCGGTACTTGGACATTCACCGACGCCGTAGCGTCATCTATATAACTGATGTCAGGCGTACCATCTGTCTCAACTCTTGTGGAAGTAACTGTGAGATCACATCATGAAAAATTCAGCTCGGCTCTGCGTAGATGGTGGTGCTACTTTTAGATAACGCGTCATTCTGTTTTTGTGGTTCAGATCCTGACATATTTGTAGACGGCCACGTCAGCTGCCCAACAAGAAGGAAGCAAATATACCCATATGACAGGATATTACAAATAACTCACAAATGCCCCGTAAATAAGAAAAGATCACATTCTGTGTTTAAGAAATGTCCTCAAACTTAATGTAGCAGGTGTGAAGAAATGGACAGTGAGGGGCCTCAAGTACAGAGTATTTCAAAACGCATGCGCGGTGCAGCCACAGCCTTTGGTAGTTTACCCATCCGCATTTTGAAACTTGAAGTTTGCAGGAATTTCATATGGAATGGGAAATTCAAATGTGGAGAGGCTTCCATTCAGTTCCAAAATAATGTTACAGCTATTGACCTGTTTTCCTGCGAGTCTGGTGGAAAAAAGGCAACTAGGATAAACAGAAGCTAAATGACGATGTTTCTCAAGATTAGAAAAAGTGAAAAATGAACCACTGAGAATGGGTCAGCCCATTCTAGCATGAAGTTGGAAGTGGACACAAGCCATGGGAATAAACTAAATTAACCAGTGTTGCGGCACACTAGTAGTTCCTTGCTGGATTCTATCTAAGATCATTACTGCAAGTCCAGGATACTATCACAACTTCCTTCCAGTTCGAGAAAGTATCAGACCTCTGCGAAGGAACTTGCAGGGTTTTGGCATGCATATTCTCAAACTGTCACTGCAAACTGCAACTGGGATTCTACCAATACAAGCAAACCTAATATGGTGGGTGCCAGACAACTAACCAAGCACGTGCTGATAGCACTCCACATATAGATAATCATTGAATAGTTGAGCACTTTTAGCGGTAAATATGCTGAAGCAGTAGATAGGTACACTGGCATTTTGATAAAAGTGGTCCAATGCACACCCCTAAGTCTCAAGAAGTGAAACTCCAGAAGTTTTAATGCTTAACGAGAACCTACCGGTAACCACCTGGTATTCTGCTATTTCAGTACCAAGGACAATGGCTACTATTCATGCAAGCATATCCATCAGTTTTGTTATCTGTAAGCTACCACAATTCTCTGTAAAACATTTTCCCCATCTTGTAGATTGTAGTTCTGTAAAACACTACAATTTGCAATTCACATAACAGATTCTTACTGAGGTTAAAGTAGATCAGTATCATCCTTGCATCTTCCACAAGGTTTTATACACATTCTCGGCATATGTTATAGAGTAGAAAAACTATAAAGGAAAGTTTTGAACAAGCATGGTGAGTGCAGGCATGCACTAACATTTGGATCATACTCCCTCCGTCCGGAATTACTCTCTCTGTAAACTTATATAAGACGTTTTAGGTCACAAAGGGAGTATTTTCTAGCTAGATACTCAAAGTGATAGTAAGCAAGGAGACCATCAAGAGGAAGCACCAGTGCTAGCTCCCTTACAGCCCTCGGAGAAAACGTGACAGCCTCACACGGCTGCCATCTTTCGTCTGGAAGAACGGATGCTTGACTAGGCTCTCTTTGAAAGAGATCCCGAGAAGCTTTGGATCAACGTTCTCCCATAGGAATTTCTGGATCAACCCGCCCTTGTTGTCACAGTGAAACAGGGAGAGGAATCAACAAATGCGACCGATTAGCAACATATCTCCGTTCTCAGACACAACCTTGCCGAATAGACACTGAACACATTTACCATCTTCCATCGAAATTCAGTCCAGTACTTTGATGACCATACTTCCGCCTTGTAGTCCTTCAACACCCATGCTTTCATGTTCATGGTAGCGGTATCTATACAGCTGATGCCGAGCATACCATCCATCTGAAGCAGATGTGCCGAGCTGGTGGCTATGGGAGATTGCACCCAGCTGAATGAATCTGCCACCATGTTGAAAATTATAATCTTACTGTTGAAAGCATGCCAGTGTAGGCAGCCACGTAGCAGGAGAGGCGGGCACTCGGAGGCTTGAAGGTGCCTGTCAGTGTCAAAATCGGCGGATCTCGGGTAGGGGGTCCCGAACTGTGTGTCTAGACCGGATGGTAACAGGAGGCAGGGGACACGATGTTTTTTACCCAGGTTCAGGCCCTCTTGATGGAGGTAAAACCCTACGTCCTGCTTGATTAATATTGATGATATGGGTAGTACAAGAGTAGATCTACCACGAGATCGGAGAGGCTAAACCCTAGAAGCTAGCCTATGGTATGATTGTATGTTGTGGTTGTTGTCCTACGGACTAAAACCCTTCAGTTTATATAGACACCGGAGAGGGTTAGGGTTACACAAGGTCGGTTACAAAGGAGGAGATATCCATATCCGTATTGCCTAGCTTGCCTTCCATGCCAAGTAGAGTCCCATCCGGACACAAGACGAAGTCTTCAATCTTGTATCTTCATAGTATAATAGTCCGACCAATGGAGATAGTCCGGCTGTCCGGAGACCCCCTAATCCAGGACTCCCTCAGTAGCCCCTGAACCAGGCTTCAATGACGATGAGTCCGGCGTGCAGTATTGTCTTCGACATTGCAAGGCGGGTTCCTTCTCCGAATACATCACAGAAGAATTGGAATACGAGGATAGTGTCCGACCCTGCAAAATAAGTTCCACATCCCACCGTAGAGAGAATAATATTTTCGCAGATCTAATTTGCTGACTTGTCTTAATAGTATGACGTCAGGTCATGGCCCGGTGATTATTCGAACCGTTCCCTTCAACCAGCCCCGCACATAACGCGAGGCAGTTTTTCGACACGTCTTGTCAAAGCAGAGATCATGTCCCCTTATTACGGGATTCTCATGAATACGTGCATGGGTAGCCCAACCGCGCCATCAACTACGGCGCTTGGGGGATAAGCAAGTTTTATCAGGCAAGTGGGGACGCTTAGTTTCGTCCGCCCATATAAAGGGATAAGGATTCACCTTTCTATCCACGCCTTCTTCCTCCCTTGCTCATCTGTTTTCGCACACTCGAGCTCTAGCGCCCAAGTCCACACTTCCCACCTCAACCTTCTCCAACCATGTCCGGAGTGGGAGGCAGGTGGATGGTCTCCTCCGTCATGGAGGGAGACATCAAGAAGCTGCACGGAGCCGGATACTTAGCCGCGAACATCGCGCATCAGCTGCCCGCTGCGGGGTAGATCGTCCCTACCCCGGAACCTCATGAGAGGGTAGTTTTCCTCCACCACTTCCTCCGCGGACTAGGGTTTCCCCTCCATCCATTCGTCTGTGGTCTCATGTTCTACTAATGGCTGGACTTTCATGATCTGGCCCCGAACTTCATCCTCAACATTTCGGCATTCATCGTCGTGTGTGAGGCTTTCCTACGCATCCGGCCCCACTTCGGCCTGTGGTTAAAGACCTTCAATATCAAGCCGAAGGTGGTACAAGGCCAACAAGCAGAATGCGGCGGAGCCATGGTGGGCAAGATGCCCAACGTCATATGGCTCAAAGGATCCTTCATGGAGACAATAAAGGGATGGCAATCGGCGTGGTTCTACATCACCGAGCCGCATGACGCCAAATGGGTGGCAGCCCCCGAGTTTCGATCCGGATTCCCTACACGGCTCACCTCTTGGAAAGAGAAGGGCTTGTCGTGGGGTTCGTTGGTGGAGCTAGATGGACTCCAGAAATGTATCCGGAGTATGGCGAGCAAGAAGCTCAAGCTTGTCAACATAGTCCAAGTTATGCTCATCCGCCGGATCCTCCCGTGTCAACAACGGGATTTTACCTTGTGGGAGTTTGACCCGGCCCGGCACCAGACTCTGAGCGAGCTCTTTGACACGATGCACAAGGACGTCTGGAAGGTGCTGTTCAAGGGCGCCGAGGTCCCTCCTTCTCTCGCCGAGGACCGCGGACTAAGCGCAAAGCGCCTAGCGCATTCGGTGAGTTCAATACGTCCCGTAAGACATTTATTTTCCCTAGCTTAATTATGTGCGGGGTCTAATCTCCATGCCTTTGAAAGGACTGGGTGGAGATGTCGAGGAAGATCGACTATCCGGCCCCTTTGCCCGAAGATACTGCGGGCGCTCTCCTGATGGAGATGCTGATTCCGGCTCCTTACAAGGTGCCGGAGAAGACCAAGAAGGCCAAGCGAACCCGAAAGAGTTCCCGGCGCCAGGTGTTATCGGACTCATCGTCCGATAACTCTGCGGCACACTCCTCCCCCGAAGACGAGGCGAAAGAAGAAGATGCTCCCCCTCCAGGCGGGGGAGGCAAGAAAAGGAAGGCCGCCCCAAATGGGGAGGCCGAAGGGTCCAAGAAGGGAAGGACTCTCCTTCCGGACAGTTCCATCGCCGCCGACGAAGGCGAAGACGAGTGGTTGCCTAGGGCCAAGCCCTCGGGGAGATCATAAGTATTCGGATACCAGAGTAACTCATAGGATTCCTTTGTCGCACTGCTTTCCCTAACGCCGAACATAATTATGCAGGCCGCCACGAGCCAATATCGAGGTATCATCGGACGGCTCCCTGGGCTCGTCGGACATGGACAGCGATCCAGTCCCGACCGCCACCTCCCCTCATCCTGCCGATGACGCCGAGGTGTTGTCTCAAGAGGCACCGGATCGAGGGGAGACAGTCCCGGAGGCGCCTCAAGGCGACCTTCCGGACTCCGGGAGCCGAGGGGACGGGGCCCCTGAGAGCTTAGAGTTCGGCTCTCAGCCGAACACCGCGCCGGAACCTCCAGCAGTTCCAGGCTCGGGCAGGCGGCCTTCTTCTAAGAGGGGCAAGACGCCTGTGCCGGTGACCTCTATCCATCCAGAGGCGCCGGACAATCTGCTGGAAGCGCTTCGCAACGCTTCCATCGACGAGGAGCACCACACTATCATGAGTGCAGTGATCCAGAAGGTTCAATCCGCCAAGAGCGGATTGATTGAAGCCTGTGCCAGCCTTCTAACAGGCTTCGAGGTAAGTGTTTTAAAATGTAGTAGGAATATTACCGCATAGACAGTAGCCCCTGATGCTTTGTTCGGTGTTCACAAAGAAAAAACGAACATAGGATCAAATAATATCGCAGGAGTCTAATATAAGTGTGTCAATATGCATATGCAGGCTTCGCTGCTGGCGTCCGCCGCACTGACTGCGGAGGTCGCCGTACTGAAGCAGGACCTCGAGGGGTCCAGGAAAGAGCTCGGCCTTGCCAAGAGGCAGCTCGAGGAGAACAAGGGTAAGTAATACCCTATCTATAGATATGTATATATAAAAGAGGACGCGATTGCAAAATGACAGGATCATCGTATGTTTGCCAGGGGCCACGACCGAGGTGGCGGCCCTGAAGCAAGCACTAACCAAGGCCGAAGATAAAGCGGCCAAGGAGCGCACCGAGCGAGAGAAGCACGAGGCTCGGGTGGGCGAGGTGCAGCAAGAGCTCCAGGCTCTCGTGGCGAAGCACGAGGCATTGGAGCTTGACTCAAAGACGCGGGAGTCTGAGCTTGCCGCGGCCCTCGAGAGTGTAAAAGGTGCCAAGGCCGAAGCCCAAAAGGCCCTCCAAGAGATCGACGCGATGAAGAAGATAGCGGCGGGTAAGTCTTTCTATATGCAAAGCAAGCATGTAAAAGTAAATTACCGATTACTTACCCGGATCCGGAGCTCTTCGGGAGCATTCGCAGATTTGCCCCGCAGTGTGTCCGATGCCGCACAATTTTACCAGACCGAGGACAGAAGCTCGACGGAGAAGCTGTTCTGGTCTCAGTATGCTGAGGCCGGATATCCGGTGCCAATGAGCGACCAGCTGAAGCAGATGGTCGAGCTACATAAGGCGGCCGATCAGTCCATGAAGAGCTTTATAGTCCGGCTATGGCCTGGCGACGCCCTTCCGAACAGCTTCTTCGGCCTGGTGAGGCAGCTTGTGGATGCCTGCCCACGGCTGGAGGTCGTCAAGCGATCTGTCTGCATTGAAGGTGCACGCCGGGCTTTCGCCCGTCTGAAATTGCACTGGGTCAAGCTAGACGCCGTGAAGCTGATCAAGGAGGGGCCGCCGGAGGGCAAGGAGCACCGCCACCCCGAGATGTACTACGAGGGTGTTCTGCCGGGTGCCCGTCTTATCGCGGATGAGTGTTCAAAAGATGTAATATTTGAATGAGACTTGCTCGTTTTATCCTGTATTTATGAAAACTTGTTTCATATGCGCTATGCAACGCTTGTTTGAATATAAAATATTACCTTATGTTTGGCTATTTATCCAATCTGAGAGATGGCTAGTCCTCGGCTTCTGCCCCCATGCCACGAGTGCTGGGGTGTTCGGGATAAACCTGAGCACTCTTGTTCCCATGTTTGGGTCCTTTGAGGGAGGTGCTCAGCACAGCGAACAAGGCAACCGGACTAATAATGCTTTATCACTCTCACTTAGCCATAGAATTCTATAATTTAAAATTTCGGCGAAGCCCCTGGTATTCGGAAGGCTGAATTTGGGGCGCGATACACGCCTTTAAGCCGGACAGGGCCGGCCCCTCGCTCTAAGCGGCATAAGTCTTTAGGGACTCGAAAACCTCACCGAACAGCGACTAGTCTCTCGCCTTATCATGACAGTCAGTTTTAGCTTCCTCTACTGAGGTGCTGAACCCAGCAGAACCGGGGCACAATCGCAGTAGTTCTCCTAGCGCTACCTTAGCCGATAGAGCGGAACGTAAGGTACCAAAACATAGGAGCCGGGCAAACCCAACATTTGACCAAAGACATGATTCGGAGCTGATGCATATAATGCTATAAGTTCGAGGTGCCGCACTTGTGAAAGTGTTCGGACTTTTCACACCGCATTGTGGGGTACATAAGCCCCTGGTGTATTGGCCGTACCAAAGTTTACGGTTGCAAGGCGTCATTAATGAACACAAAGATATATATATTTATATAACAAGAATGCAATAATAATCGTAATGTCATGCATTGTTTGTTCAAAAAATTGCGTAAAGGCAGATTGATACAGATACTGCGATAAGCAAAGAGTAGGACTATGTCCCTTCCAAGGGCAAGCTGAGGAATGATATTAAATTGAATATTTCACTCGTTACTGTAATCAACCTGGGAATTCCGTGGTATAACGTAGCTGTCTGCCTCCTTGGTTGCTGCATCATGTGTTCGGCAATAGTGCTGCCGAATAGTGTTTCCAGAGATTAAGGTCCTGAAAGAAAAAGAAAAATAACCAAACGGGAAGCCCCTAGTGCGGTTTAGGCCGCGTCTTGGGACGTGCCGCAATTGTGCCCCCATCCCCACCTATGCCCATGGTATTTTTAATGCGTAATTATGTATGCGCGGCATGAGTTTCACCGCTGATCGCGCCAGGCGGTCTATTTGCCGATTGCCCCGAGCACGCTTGAACGTGGCCGGGCTGTGAAGCGCCGAACTGGTTGATTGCCTTGAGAGGCTGCTTTGCGTTTCTGCTGCGAGGGCTGCGGTGTGCTCCTCTGTTCGGAGAGAGCACTCTGTGTTTCCATTGACTGTAATAACTCCGCGAGGTCCTGGCATCTTGACCTTGAGGTATGCATAATGCGGTACCGCATTGAATCTAGCAAATGCGGTTTGCCCGAGCAGCGCGTGATAACCACTGCGAAACGGGACTATATCGAAGATTAACTCTTCGCTTCAGAAGTTATCCGGGGATCCGAAGACCACTTCCAGTGTAATTGAGCCTGTGCAATGGGCCTCGACACCTGGAATGACGCCCTTAAAGGTCGTTTTTGTGGGTTTGATCCTTGAGGGGTCTATACCCATTTTGCGCACTGTGTCCTGATAAAGCAGGTTCAGACTGCTGCCGCCATCCATAAGGACTCGAGTGAGGTGAAATCCGTCAATGATTGGGTCTAGGACCAGGGCGGCGAATTCACCATGACGGATACTAGTGGGGTGGTCCCTGCGATCGAAGGTGATCGGGTAGGAGGACCAAGGGTTGAACTTTGGGGCGACTGGCTCCAACGCATATACGTCCCTGAGCGCACGCTTCCGCTCCCTCTTGGGGATGTGGGTTGCGTATATCATGTTCACCGTCCGCACTTGCGGGGGAAACCTCTTCTGTCCTCAAGTGTAAGGCTGCCGGGGCTCCTCCTCGTCATCGCTATGCGGCCCCTTGTCCTTGTTTTTGGCAATTAACTTGCCGGCCTGCTTGAACACCCAACAATCCCTGTTGGTGTGATTGGCTGGCTTGTCTGGGGTGCCGTGTATTTGACACGAGCGATCGAGTATACGGTCCAAGATGGACGGACCCGGCGTACTTTGTTTGAATGGCTTTTTCCGCTGACCGGGTTTAGAGCCTTTGAATCCAGCATTGACTGCCGTATCCTCAGCATTTTCGCTGTTAATGCGGCACTTATGTTTGTTGCGACGTGACCTGCTATTGCCATCCTTGGTATCTGAGGTACCATGGTTCTTTGATATGTTATTACTACGAGCTAGCCAGTTGTCTTCTCCTGCACAAAAGCGGGTCATGAGCGTCGTGAGAGCTGCCATAGATTTCGGCTTTTCCTGACCAAGGTGTCGGGCTAGCCACTCGTCTCGGATGTTGTGTTTGAAAGCCGCTAAGGCCTCCGCATCCGGATAGTCAACGATTTGATTTTTCTTTGTAAGGAACCGAGTCCAGAATTGCTTGGCCGACTCTTCTGGCTGCTGAATTATGTGGCTCAAGTCATCGGCGTCTGGTGGTCGCACATAAGTGCCCTGAAAGTTGTCGAGGAATGCGGCTTCCAGATCTTCCCAACAACTAATGGAGTCCGCTGGCAAGCTGTTAAGCCAATGCCGCGCTGGTCCTTTGAGCTTCAGTGGGAGGTATTTGATGGCATGTAAGTCATCACCGCGGGCCATGTGGATGTGGAGGAGGAAATCCTCAATCCATACTGCGGGATCTGTTGTGCCGTCGTATGATTCAATATTTGCAGGTTTGAAACCTTCTGGGAATTGATGTTCCATTACTTCGTCTGTGAAGCATAAGGGGTGTGCGGCGCCTCTGTATTGGGCTATATCGTGACGCAGCTCAAATGGGTCTTGCCCGCTGTGTTCGGCCCGGCCGGATTTTCTTTTACTGTATCCGCCGTGACGTTTATCGTCTCGCAGAGTGGTGCACCGTCATGATCCGTAGATCGATCTTGCATGCTTTGCTTTGTCCTCCAATATGTCTCGCAGGTCTGGCGTATCTCCCCATGCCTTTTTATTTGAATGGCGTCGGGGTGGAGGTTGAGCTTTTGGCTGGAATGCCTCTCTATCGCGGCCACGAGGTGGCCGATCAGCCGTATCATATGCTTCTTCCTCCAGTCAGGGTAGTAGCCTGCACTTTGGGTAATTCTTGGAGGGGCGCTCGAGTTTATATTCCTCGGCCGCGAGGACTTCAGTCCATCTGTCAGCTAGCAGATCTTGATTAGCTTGAAGCTGCTGCTGCTTTTTCTTCAGGCTATTTGCCGTGCCCATAAGCCGGCGCTTGAAGTACTCTTGTTCGACGGGATCCTCTGGTATGGCGAATTCATTGTCGCCGAGGCTTGCCTCGTCTTCGGAGGGGGGGATGTAATTGTCATCCTCCTCATCTCCGTCTGCCGCTCTCTCAGGAGAGCTGGCTCCTTCATCCTCCGGCTCTAAATCTTGCTGGAGGGGATTGTTGTTGTCTTCGGCACTATCTGGAGTGTTATTATCTCCTGTGTCGGTATCACCACTTTTGCTTTGACGGGACTTAGAGCGGCGCCGCTGACGTCGGCGCTTGGGTTGCTTCTTGGAGGGGTCATCCTCCGCTATCTCGTCGCCATTGCCTTCGTTGGGTGTATCCACCATGTATATGTCATAGACGAGGTGGCTTTCCAGTGCCCTATAGGCGCTGGTTCATGTTCATCTCCTACATCGTCGTCCATACCGTCGATGTCTTCGGAGTCGAAGTCGAGCATGTTGGTTAAATCATCGACAGTGGCTACGAAGTGGGTGGTGGGTGGGCGTCGAATTTCTTCGTCGTCCGCATCCCAATCCTGTTGGCCATAGTCCGGCCAGGGCTCTCCTGACAAAGAGAGAGACCTTAGTGAATTCAGAATGTCGCCTAAGGGCGAGTGCTGAAAGATATCCGCGGCGGTGAATTCCATGATCGGCGCCCAATCGGATTCGATTGGCAGGGGCGCGGATGGTTCGGAGTCCGGAAAAGAGTCCGGCACCTTGGAGTCACGGGCTACGCGGAGGGTTAGGCTGGTGTTTGGCTCGATCGCCATTGAGACTGCAGCCCCTGAGGCGGTGTCTAACCACCCGTCCTCGATTGGAGCAGTGGGCTCCGGGTTAAGGGTCGGAGCTGTTGCGGGCGCGGCCTCTAGGGTACTGTTCGGCGGCAAAGCTAGGTCATACCCATCATGACAGTGCGGCGCGCCCGGCTGTGGCTCGAATCCGTCGAAGATCAAGTCTCCGCGGATGTCGGCGGTGTAGTTCAAACTTCCAAACCTGACCAGATGGCCAGGGGCGTAGCTTTCAATCTGTTCCAGATGGCCAAGCGAATTAGCCCGCAGTGCAAAGCCACCGAATACGAAGATCTGTCCGGGGAGAAAAGTCTCACCCTGGACCGCATCGCTATCGATGATAGTAGGATCCATCAAGCCTAACGGCGACGACACAGAGGAACTCTCAATGAAAGCACCAATGCCGGTGTCAAAACCGGTGGATCTCGGGTAGGGGGTCCCGAACTGTGCGTCTAGGCTGGATGGTAACAAGAGGCAGGGGACACGGTGTTTTACCCAGGTTCGGGCCCTCTTGATGGAGGTAAAACCCTACGTCCTGCTTGATTAATATTGATGATATGGGTAGTACAAGAGTAGATCTACCACGAGATCGAAGAGGCTAAACCCTAGAAACTAGCCTATGGTATGATTGTATGTTGTGGTTGTTGTCCTACAGACTAAAACCCTTCGGTTTATATAGACACTGGAGAGGGTTAGGGTTACACAAGGTCGGTTACAAAGGAGGAGATATCCATATCCGTATTGCCTAGCTTCCTTCCACGCCAAGTAGAGTCCCATCCGGACACGAGACAAAGTCTTCAATCTTGTATCTTCATAGTCTAACAGTCCGGCCAATGGAGATAGTCCGGCTATCCGGAGACCCCCTAATCCAGGACTCCCTCAGTGCCACCAGGACCTGTCCTTGTTCATGGATGGCGAGGCCACTAGCAGCCCGATGCATCTCTGTTGCCCCTAGAACGAGCTGACGGTGAGGACGTAGTAGGCAACCCTACAACTCTTGTTGTCTGGATACTTCTAGAAGAGGACACGGTAGTCGCCCGATGGGCGGTGAGGGTACAGGGCCGCCACACTGCCGCCGGTCAGATCCAGGAGCTGGAGCCACTGGCGAGTCGCCGGATTGCAGATGTAGAAGCGGTGGTTGGAGAGGGAAAGGAGGAGGAGCCCGTCGCAGGAGGCGTGGATGGTGAAGCCACAGCGAGATTTGTTGTAGTCGTCAAACCCGAGGACGGGCCGGCGAGCGGCGGGGGTTCGTCGGATATCCAAGGCATCAACCATGGGGTGGGCGGCGTAGTCGTTACTCCTGGTGCGGAAGAAGACCAGCGGGAGCGATGGCTGGCGGCGGTGGTGGGCCATCAGGAACGCGGCGTCGGAGGCAGCGGCGCCAGGAGCGGCAGGCCGCGCGGCAGCGGAGGAGCTCCTTCGCCGGCACGCGGACGAGGATTTCCCACTGGACGACCTTGTCAGGGAGGGGGGCAGGGACGGCGACGCGGTCACTCCTGCGCCTGCACGGCCTCCCGTTCACCAAGGATCCAGTGCCACCGCCAGCCATCGCAGGCGGCTCGCCGGCGACGGTGAATCGTAGGGTTTGACCTGAATTTTGCGGTGATGCGACGAGGCCTGGTGGATAATTGGGCAAAGATGACTTGCACGAATATAAGAGTGCCAACCAACGGTGGATTAAGCCCTCTCACAACTTACTTTGTGCATTTTTAGTTAGTTTTTATTTATTCATTGCCCTAAAGGCTTCTTCAATTGTCTCATCACCTAGGATGATTGTTTACCATTCTCCCTTTGACACTTTAACCAATATTACCATTTTCCCTATCTGAAGAGACGAATCTATGTGTCGGGATGATGTGGTAGCTGGCTCGATGACAACCCAGTCTTCTTCGAAGGAAGGCATATTTAAGCACTATACGTGTGACACATGTGATAAGCAATCCAAACTATTTAAGAAAAAATATATATTGTAATGATCAACTGCAAGAGTTACATGATGAAAGGGGCAAGGATTGTCCAAATTAGGCAGAGAAGTCATGGTTAAATCGATTATCCAAGCCCAACCAACGTATCCTATGAGTTGCTTGCTTTTGTTTCCCCAAAAAACTTTGCAAGAGTCTATCATTGATTTCATTCATTTTATGTACTAGGTCAGGTAGATTCTGGACCCTATCAGATAATTTTCAGAAGGGAACCAAGGTATGTGTCTTGCCTGAATCAAAAGTTATATTTGTTCATGGAAGCGTGGAGATTGTGGAACTCCCGGGAAACAAATCAGATAATTATCAGATGGAAACAGAGGTCTATGTTGGGTCAAAATCAAAAGAGTTTCTATTAGTAAAGGGATTGAGAATGTGGAAACCCCTAGAAGGAAAGCACCATTGATGGAAGGCAAGAAAGTTGAATCATCTGTATGGATAGTCAACGTTGCGAGGGATAGGAAAACACCTTTTAATGAGATCCTCATGATATATTCTCAATGCTCGGGTAAAGTTAGTAAGGACAAAAGTGATATTTGTTTTATCCCTAACACTCCGAAGTATAGGAGAATTCATGTCAAGCAGTTGTTGGGCATTCCTAGTGAGGCTTTCACAAAGCAGTATCTTGGACTCCCAACGGCAGTAGGGGGATCACCAGTGGGACTTCTGATCATACTGATGAACGATTATTGAGCAAAGATGAATGGCTCGTTTGAGAGGAATATGGCATGTGTGGCAAGAGAAACCCTAATCAAATCGGTAATCCTAGTGATTCTGACATATAGTATGAGATGCTTCTTGTTGACTAAGAAGATTTGCTCAAAACACTCCTCGTACATGGCTAGATATTGGTGGACCAGTTCCTTGGATAAGAGATCATTACACTGGCTTGCTTGGGATAATCTCACAGTACCTAAATGTAAAGACATGATGAGTTCTCGTGACCTGGAATTCTTTAACTCGCACTGTTAGGGAAGCATGGATGGCGGCTTTTGACCGCCCCTGATTCATTTTGTGCTAGAGTGCATAAAGCGAGGTATTTCCCAGACTTGGATTTCATCCATGCTAATACCCCTTCGACTTCCTCTATGACGTGTGATAACCCACAAGTATAGGGCATCGCAACAGTTTTCGAGGGTAGAGTATTCAACCCAAATTTATAGATTCGACACAAGGGGAGCCAAAGAATATTTGAAGGTATTAGCAGCTGAGTTGTCAATTCAACCACACCTGGAGATTAACTATCTGCAGCAAGTAATCAGTAGCAAAGTAATATGATAGTTTTGATAGTAGTAGCAGTAGCAATGGTAACAGTAACAGTGATAGTAGTAATTTTCTAGCAAGTGTAATAGTGATGACAGCGGTACTAACTTAGCAAAAACAATATGGGAAAATTCGTAGGCATTGGATCGGTGACTTGTTGGATGATATTCATCATGAGACAGTTATAACCTAGGGCAATACGGCACTAGCTCCAGTTCATCGATGTAATGTAGGCATGTATTCCGTAAATAATCATACGTGCTTTATTAAAAGAACTTGCATGACATCTTTTGTCCTACCCTCCCGTGGCAGCGGGGACCATATTGGAAACTAAGGGATATTAAGGCCTCCTTTCAATAGAGAACTGGAGCAAAACATTAACACATAGTGAATACATGAACTCCTCAAACTACGGTCATCACCGGGAGTGGACCCGGTTGTTGTCACTCCGGGGTTTCCGGATCATAACACGTAGTAGGTGACTATAACTTGCAAGATCGGATCTAGAACATGCATATGATGATGATAACATAAGCGGTTCAGATCTGAAATCATGGCACCCGGGCCCAAAGTGAGAAGCATTAAGCATGGCAAAGTCATAGCAACGTCAATCTAAGAACATAGTGGATACTAGGGATCAAGCCCTAACAAAACTAACTCGATTACATGATGAATCCCATCCAACTCCTCACCGACCAGCGAGCCTACGAAAGAATTACTCACTCCCGGTGGGGAGCATCATGGAATTGGCGATGGAGAAGGGTTGGTGATGACGAAGAACGAAGATCCCCCTCTCCGGAGCCCCAAACGGACTCCAGATCTGGCCTCCCGAGGAAGAACAGGAGGTGGCGGCGGCTCCGTCTCGTGGATTGTGATAATTCTTTCTCCCTGATTTTTTTTGGAAAAATAGGATTTTATAGCGTTGGTTCCACGGTCTGCGGGGCCACCAGGTGGGGACAACCCACCTGGGCGCACCAGGAGAGGGGCGCGCGCCATGGTGGGTTGTGCCCACCCAGGTGCCCCTCTCCGGCAGTCTTGGCTCCAGAAATTCTTATTATTGATATAAAAAATCCTGCAAAGTTTCGTTCCACTCCGATAACTTTTATTTCTGCACAAAAACAACACCATGGTAGTTCTGCTGAAAACAGCATCAGCCCGGGGTTAGTTTCGTTCAAATCATGAAAATTAGAGTCCAAAACAAGAGGAAAAGCATTAGGAAAAGTAGATATGTTGGAGACGTATCAACGTGGCGAGCAATAATTGCAGGGAGGGATGCATCGAAGGATGGATTGATTACTCAGGTGGGCGAAGGATCCAGAATATCTGTGTGGGAGGATAAATGGATCCCGGATACTATATCTATGAAACCAATTTTCAAGTCGGACAATACCACAGTGCAGTTGGTCAGCGATCTGATTGACATTGATAACTGGAAGTGGAAAAATGAGTTCGTCCCTGAGATTTTCCTGTTGTTGGTGCAATAATTTGCCTCCTTATATTTTGGAGATTATTGACAAAAACAGTGAGGGACTAATGCGTTGGCAAGCACACACAGAGATTATAGGTCCCTGGAGTCGATAGGAGTTTTGAACAAACTCCAAAGATAATCTCCTGTGCTGCAGTAAAGATTATCATTGAAGATTATGGGTGACGAAGTTAACCCCCAGAAACTGCTGACACGAAGCAATAATTTTCTACTCAAGTTGAGAAAGAAAGGGATGACCGGGTTGTCACTCTTGCGCTTCAACGGTAGTATTGTCTCCATCTTTCGCCCGCCCAGGGGTTAGGGGTAAGGGTTATCTTTACTTGAGGGCACCGAATGTATACAACTTAAGTCATATATATACTTCGGTACCTGGTGATACGTCTCCAACGTATCTATAATTTTTGATTGTTCCATGCTATTATATTATCAACCTTGGATGTTTTATATGCATTTATATGCTATTTTATATGATTTTTGGGACTAACCTATTAACCTAGAGCCCAGTGCCAGTTTCTGTTTTTTCCTTGTTTTAGAGTATCGCAGAAAAGGAAAATCAAATGGAGTCCAATTGACCTGAAACTTCACGGAACTTATTTTAGGACCAGAAGAAGCCCACGGAGTATCAGAGTTGGACCAGGAGGGTCTCGGGCTGCCCACGAGGGTGGGGGCGCGCCCACTCCCCTGGGCGCGCCCCCCTGCCTCGTGGACAACCCAGAGGTCCACCGTCATACTTCTTCCTCCCATATATACCCACATACCCTAAAAACTTCGGGGAGCACAATAGATCGGGAGTTCCGCCGCCAGAAGCCTCTGTAGCCACCGAAAACCAATCTAGACCCGTTCTGGCACCCTGCCGGAGGGGGAACCCCTCACCGGTGGCCTTCTTCATCATCCCAGCACTCTCCATGACGAGGAGGGAGTAGTTCTCCCTCGGGGCTAAGGGCATGTACCAGTAGCTATGTGTTTGATCTCTCTCTCTCGTGTTCTTGAGGTGATACGATCTTGATGTATCGCAAGCTTTTCTATTATAGTTGGATCTTATGATGTTTCTCCCCCTCTACTCTCTTGTAATGGATTGGGTTTTCCCTTTGAAGTTATCTTATCGGATTGAGTCTTTAAGGATTTGAGAACACTCGATGTATGTCTTGCGTGGGATACCCGTGGTGACAATGGGGTATTCTATTGATCCACTCGATGTATCTTTTGGTGATCAACTTGCGGATTCCGCCCATGAACCTATGCTTAGGGGTTGGCACATGTTTTTGTCTTGACTCTCCGGTAGAAACTTTGGGGCACTCTTTGAAGTTCTTTGTGTTGGTTGAATAGATGAATCTGAGATTGTGTAATGCATATCGTATAATCATACCCACGGATACTTGAGGTGACATTGGAGTATCTAGGTGACATTAGGGTTTTGATTGATTTGTGTCTTAAGGTGTTATTATAGTATGAACTCTATGATAGATTGAACGGAAAGAATAGCTTCATGTTATTTTACTACGGACTCTTGAATAGATAGATCGGAAAGGATAACTTTGAGGTGGTTTCGTACCCTACCATAATCTCTTCGTTTGTTCTCCGCTATTAGTGACTTTGGAGTGACTCTTTGTTGCATGTTGAGGGATAGTTATATGATCCAATTATGTTATTATTGTTGAGGGAACTTGCACTAGTGAAAGTATGAACCCTAGGCCTTGTTTCAACGCATTGCAATACCGTTTATGCTCGCTTTTATCATTAGTTACCTTGCTGTTTTTATATTTTTAGATTACAAAAACTTATATCTATCATCCATATTGCACTTGTATCATCATCTCTTCGCCGAACTAGTGCACCTATACAATTTACCATTGTATTGGGTGTGTTGGGGACACAAGAGACTCGTTGTTATTTGGTTGCAGCGTTGCTTGAGAGAGACCATCTTCATCCTACGCCTCCCATAGATTGATAAACCTTAGGTCATCCACTTGAGGGAAATTTGCTACTGTCCTGCAAACCTCTACACTTGGAGGCCCAACAATGTCTACTTGAAGAAGGTTGTGTAGTAGACATCAAGCTCTTTTCTGACGCCGATGCCGGGGAGGTTAGGGATCGAAGTTATATCTTTAGATCTTGCAATCGAATCTTTTTGTTTCTTGTTTTAGCACTAGTTTAGTTTATAAAAGAAAAATACAAAAAAATGGAATTGAGTTTGTCTCATACGCTTCATCTTTTTAATATCTTTCGTGAGTATGATGGAAAGCAAAATTGTGCCAAAGTACTAGAAGAAGAAGTCTATAAAATGTTCGGCACTAAATCTCTGAATGATGAGCATGATTGCAATGTTGTTAGTATGAATTCCTTGAATATCCATGATGCTAATGATATGCAAAGCCACAAGCTTGGGGAAGCTATGTTTGATGAAGATGATATTTTTTGTACCCCAAGTTTTGATGAGAAAATTTATTATGATGAAAGCATGCCTCCTATTTATGATGATTATATTGATGAAAGTGGATTTGGAGAGGTCATGACTTTATTTAGTGATGAATCCACTATTTCGGAAGAGGTTCCAATTGATTATGTGAACAAAGTTGCTACCTATGATGATTATTGTGATGAAATGTATGCTATAAAGAATAATGATAACCATGAAACTTGTCATCTTGATTTTAATTTTCAATTGGATTATGCCTCACATGATAGTTATTTTGTTGAGTTTGCTCCCACTACTATTCATAAGAAGAAATTTGCTTATGTGGAGAGTAATAAAAATTTTATGCTTGTGCATAATGAAAATAGTGCTTTATGTGATAGTTATATTGTTGAATTCATTCATGATGCTACTAAAAATTATTATGAGGGAGGAATATATGCTTGTAGGAATTGCAATAATATCAAGTTTCCTCTCTATGTGCTTAAAGCTTTGAAGTTATCCTTGCTTTACCTTCCTATGCAAGTTGATTCGTGTTCCCACAAGTTGTTTGATCAAAAAATCCCTATGCATAGGAAGTGGGTTAGACTTAAATGTGCTAGTCATATTCTTCATGATGCCCTCTTTATGATTCAATTGTTATCTTTTATGTGAGCATCATTGAAATCATCATGCCTAGCTAGGGACGTTAAACGATAGCGCTTGTTCGGAGGCAACCCAACTTTATTTTTGTTCCTTGCTTTTTGTTCCTGTTTAGTAATAAATAATTTATCTAGACTTTGTTTAAATGTGGTTTTATGCTTTTAATTAGTGTTTGTGCCAAGTAAAACCTTTGGGAAGGCTTGGGGAAAGTCTTTGCGATCATGCTGTAAAAAAACAGAAACTTTAGCGCTCACGAGATTTGCTGCCATTTTTTATTGGAGAGTGCTATTTAGTTAATTATTTTTGATGATCATTAAAATATAAATTCCTCACGTCCAGAAATTTATTTTATAATTTTTGAGGTTCCATAAGTTTGTGTTAGTTACAGATTACTACAGACTGTTCTATTTTTGACACATTCTGTTTTTCATGTGTTGTTTACTTATTTTGATGAATCTATGGCTAGTAAAAGAGTTTATTGATGTCTACTACACAACCTTCTTCTTGTAGACGTTGTTGGGCCTCCTAGTGCAGAGGTTTGTAGGACAGTAGCAAATTTCCCTCAAGTGGATGACCTAAGGTTTATCAATCCGTAGGAGGCGTAGGATGAAGATGGTCTCTCTCAAGCAACCCTGCAACCAAATAACAAAGAGTCTCTTGTGTCCCCAACACACCCAATACGATGGTAAATTGTATAGGTGCACTAGTTCGGCGAAGAGATGGTGATACAAGTGCAATATGGATAGTAGATATGAGTATTTGTAATCTGAAATTATAAAAACAGCAATGTAACGAATGATAAAAGTGAGCGTAAACGGTATTGCAATGTGTTGAAACAAGGCCTAGGGTTCATACTTTCGCTAGTGTAAATTCCCTCAACAATACTAACATAATTGGATCACATAACTATCCCTCAACATGCAACAAAGAGTCACTCCAAAGTCACTAATAGCGGAGAACAAATGAAGAGATTATGGTAGGGTACGAAACCACCTCAAAGTTATTCTTTCCAATCAATCCATTGGGCTATTCCTATAAGTGTCACAAACATCCCTAGAGTTCGTACTAGAATAACACCTTAAGACACAAATCAACCAAAACCCTAATGTCACCTAGATACTCCAATGTCACCTCAAGTATCCGTGGGTATGATTATACGATATGCATCACACAATCTCAGATTCATCTATTCAACCAACACAAAGGACCTCGAAGAGTGCCCCAAAGTTCTACCGGAGAATCATGACGAAAACGTGTGCCAACCCCTATGCATAGGTTCCCAATGTCACGAAACCCGCAAGTTGATCACCTTAACATACATCAAGTGGCACGTGGTATCCCATTGTCACCACAGATATCCACGGCAAGACATACATCAAGTGTTCTCAAGTCTTTAAAGACTCAATCCGATAAGATTACTCCAAAGGGGAAAGTCAATTCATTACAAGAGAGAAGAGGGGGAGGAGAAACATAAGATCCAACTATAATAGCAAAGCTCGCGATACATCAAGATCGTGCCAAATCAAGAACACGAGAGAGAGAGAGAGAGATCAAACACATAGCTACTCGTACATACCCTCAGCCCCGAGGGAGAACTACTCCCTCCTTGTCATGGAGAGCGCTGGGATGATGAAGATGGCCACCGGTGAGGGATCCCCCCTCCGGCAGGGTGCCGGAACAGGGTCCCAATTGACTTTTGGTGGCTACGGAGGCTTCTGGCGGCGGAACTCCCGATCTATCTTGCGTTCTAGAAGTTTTAGGTCACATAGGTATATATGGGTGCAGGAGGTACGTCAGGGGAGCCACGAGGGCCCCACGAGACAGGGGGGCGCGCCCTAGGGGGGGTGCCCCCACCCTCGTGAGCACCTCGTTCCTTCCTTGATGTGGGGTCCAAGTCCATCAGGTGGGTTTCCTTCCAAAAATAACTTCTCTAGTTGATTTCATGCCGTTTCGACTCCGTCTGATATTCCTTTTCTTCAAAACACTGAAATATGCATAAAACAGCAAATCTGGGCTGGGCCTCCGGTTAATAGGTTAGTCCCAAAAATAATATAAAAGTGGATAATAAAGCCCAATATTGCCCAAAACAGTAGATAATATAGCATGGAGCAATCAAAAATTATAGATACGTTGGAGACGTATCAAGCATCCCCAAGCTTAATTCCTGCTCGTCCTTGAGTAGGTAAATGATAAAAAGATAATTTTTGATGTGGAATTCTAGTTGGCATAATTTCAATGTAATTCTTCTTGCTTGTGACATGAATATTCAGATCCATAAGATTCAAGACAAAAGTTCATATTGACATAGAAAATAATAATACTTCAAGCATACCAACTAAGCAATTATGTTTTCTCAAAATAACATGGCCAAAGAAAGATATCCCTACAAAATTATATAGTCTGGCTATGCTCCATCTTCACCACACAAAATATTTAAATCATGCACAACCCCTATGACAAGCCAAGCAATTGTTTCATACTTTTGATGTTCTCAATCTTTTTCAATCTTCACGCAATACATGAGCGTGAGCCATGGATATAGCACTATAGGTGGAATAGAATGGTGGTTGTGGAGAAGACAAAAAGGGAGAAGATAGTCTCACATCGACTAGGCGTATCAACGGGCTATGGAGATGCCCATCAATAGATATCAATGTGAGTGAGTAGGGATTGCCATGCAACGGATGCACTAGAGCTATAAATGTATGAAAGCTCAACAAAAGAAACTAGTGGGTGTGCATCCAATTTGCTTGCTCACGAAGACCTAGGGCATTTTGAGGAAGCCCATCATTGGAATATACAAGCCAAGTTCTATAATGAAAGATTCCCACTAGTATATGAACGTGACAACATAGGAGACTCTCTATCATGAAGATCATGGTGCTACTTTGAAGCACAAGTGTGGTAAAGGGATAGTAGCATTGTCCCTTTTAATTATTATTTTATTTGGTCTTTCCCTTTTTTTATTTGGCCTTTATTTCTTTTATGGCCTTTCTCTTTTTTTGGCCTTTTTGGGACAATGCTCTATTGAATGATGATCATCACACTTCTATTTATTTACAACTCAATGATACAACTCGATACTAGAACAAAGTATGACTCTATATGAATGCCTCCGGCGGTGTACCGGGATGTGCAATGATGCATGAGTGACATGTATGAAAGAATTATGAACGGTGGCTTTGCCACGAATACAATGTCAACTACATGATCATGCTAAACAATATGACAATGATGAAGCGTGTCATAATAAATGGAATGGTGGAAAGTTGCATGGCAATATATCTCGGAATGGCTATGGAAATGCCATAATAGTTAGGTATGGTGGCTGTTTTGAGGAAGGTATATGGTGGGTTTATGGTACCGGCGAAAGTTGCGCGGTACTAGAGAGGCTAGCAATGGTGGAAGGGTGAGAGTGTGTATAATCCATGGACTCAACATTAGTCATAAAGAACTCATATACTTATTGCAAAAATCTACAAGTTATCAAAGCAAAGTATTACGCGCATGCTCCTAGGGGGATAGATTGGTAGGAAAAGACCATCGCTCGTCCCCGACCGCCACTCATAAGGAAGACAATCAATCAATAAATCATGCTCCGACTTCGTCACATAACGGTTCACCATACGTGCATGCTACGGGAATCACAAACTTTAACACAAGTATTATTTAAATTCACAACTACTCAACTAGCATGACTCTAATATCACCATCTCCATATCTCAAAACAATTATCAAGTATCAAATTTCTCCTAGTATTCAACACACTTATAAGAGAATTTTATTATTAATCTTGTATACCTAGCATATTAGGATTTTAAGCAAATTACCATGCTATTTGAGACTCTCAAAATAATATAAGTGAAGCATGAGAGTTCATCTATTTCTTCAAAATAAAACTACCACCATGCTCTAAAAGGTATAAGTGAAGCACTAGAGCAAATGACAAACTACTCCGAAAGATATAAGTGAAGATCAATGAGTAGTCGAATAATTATGCAACTATGTGAAGACTCTCTAACATTTAATAATTTCAGATCTTGGTATTCTATTCAAACAGCAAGCAAAGCAAAATAAAATGACATTCTAAGAATGGCAAACATCATGTGATGAAGCAAAAACTTAGGATCAACCGAAACTAACCAATAATTGTTGAAGAAGAAAGGTGGGATGCCAACCGGGGCATCCCCAAGCTTAGATGCTTGAGACTTCTTGAAATATTATCTTGGGGTGCCTTGGGCATCCCCAATCTTGAGCTTTTGTGTCTCCTTAATTCCTCTCATATCACGGTCTCCCTAAATCTCAAAAGCTTCATCCACACAAAACTCAACAAGGACTCGTAAGATAAGTTAGTATAAACCATTGCCAAAACCTTATCATAATCTACTGTAGAAAATCACTAAAATTATTATTCAACATTGCATACTAAATTCCTCTGCATATTTAATAGTCCTATCCTCAAATAGAATCATTAAAGAAGCAAACATATGCAAACAATGCAAACATAACAGCAATCTGCCTAAACAGGATAATCTGTAAAGAATGCAGCAACATCCATACTTCCCTAGCTCCAAAAATTATGAAAGAAAATTCCCACTGTAGTAAATTTATCAGAGCTTAATATGCAAAAGGTTTCAACATTTTATCACATTATGACTTTTCTAGGGAATTATTACAACAGCGGTAAACTTTCTATTTTCAAACAGCAACATGTATACTTGTAACATAGGCATAGTAAAGGCTATCAATGCCACTTTTATTGAAATAAAAGATGCAAGACAATGTTCTAAATAACAGCAAGCAAATCCTAACAAAATAAATTGACACTCCAAGCAAAACACATATCATGTGGCGAATAAAAATATAGCTCCAAGTAAAGTTACCGATGAACGAAGACGAAAGAGGGGATGCCTTCCGGGGCATCCCCAAGCTTAGGCTCTTGGTTGTCCTTGAATATTACCTTGGGGTGCCTTGGGCATCCCCAAGCTTAGGCTCTTGCCACTCCTTATTCCATAGTCCATCGAATCTTTACCCAAAACTCGAAAACTTCACAACACAAAACTTAAAGTAGAAAACTCGTGAGCTCCGTTAGTATAAGAAAATAAATCACCACTTCAAGGTACTGTAATGAACTCATTATTTATTTATATTGGTGTTAAAACTACTGTATTCCAACTTCTCTATGGTTTATAAACTATTTTACTAGCCATAGATTCATCAAAATAAGTAAACAACACATGAAAAGCAGAATCTGCCAAAAACAGAACAGTCTGTAGTAATCTGGATCAAACATATACTTCTGGAACTCATAAAATTCTCAAATAAATTTCTGGACCTGAGTAATTTATCTATTAATTATCTGAAAAAAGAATTAACTAAATAGCACTCTCCAAATAAAAATGACTGCAGTTCTCGTGAGCGCTAAAGTTTCTGTTTTTTACAGCATGATCAACAAGACTTCACCCAAGTCTTCCCAAAGGTTCTAATTGGCACAAACACTAATTAAAAGCATAAAACCACATCTAAACAGAGGCTAGATGAATTATTCATTACTGAACAGGAGCAAAAAGCAAGGAACAAATATAAAATTGGGTTGCCTCCCAACAAGCGCTATCGTTTAACGCCCCTAGCTAGGCATGATGATTTCAATGATGCTCACATAAAAGATAAGAATTGTAACATAAAAAGAGCATCCTGAAGAATATGACTAGCACATTAAGTCTAACATACTTCCTATGCATAGGGATTTTGTGAGCAAACAACTTGTGGGAACAAGAATCAACTTGCATAGGACGGTAAAACAAGCATAACTTCAAAACTTTAAGCACATAGAGAGGAAACTTGATATTATTGCAATTCCTACAAGCATATATTCCTCCCTCATAATAATTTTCAGTAGCATCATGAAAGAATTCAACAATATAACCAGCACCTAAAGCATACTTTGCATGCTCTACAAGCATAGAAAATTTACTACTCTCCACATAAGCAAAATTCTTCTCATGAATAATAGTGGGAGCAAACTCAACAAAATAACTATCATGTGATTGAAAATTAAGATCAAGATGACAAGTTTCATGGTTATCATTATTCTTTAAAGCATACGTGTCATCACAATAATCATCATAGATAGGAGGCATGCTTTCATCATAATAAATTTGTTCATCAAAACTTGGGGGACAAAAAATATCATCCTCATCAAACATAGCTTCCCCAAGCTTGTGGCTTTGCATATCATTAGCATCATGGATATTCAAGGAATTCATACTAACAACATTGCAATCATGCTCATCATTCAAATATTTAGTGCCAAACATTTTATAGATTTCTTCTTCTAGCACTTGAGCACAATTTTCCTTTCCATCATACTCACGAAAGATATTAAAAAGATGAAGCGTATGAGACAAACTCAATTCCATTTTTTTATAGTTTTCTTTTATAAACTAAACTTGTGATAAAACAAGAAACTAAAAGACTCGATTGCAAGATCTAAAGATATAACTTCAAGCACTCACCTCCCCGGCAACGGCGCCAGAAAAGAGCTTGATGTCTACTACACAACCTTCTTCTTGTAGACGTTGTTGGGCCTCCTAGTGCAGAGGTTTGTAGGACAGTAGCAAATTTCCCTAAAGTGGATGACCTAAGGTTTATCAATCCGTAGGAGGCGTAGGATGAAGATGGTCTCTCTCAAGCAACCCTGCAACCAAATAACAAAGAGTCTCTTGTGTCCCCAACACACCCAGTACAATGGTAAATTGTATAGGTGCACTAGTTCGGCGAAGAGATGGTGATACAAGTGCAATATGGATAGTAGATATGAGTATTTGTAATCTGAAATTATAAAAACAGCAAGGTAATGAATGATAAAAGTGAGCGTAAACGGTATTGCAATGTGTTGAAACAAGGCCTAGGGTTCATACTTTCGCTAGTGTAAGTTCCCTCAACAATACTAACATAATTGGATCACATAACTATCCCTCAACATGCAACAAAGAGTCACTCCAAAGTCACTAATAGCGGAGAACAAACGAAGAGATTATGGTAGGGTACGAAACCACCTCAAAGTTATTCTTTCCAATCAATCCGTTGGGCTATTCCTATAAGTGTCACAAACAGCCCTAGAGTTCGTACTAGAATAACACCTTAAGACACAAATCAACCAAAACCCTAATGTCACCTAGATACTCCAATGCCACCTCAAGTATCCGTGGGTATGATTATACGATATGCATCACACAATCTCAGATTCATCTATTCAACCAACACAAAGGACCTCGAAGAGTGCCCCAAAGTTCTACTGGAGAATCACGACGAAAACGTGTGCCAACCCCTATGCATAGGTTCCCAATGTCACGAAACCCGCAAGTTGATCACCTTAACATACATCAAGTGGCACGTGGTATCCCATTGTCACCACAGATATCCACGGCAAGACATACATCAAGTGTTCTCAAGTCTTTAAAGACTCAATCCGATAAGATTACTCCAAAGGGGAAACTCAATTCATTACAAGAGAGAAGAGGGGGAGGAGAAACATAAGATCCAACTATAATAGCAAAGCTCGCGATACATCAAGATCGTGCCAAATCAAGAACACGAGAGAGAGAGAGAGAGATCAAACACATAGCTACTCGTACATACCCTCAGCCCCGAGGGAGAACTACTCCCTCCTCGTCATGGAGAGCGTCGGGATGATGAAGATGGCCACCGGTGAGGGATCCCCCCTCCGGCAGGGTGCCGAAACGGGGTCCCAATTGACTTTTGGTGGCTACGGAGGCTTCTGGCGGCGGAACTCCCGATCTATCTTGCGTTCTGGAAGTTTTAGGTCACATAGGTATATATGGGTGCAGGAGGTACGTCAGGGGAGCCACGAGGGCCCCACGAGACAGGGGGGCGCCCTAGGGGGGGCGCCCCCACCCTCGTGAGCACCACGTTCCTTCCTTGACATGGGGTCCAAGTCCATCAGGTGTGTTTCCTTCCAAAAATAACTTCTCCAGTTGATTTCGTTCCGTTTTGACTCCGTCTGATATTCCTTTTCTTCAAAACACTGAAATAGGCATAAAACAGCAAATCTGGGCTGGGCCTCCGGTTAATAGGTTAGTCCCAAAAATAATATAAAAGTGGATAATAAAGCCCAATATTGCCCAAAACAGTAGATAATATAGCATGGAGCAATCAAAAATTATAGATACGTTGGAGACGTATCATTTATAAACCATAGAGAAGTTGGAATACAGTAGGTTTAACACCATTATAAATAAAGAATGAGTTAATTACAGTACCTGGAAGTGGTGTTTTGTTTTCTTTCGCTAACGGAGCTCATGAAGATTTTCTTTTAAGTTTTGTGTTGTGAAGTTTTCAAGTTTTGGGTAAAGATTCGATAGACTATGGAATAAGGAGTGGCAAGAGCCTAAGCTTGGGGATGCCCAAGGCACCCCAAGGTAATATTCAAGGACAACCAAGAGCCTAAGCTTGGGGATGCCCCGGATGGCATCCCCTCTTTCGTCTTCGTTCATCGGTAACTTTACTTGGAGCTATATTTTTATTCACCACATGATATGTGTTTTAGTTGGAGCGTCATTTTATTTTCTTTTGTTTTGCTTGCTGTTTGAATAAAATACCAAGATCTGATATTCTTAAATGTTAGAGAGTCTTCATATAGTTGCATAATTATTCAACTACTCATTGATCTTCACTTATATCTTTCGGAGTAGTTTGTTGTTGCTCTAGTGCTTCACTTATATCCTTTTAGAGCACGGTGGTGGTTTTATTTTATAGAAATAATTGATCTCTCATGCTTCACTTATATCATTTTGAGAGTCTTTAGAACAGCATGGTAATTTGCTTTGGTTATGAATTTAGTCCTAATATGATGGGCATCCAAGAGGGATATAATAAAAACTTTCATATAAAGTGCATTGAATACTACGAGAAGTTTGATACTTGATAATTGTTTTGAGATATGAAGATGGTGATATTAGAGTTATACTAGTTGAGTAGTTGTGAATTTGAGAAATACTTGTGTTAAAGTTTGTGATTCCCGTAGCATGCACGTATGGTGAACCGTTATGTGATGAAGTCGGAGCATGATTTATTTATTGATTGTCTTCCTTATGAGTGGCGGTCGGGGACGATCGATGGTCTTTTCCTACCAATCTATCCCCCTAGGAGCATGCGCGTAGTACTTTGTTTCGATGACTAATAGATTTTTGCAATAAGTATGTGAGTTCTTTATGACTAATGTTGAGTCCATGGATTGTACGCACTCTCACCCTTCCACCATTGCTAGCCTCTCTAGTACCGCGCAACTTCCGCCGGTACCATAAACCCACCATATACCTTCCTCAAAACAGCCACCATACCTACCTATTATGGCATTTCCATAGCCATTCCGAGATATATAGCCATGCAACTTTCCACCGTTCCGTTTATTATGACACGCTTCATCATTGTCATATTGCTATGCATGATCATGTACTTGACATTGTATTTGTGGCAAAGCCACCCTTCATAATTCTTCCATACATGTCACTCTTGAGTCATTGCACATCCCGGTACACCGCCGGAGGCATTCATATAGAGTCATATTTTGTTCTAAGTATCGAGTTGTAATTCTTGAGTTGTAAGTAAATAAAAGTGTGATGATCATCATTATTAGAGCATTGTCCCAGTGAGGAAAGGATGATGGAGACTATGATTCCCCCCATAAGTCGGGATGAGACTCCAGACAAAAAAATAAAAAAAGGAGAAAAAAGAGGCCATAAAAAAGAGAAAAGGCCCAAATAAAAAAATAAAAATAAAAAAATGAGAGAAAAAGAGAGAAGGGGAAATGCTACTATCCTTTTACCATACTTGTGCTTCAAAGTAGCACCATGATCTTCATGACAGAGAGTCTCCTATGTTGTCACTTTCATATACTAGTGGGAATCTTTCATTATATAACTTGGCTTATATATTCCAATGATGGGCTTCCTCAAAATGCCCTAGGTCTTCGTGAGCAAGCGAGTTGGATGCACATCCACTAGTTTCTTTTGTTGAGCTTCCATAGATTTATAGCTCTAGTGCATCTGTTGCATGGCAATCCCTACTCACTCACATTGATATCTATTGATGGGCATCTCCATAGCCCGTTGATACGCCTAGTTGATGTGAGACTATCTTCTCCTTTCTGTCTTCTCCACAACCACCATTCTATTCCACCTATAGTGTTATGTCCGTCTCACGCTCATGTATTGCGTGAAGATTGAAAAAGTTTGAGAACATCAAAAGTATGAAACAATTGTTTGGCTTGTCATCGGGGTTGTGCATGATTTAAATATTTTGTGTGGTGAAGATAGAGCATAGCCAGACTATATGATTTTGCAGGGATAGCTTTCTTTGGCCATGTTATTTTGAGAAGACATGATTACTTGGTTAGTATGCTTGAAGTATTATTATTTTTATGTCAATATTAAACTTTTGTCTTGAATCTTATGGATCTGAATATTCTTGCCACAATAAAGAGAACTACATGGATAAATATGTTAGGTAGCATTCCACATCAAAAATTCTGTTTTTATCATTTACCTCCTCGAGGACGAGCGGGAATTAAGCTTGGGGATGCTGATACATCTCCAATGTATCTATAATTTTTTATTGTTCCATGCTATTATATTATCAACCTTGGATGTTTTATATGCACTTATATGCTATTTTATATGATTTTGGGGGCTAACCTATTAACCTAGAGCCCAGTGCCTAGTGCCAGTTTCTGTTTTTTCCTTGTTTTAGAGTATCACAGAAAAGGAAAATCAAACGGAGTCCAATTGACCTGAAACTTCACAGAACTTATTTTTGGACCAGAAGAAGCCCACGGAGTAACGAACTTGGACCAGGAGAGTCCCGGGCTGCCCACGAGGGTGGGGGCGCGCCCACCCCTGCCTCGTGGACAGCCCGGAGGTCCACCGATGTACTTCTTCCTCCCATATATACCCATATACCCTAAAAACTTCGGGGAGCACAATAGATCGGGAGTTTCGCCGCCAGAAGCCTCCGTAGCCACCGAAAACCAATCTAGACCCGTTCCGGCACCCTGCCGGAGGGGGAACCCCTCACCGGTGGCCATCTTCATCATCCAAGCGCTCTCCATGACGAGGAGGGAGTAGTTCTCCCTCGGGGCTGAGGGTATGTACCAGTGGCTATGTGTTTGATCTCTCTCTCTCGTGTTCTTGAGGTGATACGATCTTGATGTATCGCGAGCTTTTCTATTATAGTTGGATCTTATGATGTTTCTCCCCCTCTACTCTCTTGTAATGGAGTGAGTTTTCCCTTTGAAGTTTTTAAGGATTGAGTCTTTAAGGATTTGAGGACACTTGATGTATGTCTTGCGTGGGATACCCGTGGTGACAATGGGGTATTCTATTGATCCACTTGATGTATGTTTTGGTGATTAACTTGCGGGGTCCGCCCATGAACCTATGCTTAGGGGTTGACACATGTTTTCTTCTTGACTCTACGGTAGAAACTTTGGGGCACTCTTTGAAGTTCTTTGTGTTGGTTGAATAGATGAATCTGAGATTGTGTGATGCATATCGTATAATCATACCCACGGATACTTGAGGTGACATTGGAGTATCTAGGTGACATTAGGGTTTTGGTTGATTTGTGTCTTAAGGTGTTATTCTAGTACGAACTCTATGATAGATTGAACAGAAAGAATAGCTTCATGTTATTTTACTACGGACTCTTGAATAGATAGATCAGAAAGGATAACTTTGAGGTGGTTTCGTACCCTACCATAATCTCTTCGTTTGTTCTCCGCCATTAGTGACTCTTTGTTGCATGTTGAGGGATAGTTATATGATCCAATTATGTTATTATTGTTGAGGGAACTTGCACTAGTGAAAGTATGAACCCTAGGCCTTGTTTCAACGCATTGCAATACCGTTTACGCTCGCTTTTATCATTAGTTACCTTGCTGTTTTTATGTTTTTAGATTACAAAAACTTATATCTATCATCCATATTGCACTTGTATCACCATCTTTTTGCCGAACTAGTGCACCTATACAATTTACCATTGTATTGGGTGTGTTGGGGACACAAGAGACTCTTTGTTATTTGGTTGCAGGGTTGCTTGAGAGAGACCATCTTCATCCTAGCCTCCCACGAATTGATAAACCTTAGGTCATCCACTTGAGAGAAATTTGCTACTGTCCTACAAGCCTCTGCACTTGGAGGCCCAACAATGTCTACAAGAAGAAGGTTGTGTAGTAGACATCTCCTGGTCCGAGTCTTTTGACTACAGTCGAGAAGAATGAAGATGGAGAAAACACGTAGTATTTTCTTTCATAGGTCTTTTTTCTCTTTCTTGAGTCATAGTGTAATATCCCAAAATTCTAAACTTTGGAATGTTATATTAAATAGATAGTTCTGTTTGATTGTTGTGTGATTGATTGACTGAAAGTGAGTGAATTCGAAACTTTTGTAAGTTAAATGAGAGGGAATAAAATGACTTTCCCAAAACTTTCACTTTTGCATTTATGATCTCCATGAATTCAAATTCTTTTCAGATACAAAACCCTAGAGAGAAGATGACATGACTTCTTCCATTTAAATTAAATGAAAAAGGGTTTTGAAAAGATTTGAATTTCATTTTGAAATATTTCAAATTCAGAAAGTTCAAGCAACTCAATGATTTTCATGAGAGAAGATAAAATGACTTCTTCAAAGCATATGCAATATGAGTTGGAAGTTTAAAAGGATCAAATTTAAAATCCTTTTAGAAATTAGTTTCAATTTGGAGAGTTATTTGGGTTTTATTCAAATTATTTTTTTCCAAAAATAAAATATATGGAAAATAGGGTAACATGATTCCCTACAATAGAAAATTGAATAGAAATAAATTTAAAATCATTTTGGTACTTTTAAAATGATTTTTATTGGGTTTTATTGTAGCAGTAGCACTGTTTGAATTATTTGAATGTTTGTGGATTTTATTTGATGCTAGAAAAATGTTCACGTCATAGAAAATCTTTTTCTGAAAATTTTGATATATAATACGCCTATATAAAATTTTAATTTTAATTTCGTTATTCCTTTTTTCCTTCTGTTTCTAGTTTAAAAAAAACAGCGCGTGCGCCTGGAAATAACTGTCGGCTACGTGCGCAGCATAATGGCATCGGGCGCCCTATCATTTTTTTGTTCTCTTCTACATGGGTCAGGCCCAGCCAGCCTTTTTTTATTTGACCGAATTTTGTTTGAAAAAGTAACTACAGCGCGCGGCCGGGCCTAACTTTTAGCCCATGATATTTTCGAATCTCATCTACGTACGTATATGTTTAATCCCACATTGCCTAGTCTTTAATCCCTAAATCTCTTTTTCACCTATAAATATAGACCCATAGAGTCTCCAAAAATCATCCGATTCGGGTTAAATCAATATTTTGGTTTGACTAGATTCATTAAAGAAAAAAATTCTCCTCTTCGGCGGGACTTCTGAAAATTGTCTTCTCTCTCCAAAGTCGTCTTTTCTCTACCTTATAAAGGTATCTTTCTCCGTTTTTTTCTTTTTCTTTTTATACTTTCGTAGTTTATTATTTCTAAACTAGTACGGTAGAATAATTAAATTATCAATTAGTCTCTGTATTTATACATTAGACCTAAAATTCTTTTAACTGTAGCTACCTTTTCTTCCGTAAAACAGCTTGGCCCTGATTTTTCAAATAACTTTTTAATCTTTCATCAAAATTAGATGAAACCAGTGCCTATAGTTTTGTCTTGTTTTCACCGATCCAGTGAACCTGTCACATCAACTTTTTGAAATATTCAAATTTCTAAATTTGTTCAGAATCATATTCAAAATTATTTTGATCATAACTTGAGTTTTATAACTCTGGTTTAATTGATTCTTTTTGCAAATCGAAGATTTTGATCTAAACTTTCTGATAAGGCCAAATTCACATAGTTTTGGTACTGTTAGAAATTGTTTTATGTTGCAAGAGTTATTTGCTTGGTTTTGATGTTTTTTGAATTGTCTTCTTCTTTCTTTCCGATCTTTTGAGTGATTGCTTATGTGTGGTTACTATTGCTTGCTCACGATAGATTGAACGGAGTGTGACGAGTAGAACTATCAGGAGTTATGAGTGTGAATCATCTTTGTCAACTGTACAAGGCAAGTTCACACTTTGATCATACTTTTCATTACCAAGTTTTTATGCATTAGTTTCATCCTCAAACATTGCATGGTTAGGAATTGATAAATGTGGGTATTGGGAAGTAGTTGATGAGGTAGGAACCTATTGCCCTTTTATATCAAACCCTTGGGAGTTACTTCTACGTTATGCTTATACGGTCATGCTATGCTCGTAGACGTGGTTTGGTTGAGTATATCCATGACAGATGTGAGAGTTGTTAATTAATGGTTAACTTAAGGTGGCTACTTTAACACACATCTGGGTGGATTGGTTGAGGCACCCTGGAGCACCCAGTGGTTGTCTGGGCACCTGGAGAACCCAATGCTTGCCCAAGGGGATCCCCGAGGACCCGTGTGATCACCCTATGGAATGACACCCAGGCTCAAAGGGGTCATAAGATTATTCATGCTAGAAACTTCCGTGTGCAGCCACAAGCTATTATGGGCTCTAGCATAGTTGAGTATGTTGCATGACCTCTTCCAGTGGTGGGCTAGCAGATGTAGGGGAAAGTAGCTGTAACTGTCCACCTAGAGTAAAGAGTTAATGTTTCTGAAAGACTGTGTCTCGATCATCCGTTTCTCAAACACCATGTAGTGCGAGAAATCCAACGGAGGAGATCGAGTCTTGTGGGGAAAAGTGCACAAAACTCTGCAGAGTGTACAAACTAATCATGATTAGCCGTGTCCCCGGTTATGGACATCTTGAGTATCTGGTACTTGAATTATTGGTTTGATCTCATCACTTTACTTAATTAATTTGTTGGGTTATAACTATTATTTTGGGATTGAGTTGGAGGAACCTTCTCAATGATTTTTTTAACAAAACTTTGTAGTTACATAAAAATATATTTCTATGCAGTAGGGAAAATTGGCTTTATGCAAAAATAAACTTAGGGCTTTCCACCAGCCAAATATGCATGTAGTCATAGCTATTATTCATCATTGTCCTATGGCGTGAATTTGCCAGTACATTCAATGTACTGACCCATTGTGGCTGCAACGTCTCATGTTGCAGGATTCTTACAACGAGTAAGTGATACGTTAGGGTTGCGATTTATACACTCAACTTTGCCGTTGGTGTTGATGGTAATCCACAACCTTTGTTACTTCCGATATATGGATTGAGGTAATATTATTTATGTTACTTTATACATGTGATTTACCTCTGTTATAAATCCTCAAGTACTGATCCAGGGATGACACTTATGCACAGAGACTTGGCCGTTTGAGGTCAGGTCGCTACAAGATGGTATCAGAGCACATGTTAACTGTAGGACGTGACCCCTAGAAACTGGCAAGCCCATAGAAAATAAATATTTTCTCTACAACTTTATTTTCAAAAGGATCTTTTTCCTCTCTTCTTTTCTGAGTTTTATAAAATATTTTCCCCTTTTAGTTAGACTATACCCATTTCCCCTTTTGACCACGCGAAGATTCGACTGATGAGATCACTCCAAGAAGGACAAGATATCAGACAACAAAGACCACTTCGGAATGAAGAGGATTTCACGGAGCATTATAATAATGGAAACTACAACGGTTGAAGACTCCGAAGACTAGGAGAATTTGAAGGCTCTGTAGAATTTCCAGATTTGTATGACCTAGGAAAGCTACCCTTATGGAACTTATCAGACTATTGAAGATGTCAATACCCGAGATCAAGGTGTCAGAGAGAGACCGGAACATGGAGATTTAAAGACTCGAAGTTTTTGTCAAGAAAACCCTAAGGCAGGAGATATCAATTATGAAATGATAGCTCATGGCAATGACAAGGGCAGAAACACGGTTATCCGTGATGTCATCGCCACTGATGCTATGGTCACTGTGCTAAGTTAAACATACATTTCTTCAGAATGGTTGGATGGTAGAAGGCTGATGGAGCATTTGTCAGCAAAGGATGCAGATTTAGCCTTAGCTGGTGTATCGCCAGGATCTGGAGTATTACATCAAGAATTTTAAGATGGACCTTCAGGAAGCTGTATTTGACAAGGAAGCATTTCGTGAAAAACTCAGGACCCAGAAGCTGAAAGTAGCCAAGCTGGTAGAGCAAAACCTCGAGACACCGGAGATTCGTTAGGAACTGAAGGACAGTAGGACCATGGTTCATGACAAGGATGTTGAAACCTAGAAGTTTGGAACGCAACTCTAGGAATATTAAAGGACGTCATGAGAGACTTCGCATCAACAGAGATGATCTGGCAAAAGAACTTGAGAAGGACAAGCATGATCCGAAGAAGCCATCGGAGACATGAACAAGACTTGAAGAGTTTGGTGACCTTGAAGATTTATTGACCTTAGAAGACCCAACCCTTGTTATATGCCTATGTTAGATGCGACATTTGTGAGCTGTCATTTGTTTGATGTTTTTCTGATAGCCACAGATAAAAGCTGTCTTTACAAAACCATTGTTTGTATTGTGTGCATCCCTCTCTATCTCTCTTATCTCACCCCAAACCCATGGACCCAATAGAGGATGAATGGAGATGAAATCATGTTTCCTGGACCGATAAGTCAATTGGAGACGGATCAATGGATTCAGAACATGGAGGATCACATGAAGAATAACCCTATAGTCGGAAAGGATATGACCCAACATGCTCTTCGGTGCTTTGATAGAGGTGCTACTACTTGGTGGAGGATGTACCAAACCATCAATGGATGGCAAAGAGCAACCACTTGGAAAGAATTTAAGTTGACTCTGCCAAAGTCTCGGTTTATGTCCCAGAAATTGAAGCCTGATGTAAGTGATATGAATAAACCTTGTGCATGCAAGATCTGTGGAAAAATAGGACACAACAATAGAGAACACAAGGGATGAATGCCCTAATTGTGAAGGAAGTCACCTACCTGAAGAATGCCCAACTAGGCAGAATAGTTGTTTCTTGTGTGAAGGGACTACCCACTACCCTGCTCGGTGTCACATTTACCTCGTGGTTCAAAGAACCATCCAACAGAAGAAAGAAGCAATGAAAGGAGCCCTCATGGAAATTTTAGAAGAACTTATGGTGAAGGAAGAGGTGGAGGACACACCCGAAGAAGATCAAATTCAACCTTGCACCAAGTCATGCTATTCATGTGGAGAAGAAGGACACATCTCCCAGAATTGTATGAATGGGGATCTAGTAGAATTCCCGATAGAGGAAGTAGAGTATGACCCACAGGAAATAGAAGCCCTGATTGGAACGGAAAAGTCCAGGAAGAGAAGTAGATTGGATACCAGGAAGGACCTGAGTCATATCACATGTTTCAGGTGCAAGAAGTCAGGACACTACTTCAGCGGTTGCCCAAAAAGGAAGCCAAGGACCCAAGGAGGCTTTGAAATCACAAGGAAACCTCAAGACTTGTCAGAAGTAATATATTTTCGTTGTAATGAAGCAGGAACACTTTGTCAGAGATTGTCCCAATGAGAAGGAGGCTTGTGCTAAATAGTTGTGTCTGTAAGTAGTAGTAGTGAGAACATTTTTCCTTTATATCAAGGCGATGAGTTGAGGCATGTAATGGAAAAGCAAGAGATTGTAATCATTGGAGAATCAATAAAGTTGGTATCGTGGGTACTATTTGGATTTTATGAGTAGTTACTCTGAAGAAATTTTTTGACCATTTTCGAGGATATGAGAAATCTGGTCTATGGAAGCTTTGTGCATTTTAAGGGTGGTAGTACCCTGTGAGGACACTTGACCTCTGGAAAGGATTATGATATTCCACAGAGTGGACTTTGGACAAAATAAGTACGAGATTTATCTCGATATGTGGGATACCCCAAGAATATGAAGGGATGAAGTATTATTGGACGTAAAGGAGGTATAATGTTGGTAATATGGAGCAATTGTAACTCCACGATGATTAGTTTGGTGCCAGTAGAAGGAAGGGAGACAGTAATATTCGATGGAATTAAGAATGCTAGGAAGCTGGATGTTGGAGTAATGATCAGTTACCCCGATGATGAGTTCAAGGATTACAAGTGATGATATGGGCCATAACCCACAGGCCCCAGGACCTGCCAAGAAGCAAGCACATTCTTGCTGAAGGAAAAACCCTGGAAGAAGTTACGATTTTATCGACAGACGATCTTATAGGAGTTTACGCAAAACCTGAGAGTTGTGAAAAAACGATAGATGTTTGATTGTCTTGCAGAATCAATGGATTTATCCGAACTTGGTTCGTCGACAAGAGAAATTCTGCAATGCTTGTGAGGATGACCGAGTGTTAGAATGCGAGATTCGCTAAACCATATACAAGGTAATGATTTGGGTGCGGGATGGATTGATCACCATACCGACTTACTCTTATTATTCGCCTTGCTATATGGGATGGTAAATCTGAGTGACTTACCCATAGTAGAGCAACGACGATCAAAACCTTGTTTGAACCTTAGAATGGTATGACAATTTTTCCCCTTGTACAAGGCAGTTGTTGCCAACCGTAGGTCATACGGTGAGGTTCAAGCCCAGACCCGTTTTTTGCAGGGACCCAGTCAAATTGTTTGATGACCACCATGAGATATCGATAGTTGTTTAGTATTGGCGCCAGACCCGTCAGCTAAGAAGACCCAGTCTCGAAAGAACCTTACCAAGATGAAAGGACACAAGAATTGAGGAAAAAGGTTAAGCCACTACCGGAAGAGCCCCAAGAAGGAATTATCCTAAAGATCTGAGAAGATCGACACTGCCAACAATGAGGACGGAGTATATGAGTTTCGATGGAACCGTAACAATGCTTCTAAGGGTGGTAGCACCCGAGGCCCCGGAGACGATCGAGGGATTTTGAGAAGACCCCAAACCTAACCTATTTCTTGCTAGCCTCTCCGAATCTCGAGGACGAGATTCGTTTTAAGGGTGGTAGGTTTGTAACATCCCAAAACTCTAAATTTTGGAATGTTATATTAAATAGATAGTTTTGTTTGATTGTTGTGTGATTGATTGACTGAAAGTGAGTGAATTCGAAACTTTTGAGAGTTAAATGAGAGGGAATAAAATGACTTTCCCAAAACTTTCATTTTTGCATTTATGATCTCCATGAATTCAAATTCTTTTCAGATACAAAACCCTAGAGAGAAGATGACATGACTTCTTCCATTTAAATTAAATGAAAAAGGGGTTTTAAAAGATTTGAATTTTATTTGGAAATATTTCAAATTCAGAAACTTCAAGCAACTCAATGATTTTCATGAGAGAAGATAAAATGAATTCTTCAAAGCATATGAAATATGAGTTGGAAGTTTAAAAGGATCAAATTGAAAATCCTTTTATAAATTATTTTCAATCTGGAGTTATTTGGGTTTTATTCAAATTATTTTTCTCCAAAAATAAAATATATGGAAAATAGGGTAATATGATTCCCTACAATAGAAAATTGGAGAGAAATAAATTTGAAATCATTTTGGTATTTTTAAAATGATTTTTATTGAGTTTTATTGTAGCAGTAGCACTGTTTGAATTATTTGAATTTTTGTGGATTTTATTTGATGCCAGAAAAATGTTCACGTTGTAGAAAATCTTTTCCTGAAAATTTTCATATATAATAAGCCTATATAAAATTTTACTTTTATTTTCATTATTCCTTTTATTCCTTTGGTTTCTATTTTAAAAAAAACAGCGTGTGCGCCCAGAACTAACTGTTGCCTACGTGCGCAGCATAGTGGCATCGGGCGCCCCATCATTTTTGTTCTTTTCTCTTACATGGGCCAGACCTAGCCAGCCTTTTTTTACTTGACCGAATTTTGTTTATAAAAACTACAGCACGCGGCCGGGCCTAACTTTTAGCCCATGATTTTTTTTCAAATTTTATCTACGTACATATATATTTAGTGCCACATTGCCTAGCATTTGATCTCTAAATCTCTTTTCCATCTATAAATATAGACCCATAGAGACTTAAAAAATCATCCGATTCGGGTTAAATCAATATTTTGGTTTGACTAGATTCGTTAAAGAAAAATATTTTTCTCCCCTTCGACGGGACTTCTGAAAATTGTCTCGTCTTCCGAAGTCGTCTTTTCTCTACCTTATAAAGGTATCTTTCTTTATTTTTTTTCTTTTTTTATACTTCTGTAGTTTATTATTTGTAGACTAGTATGGTAGAATAATTAAATTATCAATTAGTCTCTGTATTTATACATTACACCTAAAATTCTTTTAGCCGTAGCCTTTTTCTTTCGTAAAACAGCTTGGCCCTAATTTTTCAAATAGCCATAATTTTTTACTCGTTCATCAAAATTAGATGAAACCAGCGCCTATAGTTTTGTCTTGTTTTCACCTATCCAGTGAACCTATCACATCAACTTTTTGAAATTTTCAAATTTCGATTTTGTTCAGATTCATATTCAAACTTATTTTGATCATAACTTGAGTTTTATAACTCCGATTTAATTGATTCTTTTTGCAAATCGAAACTCCTGACCTAAACTTTCTGATAAGGCCAAATTCACATAATTTTGGTATTGTTAGAAATTGTTTTATGTTGCAAGAGTTATTTGCTTGGTTTTGATGTTTTCCGAATTCTTCTTCGTTCTTCCCGATCTTTTGAGTGATTGCTTATGTGTGGTTACTATTGCTTGTTCACGATAGGTTGAACGGGGTGTGACAAATAAAACTATCATGAGTTATGAGTGTGAATCATCTTCGTCAACTGTACAAGGCAAGTTCACACTTTGATCATACTTTTCATTACCAAGTTTTTATGCATTAGTTTCATCCTCAAACATTGCATGGTTAGGAATTGATACATGTGGGTATTGGGAAGTAGTTGATGAGGTAGGAACCTATTGCCCTTTTATATCAAACCCTTGGGAGTTACTTCTACGTTATGCTTATATTGTCATGCTATGCTCGTAGACGTGGTTTGGTTGAGTGTATCCATGACAGATGTGAGAGTTGTTAATTAATGGTTAACTTAAGGTGGCTACTTTAACACACATCTAGGTGGATTGGTTGAGGCACCCTGGAGCACCCAGTGGTTGTCTGGGCACCTGGAGAACCCAATGCTTGCCCAAGGGGATCCCCGAGGACCCGTGTGATCACCCTATGGAATGACACCCAGGCTCAAAGGGGTCATAAGATTATTCATGCTAGAAACTTCCGTGTGCAGCCACAAGCTATTATGAGCTCTAGCATAGTTGAGTATGTTGCATGACCTCTTTCAGTGGTGGGCTAGCAGATGTAGGGGAAAGTAGCTGTAACTGTCCACCCAGAGTAAAGAGTTAATGTTTCTGAAAGACTATGTCTCGATCATCCGCTTCTCAAACACTATGTAGTGCGAGAAATCCAATGAAGGAGATCGAGTCTTGTGGCAAAAGTGCACAAACCTCTGCAGAGTGTACAAACTAATCATGATTAGCCGTGTCCCCGGTTATGGACATCTTGAGTATCTGGTACTTGAATTATTGGTTTAATCTCATCACTTTACTTAATTAATTTGTTGGGTTATAACTATTATTTTGGGATTGAGTTGGAGGAACCTTCTCAATGATTTTTTTAACAAAACTTGTAGTTAAATAAAAATATATTTCTATGCAGTAGGGAAAATTTGGCTTTATGCAAAAATAAACTTAGAGCTTTCCACCAGCCAAATATGCATGTAGTCATAGCTATTATTCATCATTGTCCTATGGTGTGAATTTGTCAGTACATTCAATGTACTGACTCTTTGTGGCTGCAACGTCTCATGTTGCAGGATTCTTACAACGAGTAAGTGATACGTTAGGGTTACGATTTCTACACTCAACTTTGCCGTTGGTGTTGATGGGAATCCACAACCTTTGTTACTTCCGTTGTATGGATTGAGGTAATATTATTTACGTTACTTTATACATGTGATTTACCTCTGTTATAAATCCTCGAGTACTGTGTATGTCAGCATACCGATCCAGGATGACACTTAAACACGGAGACTGGACCGTCTGAGGTCGGGTCGCTACACATAGGACCACCATATTATTAAGAGGGGTATAGTGTTCAAATTTTTTGTTTCTTTGATGCTAACCTATGATAAGTTGAGAGAAATCTATTTGTGTTCTGAGTAAATACTCGTCGGCCAGAGAAGAGACATCGTTGTTTTGGGCTACGAGATTTACTTCAGACCGAGGAGTCAGCTTACTTGTTCCTCAAGTAAAGTTGTCGGGTGCGTTTGAAATATGATCGTTGGAAATGTGTCGGTTGGTCATTGGCTAGTTTTCATGTCCAAAATTGTATTTCCCCCTTAAGAAGGCCACAATTATAAATAGCCACTCACTCCAACATGAATCATTGGCTGCTCCGTGTAATTTGATAGTTTGTTAGAGCACCCCTCTCCAAGAGATTTGAGATTAAAATCCACTCATGGTAGATATCTAAGTTTAGTACGCTCCACATGTTACTCTTGAGAGCTGACAACTCTTTAGATGGCTAGGTGTCAAGTTCTTTGGTGATCAAAAGTAATTGTGGTTCACGAAGACAAAGTCTATGAAGGTTTGGAGATCGCCTCAAGCATCTACCATGAGTGATCGACACAACTTCACAAACTTGTTGTTGAGGAGAATAGGACGAAGAGAGCTTATCTTCTATGTTCAATCACAAGTCCCTCTAACCAGATGTGTCTCTTTTGTAGAAGAGTGAACTGGTCTACCAAATTCTCTATCGCCATCGACCATCACTGGTTTCATCTTAACCTACTTTATCTTCATTTGTTTATCCTCGGTTAAGTTTTGATCATGTGGATTATGTTCAACAGCTGCTCTTGCATTGCTTTGGTAGTTTTCTATAGTGGTCTTGTATCAATTTAGTCCTTTTCCACTGCTGTGTACTAAGAGATTTGAAGTTTCCCGGACGAAATTTTAAATATCACATTCATCCCCCCCTCTCCCACGGGTCGACATATTTCCTTCCTATGCCTGCCACTAGATGTGATGGTAATTTTCAATATTCCAATACGGCACGGTGGGGCGTGGGCTTTTGAGAACTCGGGTGTCTACACTATAAAGTCATCATACCTGGCTCTAATGACTCAAAAGGAGTGAATGCTATGGAGGATAGATGAACAGTTATGTAATGTCAGGTGGAAACTAAAGGTGGTGCCAAAAATCAGTGTGTTTCTAATGGAGAGTGGCTAAAGGAATTCTACCAAATGCTCATTGCATAGATGGCATATTCATGATAGATGTCAATGCAAGCTTTGTTTGGCAATGGACGAGCAGCTGATGCATATATGCACTGATTCATTGTTCACACGCCAAATACTTTTGGGATGAAGCTCAAAAGTGGTTTGCCTACCACGACTTCACCCGCTTACTTGGTCACGCGGCATTGTCAGCGTCCCAATGTTCTCGGATGGTGATAGAGCAGAGATAGTGTTGATCATGTGGTCTATTTGGCATTCCCGAAATAGATGGACCCATGAGGGCGAACATGTTGATTCGACAAATTCGTTACGAACTATTTGAGAAAATTTGGCAATCCTGAAGCTACCACAGGAACATGCACTCACTAGTAGAGAAATGGGTAGCCACACCTTTAGTTGGTGGCACACCATTTCCAACCAACGCCACCACTACTTTTTTCAAATAGTGGTGGCATTTTGCATATTTGGCACGTCACCACAAATTGGCCCATTTAGTTAGTGTTGGTGTTGCCCTTTTTCTAACACACCACAAATCGGCACATTTGTATTGACCGGACACAATCTAATGCTTGCGCTGTACTATCAACGTCGTAGGTAATTAATTTAGTGTTGGCATGGTAATTCCTGGTACACCATAAATAATTTTGAATCTTTTATAATCTGGAGTATTTGTATTTGTCTTTTGAGTGTTTTTTACTTTAAGTTTGTTTATTGTTTTTAAGTATTTATATAATTCTGACTCTTTTTTAATGTTTTCCAGTCTTTTTTTTAAAACTTTTATAGTTTTGAGTCTTTCCATTATTTTGAGTGTATTTATTGTTTTTTAGTTTATTTATTTTGCCTCTTTTTTATTTTTTTAAGCATTTTATTATTATGAATCTTTTACACTTTTGAGTCTTTTCTTGTTTTTGAGTCTTTTTATAATTTTGAGTCATTTATTATTGCAAGTCTGTTTATTGTTTTAAGTCTTTCTATTATTTTGAATCTTCTATAATTTTGAGTCTGTTATTTTTTTAGTATTCTATTTTTAAAAAATCTTTTATATTTTTGAGACTTTTATTTTTAGAATATTTTAATTCTGAGTTTGTTTATTGTTTTTACATCCTTTTTATCAAAGGATGCATTCCAAAGCTTGCCACCACATTGTGTGACTTCTGCTCACTTCATTCACTACTATTCATTGAAAAATATTTGGAGACCATGAAAGTTCTAAACAGAGGAGCTAACTGCAGTCCCCTCCACATTTTCTCATCTGGGCTTGGGACCGGCAAAGGCAGTGTTAAACTACAAAACTACTAAACACAAAAAAATTAGCAAACACCACAACCAATTATTCAGCTAAGCAACAAGCCACACAATCAACCAAGGGCAGTATTGGCACGGCACACGATTGGCAATAAATATTCACGCAACATTTTCACAAGATCATAACACAGACATAGTTCAAAATCACATGGAAACACCGCTGAAATCATGCTTGCTTCACTAGCAGAATCACAGCTCACAACTCACAAGAACACAACCAGAGGTTCAAATTACATAGAAACAAAGAGCATCACACGTAATGGGGATTAAAAATTAAACACACACAAGAAGTACTAAAGACCCAATGAGGGGCCGCAGCATCGAAGACAAAGTAGTCAGACGGCGTCTAATCCATATGGAACACACAACATGGACGACCTACTGAAATGAAAATAAAGGTGAATCAAAGAAACTGAACACACAACATGGACAGCCTGCTGCATCTAGGAAGTGAAGAGGCTCCATTCCTGAATACAAGTAAAACTGCATATTGTAAACTACCTGATTGTTCAAAAGTAACTAGCTAGTCCTGTTAAAGTAACTAGATAATTGTGGTCGCGGGGCGCATACTCATACAATGAGCTCCTGCAGCCGCATGTCTGGTACAATCTAATCACATCACTCATCTCAAATACACCATTGGCTTCGGTGATGTTATAGTACAAAATGACACTGAAATAGATATACATTGGTACTAGGGTACAGATAACTTCCACAAGAGTTCCAACACACAAAAATCAGTAGTAAAATCACCATTGGGATGAATAAAATGTACTGCTGCAAACAAAGACATTTATCTCTGAACTATATATGCTAACCATATCTTACAATAGATAATCAATTCAGAAACACAACAAATGCTAGTTAACATCCAAAAGAGGAAAATAGAGGGGGAAACGGGCCACATCTTTAAAAAGGTGCACAAAACCATTTATCATGCATAGAAACTAAACACTACATCAGCTAGATTTCAAGTCTTGCATGCACAAAACTAATTAACAATCTAACCATCTACGTAAACTAAAATGCCATCAGCCACAAAATCCAGAAGGTAAATGCAACTCACTCCACATTTTCACATCCGGGCTTGGGACCGGCAAAGGCAGTGTTAAACCACACCAATCATCATTCAAGCATACAGGCCACACCATCAAGCAAATGCAACATTCATACACATAGAGTCAAGCACACACAGAGTCACACAAACAAAGAGTCAAGCACACACACAGTCAAGCCACACACAGTCACACACGGTCAAGCCACACACACACACACACAGTCAAGCCACACACACAGAGTCAAGCCACAGAGTCACACACACATAAAGGAGCGCTTGCACACAAGAAACAGACGTGTAGAGTCAAGCACACACATAGAGAGTCAAGCACACACAGAGTCACACAAACAAAGAGTCAAGCACACACACAGTCAAGCTACAACACACAGTCACACACAGTCAAGCCACACACACACACACACAGAGTCAAGCCACACACACACACAGTCAAGCCACAGAGTCACACACACATAAAGGAGCGCTTGCACACAAGAAACATACGTAGATAGGGGCACAGATAGAAAGCTAATACATGCAAAGACCGAATTAAACTCAAAAAGCTATAAAGAATTCCATAACTTGAATGAGTAAACCGATCTCTCGAGTGGTGAGGGTGATTCTGATCTTCATTCCTGAAAATAGGAAGCTAGTTTTAGAGGCTGATTAAGTGTTTATCTTCATCCCACAAGAGCGTACACATATGGACATAAAAGAAATGTTAAATGTGTTCTTGTTCTACTTACTAGAGAAAGGAAGGCATGTAACATGAGCAACATTCTTATAGAAATTTTGGCTAAGGTAAGAGCAACCTTCAACACTGATTCATTTGTAGTGCTAGAAGATTCCAGCCTGCAGGGCAGAGAAACAATGTCAGTACAAATCACCAGGCAAACCAACCTTCTTACTTGTTGGGTCCAAATCAAGGAATTCTAGCTACCAAATAATTCAAGGTGGATGCAAGATGAGACACCTCCAAACATCAGCCTCACTGGTGCACACCAACTTATAAGCTCAGGTATTGCGTTTATATTATACAGAATAAACAAACCAGCCTACCACCAGTCAAGTTCGAAACAATGTACTGATTAACCGAGCTTATGATGACTTGCCAACAATTCGAAAGTGAACTGAAGTCTAGTGTTTATTCCATTTGTAAGTAGAAGATGATGCAAGCAAAAACCCTAAAAGCAAAATTAATTCACTGGCCTGGTGTATGTAAAGCATCCACTTTTCACATATTGGGAATATGCACTAACGCCAACTGCCATTATTCCCTTTATGTTCAGAACAAAGATGTTGATATTTATAGGTAGTTCCTATTTTTCATATTATACATACTAGGCCATGTATTCTAAAATTGAAAAGAACCACCAAAGAATGGTTAATGTAGCCAACCGATGAAAGCCAGGTTAACTCACCGGGTGACGTGGATCAGCAAGCATGGGAAAGAGGCCTCTAACTATGAGTGATTGTCTTGCCTGCAGGAAGACAATGCAACAAATATGAGTTATAACAGTGGCACACTGCCAAACACCAGAGACAAGTCTCGGTCCAACATAAGCAGTGCTGTTTCTTATCGAGCAAAATTCTATAGTACTCATTCCGTCCCAAATTACTTGTCTTAAATTTGTCTAGATAGTGATGTATTAGACACGTGTTAATACATGTTAATTAGTGAATCTTGTTGAACACCACACTGTTTCTCATCAGGGTAAATTCTGTAATACATTAGCGAGTCCAGTTGAACAACATACTCCCAATCTTTTGGTTTGTTAGGCACATGCGTATTTTCAGATCAACGATTTGGCCAATGAAATATGAGGTATGCTACAAAAGGTACACCATGACAAACCTATATCAAATACTAATTTCAATGGTATACTTCAGCATTTAATACATATTTCGTTGGTCAAACTGATGATCTAGAAATATAGGCGTCCCTTATAAACTGAAATGGAGGTAGCAGTAGGAATTATGCACCAAGTAAAAATAAAGGAGAAATACATATCATCAATCTTTTGCTGAGAAAAAAGAAGGATGTTGTATCAAGGCAAAACCATGAAGGTTAAATGCTAAATGAATTTTTAGCATTACATGGCAAATAATTATATATTGTTCCCCTGTATTGAGTTGCACAATTGTGCAAGGTTCAGTGTTAGATTTGCCTGAACTTATCTTTCAAAGTTTGAAGATCAGCATGCTAGTTCTGAATCATTATTACCTAGATATAGCACACACAGAAGGAGGTACTAAAAAGGTTACAAGGAAACAGGTTGTTCACATACTTCAAATGCGCTTGTGAAGCTCCACTTCAATTGATTTGTTTTTAGACGAGGAACGGCATGGTGGACCTGTACTTGACAATTAGCCTGCAGATACTCGATACGGCATAATATATGAATCAATTTCCATTAAACTACAAGATGAGGTGAAGCGCCTATAAGAAGAAATACTCTTTTTCTCCTGTCCAAATGAGGTGAAGCAAATGATGACCGAAGCCTTAACTTTGATAGCAGCCCGCACCTAGCAAATATGCAGTGAACTATTTCAGACTTATAAACCCAAGTGTCATAGACTGATATTCAATCAACGGAAGACAGAAATTGTTCCCCTGTAAACACTAACAAAAGGTTGGAAAATCCAAGGTTCCAAAATACGCACTGCAGAGGAAGCAATAGACTCCAAGTGGGTCATGGGTTCTCCCACGTATTTCATGGTTCGCTTGAAGTACAAATCCTGGTTGAAGACCTCAGCCTGTGAAACAATTCATGAAAATATATCACCAAATATGAAGAGAGAAAAGGCAGGAAGGAGCGAATTTCCATTAGATTCCATTAGAGCACCAAAGATATACTTGTTGAGAACACATTTAGGGGCTGTTTGGAAGAATAGTATTTATTTGTAACATTTTAGTATTAAAGTCTGATATAAACTACAAAAGGGAACCTATCAACAAATGCCCTCCCAAACGCCCGTGTTTATCAAGAGAACGTAGACCTCCAAAAGAAAGTTCACCTCAGCACAAATTCTGCCTACTGTTGACATAGTCTCAACTGGATACAACCCACGGAGAGTCTCAGCACTAAGGAGAATGGCATCACTACCTGAACAAAACAATTGTGATTCATGTTACAACTTGTGTAATTATAGTTTGTTTGGGTGCAGTAATGAGCAGTTGTACAGGATCACCAAAGTATAAGATATCTGCAAGAGGCAAAAACTAACCGTCCAACACTGCATGTGCCACATCAGTTGCCTCCACACGAGAAGGCCTTAGGTTGTCCGTCATACTGTCCACAACACGAGTAACAACAACAGGCTTTCCAGCCTTGTTGCACTTGTGCAGAGCAGACTTCTGAAATAAGAACACCGAAAGAACGAATAAAGCAGTACTCAATAGAGACCCTTGATTTTTGTTTTTAAAAGAGCAAATCTAACTAAAGCACATAAAATCACCACCAAGCTTCATGCAAATGGGGAAAATACATGTTAATCCAGCAAAATGCCTTCACAACTGCCAAGGGCACTCACAATGCTTGGCTCTTAGCACGTTATCATAGTCAAAATGCTGATGTGGCACTGTAATAATTAAGAAAGAATGAGAGTGGAGCTATATGTTCATATAGATATGGCTCTTAGCTCGTTTTCCTGCACTCCCTGTTTTCCTATTCTTTAATTTTCTCCACAACTAGGCCACTGAGATGTAAAAAGGATCCATAAACTAATTAAATGCAATATCATTTAGATACGACCCCTAAGAATTGGGGTGATTCTCTCTAATTTTTTCACCGCCTAGGACGACACGTTAAGAGATAATGCATTGGGAAGGTTGAGATAACCAACCTTTTTAGGTGGAAGATCAATTCCAAGGTTTCCTCTTTACAGAATTATACCTCTGCTTCTTCCAGGATCTCATCAAAATGGTTCAAGCCCTGCAAGGAATAAGTAGACAATAGGCGGTAAACAAATCAAAGTTGCTCAGGAATGTTGAAAGAATATCTTGAAATTACCTCTACATTCTCAATTTTGGCAAAAATCAGAGTTTGGCTTAGATCACCTAACTTTGAGAGGAACTCCCGTGCCTATTGCTGGAAAAATACTATCAACATTAGGAACATTTTTCCAAAGTATGAAATGCAAACAAACATGTGATACTATTTCAACAAAATATCAATATAAAAAATTCATTCTGTTGGGAAAGATGGAACTGTGAAGTAGTACACCTAAATATCGACATAATGTGTTACTTACTTGCCGCACATCTTCTTCATGCCTTGTATAAGAAAGAGAGAGGAAGTCAACCTTGTTTTCCCCATTTTTTCATAACCTGAAAGTGATGCACGCTCATAAAGTCATATGATGGGTTACAGCAAGGAGCTCCAGTTTCACGAAAATAATAATTTAACATGTAAATCTAGTCGCCAAGTTAATACAAGGAGCAAGAGAGATTCTTGGGAGGAGTTCCTTACATCTTTATCCTCATCAGACAGGGTGGGCATGTCGATATGGATCTAGGAGCAGTGCAATGTGAAGGCATAATAATCACAAAAAAGTTCAGAAAAAAGAATAGCGCTAGGTCTGTTACCTATGATCAGGTACTAAGAATACCAAGGTTAGATACCAAGCAACAAACAGCAATGAATCATAATAACCATAAACAAACAGCAATCAATCGTGACATATAAACATGTACCATCTCAATGCAACAAACAACAATCAATCGGCCTACATGGTTTTTACCTTCTCAAGGCAATCAATCAAACAACAAACAACAATCCATCTCAAAGCAATCAATCAAACAACAATCCATCTCAAGGCAATCAATCAAACAACAAACAACAATCCATCTCAAAGCAATCAATCAAACAACAATCCATCTCAAAGCAATCAATCAAACAACAATCCATCTCAAGGCAATCAATCAAACAACAAACAACAATCCATCTCAAAGCAATCAATCAAACAACAATCCATCTCAAGGCAATCAATCAAACAACAGTCCATCTCAAGGCAATCAATCAAACAGCAAACAACAATCAATCAATCATGCCATATGGGAAGATAAGCAAAGCATGATAGCAAGAACACCATCAGAACAACCGTAACAGACAAGAACAAGATTTGTTGCATCTAGGATGGGAGCACACACGCCTGCCGGTAGAACAAGAATCAACAGAGGGCAACCAGGGTATCACAAGGGCGCATGAGTTTGAGACCTGAAAATAACTACTGAACAACGCAGGTGATGGAACAGAGGAACGGATTTGACAATGCTCCAATTTCGAAACCAGAACCGATCGTTCCTGCAACCATCGCCCCGACGCGAACACGAAACGCAGGATCGTCAGATAACAGAAGCGCACGCACAAGTTTCTCAAACAAGAAACATAGGAACCATCCCTTGACCGCGAACACGAAACGCAGGGACTTGTTAGCTCGCAAACAAGACGGTGACCCAAACCGACGGACCGCTCGCTTCCTCCCAGAGTCGCAGGGATGGAGAGCCCCGACGAGACGGCCCCAAGAACACGCGGGGCGACGGCAAGGATGAGCAAGAATCAAAGCACACGCGACTCTGAACTGACGATGACGGCGAGGGAGAGGAAATCAAACCAGACGCGCATTTCTATCTAAACGGTCGAATCGAGGATGAGCGAAATCAATTGAATCAGTCAAACGCGCTTCAGAACAGAGGAACCAAGGACGAGCAGAATCGAACAAATCAGAAGTGATTCTTCTATTCTACTCTAAACGACGGACGAATCGAGCGAGGATGAGCAACGCCGAACCAAGTGCGAGAGGAGGAGAGGTAGGAACCGAGGACGAACTGCCTCACCGGACGCGAGACGAGGAGAGGCAAGAACCGAGGACGAGTCGCCTCACCAGACGCGAGAGGAGGAGAGGCACGAGTCGAGGACGAGCGCGCGCAGCTGGTGCACGACGCCGGTGCCCCCGCCCGCGTCCTCGGGGAGCGGCGCGGCCCCGCGGGTGGAGAGGAGAGGGAGCAGGGCGCGAGCGCGCGGGTGGATTTGGAGTCGGCGGCCGTAACGGAGGCCACCACGCGGCCAGGACGGGCCGAGGACGAAGGAAGGAGGCGAGAGGCGCGGCCCGGACGGAGAGAGGAGGAGCAGGCCGGCCAAAGGGCGGAGCAGAGGCGGTGGCGGCGGGCGGAGGCTTGTCCTTGCCGAGGTGCGCGTGGCGTGGCTGCGGATATGAAAGGCAAGTGGAGCGGGGCTGGATCCGGCGGCGAAACGGGAGTTTTCCACGCAGCCGATGCCCCTGCGTACCGTTGCGGTGTGTGTCTCTTTCCTTTTCTTTGTTTCAGATCAGAAGATTGATTGAGCGGTGAAAAAAATGTGTTCATTTTTTAGTGCTGAAAGTAAATGTGTTCGTGTTAGAAACACCTACGTATCCGAGTTGATCGAAAACTCGTCTCGCCCGCTCTAGCTTCTGCCGCTTCCCTCCTCTCTCTCGCCTCTCCTCCCCTCCCGCCGTTGATGTAGGCGGCGGCGCGGCATTTCTCCCCTTCTGATGGTGTGCGCAACGCGGGATGCGGCATCGTGCCGGGGGCGCGGTGGCAGCGAGTCAGACGGGCGCGCCGGTGGCGTGAGCGGATGGCAGCGTTGCGGCGGCTGTGCGGATTCCGAAGGTGGGTGCTCGGGGTGCTCGATGATCTTTCTTTCAGATTTGATGAATTTTCTTTCAGATTTAATCCAGTGTTTTTCAAATTTGATGAACCTTTTTTCAAATTCAATGAACTTATTTTTAGAAATCGATATACTTTTTTCAATTTTTGTGAACTTTTTCCCAAAATCGATTAACTTTTTTTCAAATCCAATGATTTTTTCCAATTCGATGAGCTTCTTTCAAAATCAATTAACTTTTTTTAAAATATGTGATTTTTTTCAAATTCAATATTTTTTTCAAATTCGTGATCGTTTTTTAAGTTTGTGAACTTGTCTTTCAAAAACCATGGACATTTTTTAGTTCACTATTTAAAAAAAGCTTATTTTTTCAAAAGTCAACTGGTTGACCGCGACTGGTCTAACGCGATCAAGAGAACTAGGAAACCAGTCAACCACTATTTTCTTCTTGGGCTGGCCCATAAGCGGGGCGCATGGGCGCCAAGAAGCTCAACAAGGCGCCCTATAGGAGCTCCCCTGGACCCAAGGGGCGGCGGTCTGTTCCCGCTTGACGCCATGCACCAAAGCGGTATGGCTTGCGACTATTTGTTTTCTTCTTTCTTTACGGTTCTTTCAGGTCTCGTGCCTTGCACTCCAAGGGCACATCTCCGTAAGATCACCACCTAAATGACAACAAAGCGATGCTCTGAGTAGGTCGAACTTTTTTTTTGCAACAACAAACTATATTGAATTACTCAGAAGGATTACAGTGTGTGTGAATACATCCTAGAGGAAAAGCAGGGGTGTAATTCACCCAAATACTCTTCTATGATCCTCCCTAGCCTATTTGGCACACCTGTGTGCCGCTTCATTTGCTTCTCGGATGATATGGATAATGAAGTAAGATTGAAAACTGGATCTCGCGTCCACATTTGCTTTTCGGCTGATATGGACAATGGAGCCAGGTCTGCTCTTGAAAAATCTGCCTCATTTAGCATACGCACATCTTGAGCATCACTTTCATGATCACCTTGAGATGTTCAAGAGTAAGACGAATGCCATCACGGAGCGCCAAGGCTTCCATAGTGCTTGCATTTTGTGCAAATCAATACCAAGTTGCTTGGTCCCGAAGAACAACTCTCATACTACCATAGCCATCTTGCTGGTAATAGCTTGCGTCAACATTGACCTTGATGATCTCGGGGCATATCCAGACCGATTTCCCCCTTGGCTCTCATGCCGTCTTTGAGCCCACTAGCACAACTAGATCGTGGATGGTACCAATGGCCCATTTGAAGTTCTCTATGTTCTTTCAGTCAAAATTATCCTGCACCCACACAAAATGATAACAACATGCGGTTCTGAAACTTGTTTGACATCAACAATATCTACAGCCCTTGAATCCGGATGAAGAGAAGGGATCCTGACCAGAAGGAAGCAACGACGTTCAATCGTCTCCTCTTTTTTTGCGAAAAGTTCGATCGTCTCCTCAACACCACAATTTTCACAAAACAGAATCTTCTCAACATGTCGTTCTTGCAGAACATGGACATACCACCGACCAAAGAACGCTTTCAGGTTCCATCAAGCACATGGATCAAAAAGACAAAAACCATGAGATCTAGCCTACGTCACTTTGCCAGCAGGCTAAATTGTCAAGCGGGGCAGTAGGCTGTTGGGGCCCGCGACGCTCTGCACTTGCCCTTTGGCTTCGTCTCGAAGCCAAGCCCGAGCGCGCCTTGGGCCCGGGGCTATTATCGGCGTTCTGGGAACGGGGGTCCCCAGACTTGCCTGCCTGCGGCCCGCGGCGTGGCTCCACCACCGGCCCTGTACGACCCATCTTCACTAGCAAACACTCAAGACCCTCGCGAGGCGGACGATGCAAGACCTCCTTAGGGGCGGCCTCACCAGGCTGGCTCGCGAGGGGCGGAGAGATCAAGGCAAGGGACACCTCGCGAGGTTTTTGTGATGCAAGCCACGACGACTGGAGCCAGGCGGGCGCCAGCGCACGCAGTGTCCTCATTTCCTCTTTGGTGCTAAAGGGGCCAGCGCAGGCGAGGAGTCCCGAGGCATCATGCAAAGGTTTCCATATCGGTGCAACAAGACCAAGACCAGCAGGACGACAGGACGGAGGTCACCGTGGAGCCCAAGACGGCGTCACTATCAGAGCCTTTGGCAGGCGAAGACTACTTTTGTCAGGATAGCTTGTACTAGTTGTCTCCCTTCAAATTTGACCGTTGTAGGATCCCTTCTCGCTCAATATTTAGGAAAAGGACTAGTGCCTCCATAAATAGGACTAGCCACCACTATAGCAAGGGGTGGGGAATCAGAGAGAGAGAGAGAGAAAGAGAAAGAGAGAGAGCATCACTCACCAAGCGCAAGAACACCTCACCTCGCGAGGCTGTTCTTCCCTTGTAACTGTTCATCCTCAGCCCAAGAGGCAATCCACCACACCACACTGGAGTAGGGTATTACACCACAACGATGGCCCGAACCAGTATAAATATTGTGTCTCGTGTTCTTTGGGTTCGTCGAGTTAGGCCGTGAGATCGTAGAGTGTGCGAGCTAGAGAGGGGAAGAGATCTTTGTGCGCACCCCAGTGTTCGAACCTTAAGGGTTTTGCCGGAACCCGAAATCCGACAGTTGTATTGGCTAGAGCATGCACTTCTACATGCTATCAGAGTTAAGAGGTCCCGAGTTCAAGACCCGGCTGGCGCAATTAAATTGCAGCCCACTTTCGATTCATGTTTAGGCCTGAGGGAGCCACACATAAGGGGAAGTGTTGACATATAATGTGCTGCCTAGTCTCTTTCATCAAATTAGTCTTTTGATTGCATTGGTTAGAGCATGCACTTCTACAAGGACCATGACCAAGGTATGTGGCTCCTGGGCGTCGGGGGTCAAGGTGCGCGTCGCGCTGCTCGTCAAGGCCGACATGGTGGCCGAGCCCAAGATCCCGGTCGCCCTGGCAGCCTTCGACGACTTCTTCTCTGCTTGATGAGTGTGAATTAGTAATTCGGAGGAGTTTACCGTGTGGAGTACCTCTCCCCCTTAAGCCAGTGTCATGTAACTCCGATTTGCTTTACTGATTTGCAACAAGGAAGAAGTGTACTTTTTGTACCGCTCTTCGCTTGGGCGGCAACTATGCGTTTTGACATTTTATCTTTGGAGTTGGGCGCTGCTGCTATGTAGGCGCGGGCCGACCGCCCGAAAACCCAAACTGATGCCCTCCGGCCCCGTCCAGTCGCAGTCCCATGTACGTCATGATCGACTCAGTTGTTTAATTGCTAACCACCGGTATGCTCTTCCATGGACGGCCATGACAGCCTCAGCCCGTCTCCGCAGCGCCACTCCAAGGTCGCAACACCACCTCCTCCTGGCTGGCACCCCGCCACCATCGGTGGCAGGTGGGAGGCGCCGACGGGGTTCGCGGTCGTTCTCCTTCGAAAGACAAAATCAAATCAATGCTGACTGGCGGTGGTGCAGAGTTTGGGGTTCTCGAATGCCAGAGCGATGGCCCCGGAAGGCGAGGCCACACGGTTGGCTGTACGACGAGAGACATGGCGGCAATGCTGGTGTTTCTCCTTGGCTGCGTGGGAGCGAGGTGGCGCGGATCCTGGCGGTGGCGGTGTGTCGGCAATGATATCTCCCATATCATGGTGTGGAGGCTTGTTTTGGTGGCGGTGGACCGGTACCGTGGTATCCCGGGTGGCCCGCGTGAGACTCCATGTGAAGGCTCCGTGTTTCGGCGCCGGCGACCATGATACATGTGTGTGTCATGTCCCTCTTGGGGGCGTTGTTGTGCCCCCCTCTCCGTGTTAGAGCTTTGGGTGAAAACTCTTGACCGTCCTTCAGTCGCGGCGGCGACGGCATGAAGCTCATGTACCCTTCGGTCGCGTCCCTTTGGCATCGGCGGGCGAGCTTGGATCCTATCTCGGGGCTACTTTAGCTCTGGTTTGGGGCAGCCTTGACGGCTTCCTATCCTTTGCACGTGACGTTGTTGACATCACTCTCGGTCCTCGTTGTCTGCAAGCAGGATCAGCGCTCTGCTGAAGAGAGAGGGCAGGGGGTCTTCTTCGGCGACAACTTGGTGTGCGTGGTACATTGATGTCTGGTGGTCTTCCTTCCGATTAGTACCCTCAGGTGCTTCTTGATAGGGTGTGGCCACTCTCGCCAGTGGCGGAGCCAGAAAAATTCTCCCAGGGACAAGTGCTCTTAAAACTGATCGGGGAGGGTCAAACCACTGGAAAAATGTACTTTACAGCAAATCATCACTAATTTTGCTCTATTCATTAGCAATTATGCAGCAAATCTATGATGTTAGGGGGCCTAGGGCCCTGTTAGTCCCCTATGCCACCACTGACTCTTGTAATCTTGTTTTATTTTAATCTGCTTTGTAAGAGGACTCCTCACCTTGTATCGGTTCGGCCGTGTTGCTTTGTATATAAAACGAGATGAAAGCCTTTTTTGGGTTAAGACTCAGGAGCCTCTTTTCATGGTTTTGGTCCACACAATGTGTGTTGGCACACATTTCTAGACTTTCATTTGAGAGAATTTTTACACTTGAAACTTACTTTTTTCGGTTTCTACATAAAAATAGGTGCTTCTTTCTATCTACAGATAAAAGCAGCCGAGCTCGGGAGCAGAAGCGCCGCATTCCCTGTAATTACAGATATTCCGTATGGCTTATCGTCAAGGCAGGAGACAACAACGTTTCTCTTTGATTATCTCTTGTTGCCACATCAGGTTCTCAAGTTGCTACCACATGGCAGACGTGATAAGCGACCCAGTTTTCCTATGCGAAAAAAAGGTTCTCAAGTTGCTGCAAAGCATCCACCCACCGGCATCGGCCAACAGTATTTGAAAAAAGGGACTCATCACCCGAAAAGTGGCTGCAGAGGCCGAGCTCCACTGAGCTCTATAGATATTTCTCAGTTAAAATACCTTTCTCATAACTCAAAAAAATCTGAAAAAATGTTTTCATGTAGACATATACTTGAAGTATACGTGTACAAATTTTCATAAACATATGTATTCATAAGTCATGTATATAAAAAAGACAAAATACACAGATTGAAATAGGCTTTTTCTTTGTTGTATTTGTGTCAGATATTTATCTTTTTTGTGTAGCATGCAAATGATCAAATTAGTTACTGAAAATTTGTACATACTTAAAGAATATGCATATGTATTTGTACAAAAAAATTGGCATTTTTTGAAACTTTTAAATATATTTTGATTTTTTTTTTTTGCAAAACAAGCTCCATGGAGCCTGGTCTTTGCAATGCCACATTCACTCATCACCACCGAAACAGCTGCAGCAGCGCACGGAGTCGTCAAACAAAACAAGCAAACGGCACCCAGTAATAAACAAACAAAACCGGCGACGGAGAGGCTTATCCGAACCAAGCAAAGCAATCAACACGCAGCGAGAGCTATCCTATATAATACGCACCCCACGGCCAAAGATCCATCCAACCCCATTTCACAGCATCCATCCATTCCAGAGCAATAACAGCTTCCTGACTTCCCATCTCATCGAGTGTTTTTCGATCGGTTGCCAATGGCGGACATAGCGATGCTGGTGGCCGACGAGGCGTTCGAGAAGAGGCTGCAGCGAGGGGCGCCCTTCGCCGGCGCCGGCGAGGAGGCGTCCAAGGGACGGGAGAACTTCGGGGCCGTGACCAAGGTGTGGGGCTCCTGGGCGTCGGAGGTCAAGGTGCGCGTCGCGCTGCTCGTCAAGGCCGACCTGGTGGCCGAGCCCAAGACCCCGGTCGCCCTGGCAGCCTTCGACGGCTTCTTCTCTGCTTGATGAGTGTGAATTAATTCGGAGGAGTTTACCGTGTGGAGTACCTCTCCCCCTTAAACCAGTGTCATGGAACTCCGATTTGTACATAACCGTGTGCTTTACTGATTTGCAACAAAGAGAAGTACACTTTTTGAACGGCAACTATGTGTTTTGACATTTCGGGGCTGTTTGGTTTAAGCCCCAACTAGCCCCATCAAAATTTTGCTATGATCAATGTAAGGGCATGACCAAATTTTTGGCAAGTCCTTGTTGTTTGGTTTGTAGCCATTGTACCATCCCCCAAAACTGTCAAAATAGTCCTTTGTGTGGTTTGCAACCAATTATATCGTGATGGTACAAACATATATTTTTTGCGAAATTAATACTCTTTTCGTCCCAAAATAAGTATCTTGACCTAAGATACTTATTTTGGGACAGAGGGAGTAATTTATATATATTAAAATTAAGATGTAGTTTCCTATAAAAAATTGTAAGAGGCATCCAACAAGAAAAACAAAAACAAAAAAAGGCACGTGATTGTTGTAGCCTGCACTTTGTATGCGAAGAGAGCTGCGTGCGTTTGCTAATCGCCAAAGGACCCACCGATTAATTACTAGCTAATGCAGTTGTAAGTGGCAAGTTTGGAGTAGTTGTTGCGTACTTGCGTGCGACGCCAAAACATTGGCGAAGCTTTTCCGCGCCGGCGGAAATTACACGGGCGGACCACGGGCGCTCGGGGCGAGCCAAATTTTGGCAGCGATCCAAACTACCACCAAATATTGTTGGCTAGCCAATATTTTGGTAGGGTCGACATTGGTTGTAATCCAAACAGTCTTTTTGTTTTTGAAATTGGGTGTTACTGCTATGTAGCGCTGGCCGACCGTCCGAAAACCCAAACCGATGACCTCCGGACCCGTCCAGTCGCAGGTCCCATGCACGGTCACGATTCGTACGACTCAGTTGTTTAATTGCTAACCGTCCGTATGCTCCTCCATTGGCGGCCATGACAGCCTCAACCCGTCTCCGCAGCAGCACCACTTCCCCCTGGCTGGCAGCGGAGCGCCCCGCCACCGTCGATGGCAGGTGGGAGGCGCCGACGGGGTTTGCGGTCATTCTCCTTCTAAAGAGAAAATCAAATCTATGCTGACTGGCGGTGATGTAGAGTTTGGGGTTCTCGGATGCCGGAGTGGTGGCCTCGGAAGGTGAGGCCACACGGTTGGCTGTACGACGACAGATATGGCGGCAGTGACGGTGTTTTTCGTTGGCTGCGTGGGCAGCGACAAGCGAGGTGGCGCGGATCCTGCCGGTGGCGGTGCATCGGCAATGCCATCTCCCATATCATGGTGTGGAGGCTTGTTTTGGTGGCGGTGGAGCCAGGACCGTGGTATCCTGGGTGCCCCGCGTGAGACTCCACGCGAAAGCTCTGTGGTTCAGCGCCGGCGACGATGATGCATATGTGTGTCGTGTCCTTCTTGGGACGTTGTTGCCCCCCCCCCCCCTATCCGTGTCAGAGATTTGGGTGAAAACCCTTGACCGTCCTTCAGTCGCGGTAGCGACGACATGAAGCTCATGTACCTTTCAGTCGCGTCCCTTTAGCATTGGCGGGCGAGCTTGGATCCTATCTCGGGTCTACTTTAGCTCTGGTTTGGGGTAGTCTTGACGGCTTCCTATCCTTTGCACGTGATGTTGTTGACATCACTCTTGGTCCTCGTTGTCTGTAAGCCGGATCGGCGCTCTGCCAAGAGAGATGGCAGGGGGTCTTCTTCGGCGACAACTTGATGTGCGTGGTATATTAATGTCTGGTGGTTTCTTTTGGAGGTGCGGTCTTCCTTCCGGTTAGTACCATCAGGTGCTTCTTGATAGGGTGTGGCCACTCTCGTCAGTGGCGGAGCCAGAAAAATTCTACCAGGGGCAAGTGCTCTTAAAGTTGATTGGGGAAGGTCAAACCACTGAAAAAATGATTTTTTACCAGCAAATCATCACTAATTTTGCTCTATTCATTAGGAATTATGTAGCAAATCCATGATGTTAGGGGGGCTAGGGCCCTGTCTCGGCCATTGACTCTTGTAATTTTATTTATCTTTAATCTGCTTTGTAAGAGAACTCCTCACCTCGTATCGGTTCGGCCGTGTTGCTTTGTATATAAAACTGGATGAAAGCCAATTTTTATGTTAAGACTCAAAGCCTTTTTTCATGGTTTTGGTCGATACAGTGTGTTTTGGCACACGTTTCTAGATTTTCATTTGAGAGAATTTTTACACTTGGAACTTACCTTTCTCAGTGTCTACATAAAAGTAGGTACTTCTACAGATAAAAGCAGCCTGTAATTACAGACACTCAGTATGGCTTATCGTCAAGGCAGGAGACAACAACATTTCTCTTTGATTATCTCTTGTTGCTACGTCAGGTTCTCATGTTGCTACCACATGGCAGACGTGATAGGAGACACAAATTTTGGTATAAAGAGGAAAGTTCTCAGGTTGCTCCAAAGCATCCACCCACCGGCCAACGGGATTTGATTGAAAAAGGGAACTCACCACCAAAACAGCTGCAGCAGCGCGCGGAGTCGTCAAACAAAACAAGCAAACGGCACCCAGTAATATACAAAACCGGCGACCGATCACCCACAACGGAGAGGCTTATCCGAACCAAGCAAAGCCAAGTAAAGCAATCAACACGCAGCGAGAGCCATCCTATATAATACGCACCCCGCGGCCATAGATACATCCATCCCCATTTCACAGCATCTATTCCAGAGCAACAGCAGTTTCCATCATATCCGAGTGTTGATCGATCGGTACTTCGGTAGCCAATGGCGGACATAGCGATGCTGGTGGCCGATGAGGCGTTCGAGAAGAGGCTGCAGCGAGGGGCGCCCTTCGCCGGCGCCGGCGATGAGGCGTCCAAGGGCAGGGAGAACTTCCGGGCCGTGACCAAGGTGTGTGGCTCATGGGCGTCGGGGGTCAAGGTGCGCGTCGCGCTGCTCGTCAAGGCCGACCTGGTGGCCGAGCCCAAGACCCCGGTCGCCATGGCAGCCTTCGACGGCTTCTTCTCTGCTTAATTAGTCATCTTTTTCTTTCTGAAATGGAGTTAATTTCGAAGAGTTTTACCTGTATCTCCCCCCCCCCCCCCCCCTCCTCCCCTGAGTCAATTGCAGTATTGACTTGTCACCTGTACATAACCATGAGGTAGTTTACTGATTTACAAAGAGGAAGCACTAGCTTATATTTGTACTGCACTTATCCCTGAATCGGAGCATTTTTACTGTTTAATTTGCCTTCGAAATTTAGTCCAAAGTCCAAACAAACGAACAACAAGACAATCGACACCGCGATTGCTCAGCAGCTGATTTTTTTTTTCAACGACGCAAGTGAGCCGCATGTACTTCATTAGGGAACAGAACGGAACAAGTTATATGGTACAGGGCAACAGGCCGATCTAGGGCCAACCGAAACAACTGCAAACTGAAAGAGAAGGAACCGGAAGCTAAACGGCCACCAAAACCAAGGCCATACCCAACCCGAACTGACAAAGGACAACCCTGCCTAAAGGTAGGTAGCATGCAGGCCAGCTCCATTGCCAGCAGTCAGATTTTAGCTTCTCAATCGTGGATTTAGAGGGAGATCGCTCAGTTCTTTTCAATTCTCTTGGAATAAGATTTCGTCTCGCTTTATAGATAACCCTTGTGCTAAGCACATAAAAAAAAGGAAAAAGGGAGAGCATCCCACGATCCGTCCAAGCCGAAGGGAGTCACTTGATTAAGAGAAGATGTGGAGGTAGCCACGGTGGCCTCTGGTTTGAAGGACCGCCGGGAAAGAGGAAAACCTTAAGTTGGGACGGTCGTGGGATGCTCTTAAAAAAACAAATAGTGTGATATTGCGGTGTGTATGTTTCACAGTATGAACCTCGATTTGAATTCTTGTGGTAAAGTTATTGGACATATTTTCTAGCTCAACTAAAAGATGGAAGTTTACCTTGCCTTATTCAAAATTTCTTATACTAGGTGTACTCGTTGGGAGAATATAATTAAATGCATCAAGGTTATTATAGTATCAAACTCCTCAGTTAAGGCAACCCTTGTTTGAAGTCTAGAGTATGATTCAGTGTGTACTTTTGAGTTTTCCTTAGTATTGCAATTTGGAATGACAGTTTATTTTCGGTAAAATATGATGAGCAAAAACTTACAAACCCTATACATGTGCATCAACTCTACATTGAACAAATTGATGGCACAATTGATTTTCTGATGATTGTCACCAAAGGACTTGTAGATGATATGAATACTATGAATATGAAATCATCATTTCCGAAAAAGCGACATGTTACTTGGAAGAAAAAATGATGATGCAAATAATAATGAAAATATTCTAGCAGTGGAGAATATTCTCTAAGTTCAGTTTTTTTATGATGGAAATGACAAGTACTTCACTAAAGAAAATTGAGGAACATAAGATTTTCAAAAGTATATTTGAGGTCTTCTTTGATCGACAAACTTGAAGTCATTGGATGATGTTGAGCTATGTAAGTGATGCACTAAATTTGCTGAAACTTATTCTTACAGTTGTTTATCCAATGTCTATTTGGATTATTTTTCTGTTTTTTTTCTGAATTAAGAATATTGCAAATAACCTTACTAGAGGAGCCAATGTGCGCTATTAGATGTCTGGATTTCTTAGAAATATAGTTTTTTAACGCATCTACATTGCTTATCAAATTAAATTTATACCCATGGTTGTAGTTTCAGTTGAAAACAGTTTCCCAAAATTGAAATTATTAAAACATTAGTTAAGATCATCAGCGTCACAAGAAAGATTCTAGCTACGGTATGCATTGATAAAGATCTATTAGAATAGATTTATTTGATATAAACGCTCTTATATTTCTTTATAAAGGGAGTATTTTGTATCAAAAAATGTTAGAAGAAATTCCTTCAAGTGACCAGTGCAGTTGTTTGTTTTGAATCAAAGGGCCTCGCTTTGTTATCTTGCACCAGGGCCAGCCTAGTCATATCAAGACCAGGTCTGAATGTACCTGGGCCATGCCCCCGATAGACTGCTGAACTCTGTTCAAGGATCATTTTGCCATTTCTCCAAAAAAAGGATCATTTTGCCATCAGATTGAGAAAAATGAAAAACCTATATTCATTCCAAACTAGCATTATAAATGAAGCAAAGCATAGCAACCAACACGTATGGAGACCAACCATATAATGCACCAAATCCAAAGCAAAGCACATATAGCAACAAACTAAGCTGTGAGATCAAAGCTAGAGAACCGATGAGTTATTGAAGTGCTTGAGACTTAGGAGTCAAGTTTTTTTTTTACCTAGTCGCTGCTGCTGGGAATGGCGGACATAGTGTCTGTGGCGGAGGAGTTCAAGGCTAGGCAGCCTTTCGTGGCTTCTTCACTGCTTAATTAGTTCAATCTTTTGCTTACAAAAAGTAACTGTTATCTTCTACTAATGCTGAAATGAAATTAATCCCCAGAGCCAAAGTCAAAGCTATTTGTACATGACCGTGTGCTTTACTGATTTGCAGCAAGAAGTCTATTGCACTACTCTTAAATTACTCCGCAAATCAAATTAAAAGCAATCCCTTCTTTTCTGCTCTGCTCAAGGATGAAACAGGGCAACATGTTGCCCAAAACAGCTAGGCATCCTAATCCAACTTCCCAGTTGGTTTTATGGAGTATTATAATTAACAAAAGCAAAAGAACAAGAAGAAGGCATGTCGACACTGCATTCGATTCTACAGCTTCAAGGCCGTGATGTCGACGAGTACTTGGGCCTTGTCCGACTCGAACACCCTATCCTCTGCATCGATCAGCGCCAGAGAAACCCCTTTAGGATAACCACCTCCGGTTAACTGTGGAGAGATGTAAGTAATTAAGGTGCAAACCTAATTTTTTTTTTACCTTTTTCCAGAGTGAAGGCGTTGAGGAACCTGATGATTTTGCTCTTGTTTGCCACCAGTATGCTGATGATGTCACGAGGCTTATTTTTATTTGCAGTGAACAGCTAGACACGCAACCAAGAAACAACATGTTTAGTTTTATATATACATGCAAATTAAAGAAAATAGGTAGGTGGAAAAAAATGGGCACTTGGCATTGTACCTTGAAAATATGAAATGCCTCCACTTGTATAGGTTGGCTTGGATCCTAATGATACGAACAATTGAACATTACAAGTTGAATAAAGTTTCTCATTTTTCAAAAGCCTGGCTAAGGGCATCTCCAATGCCGACTCTCAACCCGCCCACATACATCCGGACCGCATTGTCCGGACGTGTTGTGCCATCCAACGCGGGCTTGTATCGGTCTTGTCAGTCCGCAGGGCGGTCCGTATGACAAACGTAAGGGGGGGGGGGGGCTTGCGGATGTCTGGACCGCCGCCACGCCCACGCCTAACCGTCCTGTCCCACCAAAACTCCCTCACTCGTCCGCGCGCTTCCCGCCCAAAACGATCAGCGCCGCTCCATAGCGTCAATGCCACATTCATGCCCGGCCAGAGCAGACGCGACCTCTCACTGACCGGCATTGAAGCGGCGCACCGGCAGAGATAATGTCGCGCGCGCCGCTTCCTGGTGTACGCGACTGCTCTGCATTCAAACGACACCATGGCCGTCCGTCCGTCCGTCTCCCGCCAACATTAATGACACGCACTTGCCGAAGAACCTACTCCGGTGCCACCCCTCCGTCCCTCTACCGCCTACCATTGCCATTCGCCCGCTATATAAACTGCAGCCTCGTTCATAGATGCATTCATCCTCCTCCGGTCCCTTTCTCCTCTTCCGCACAACTCCCACCATGGCCTCTTCACACTCCAAAGCTCTCTCGAACAGACTATCGCCGGAGCAGAAGGAGATGGCCGCCATTGCTGCCGGCGCCATCCTCATCACCATCGCCACCCTTAGAGGTGCATTGCACCATGATCATCGGCTAGGACCGTGACCATTACATGGACATGGTGCAGGAGGAGCGGGAGGAGAAGCCGGGAGGCGCAGGTCGACGCGACCTACAACATCCAGCTCCTCCAAGAGTACCAGCCCACGGAGGAGCGGCTCAACGCCAGCAGGCAGATCGCTAGTCCAACCGCTCCATCTGCCAGATCCGCCTCGATCGATGGCTGTACCTCCAGCGTCAGGTGGAACTGGAGGCCGCCTGCAAGGAGCTCGACGAGGCGACAAACGAGGTGTGGGGTACGACCGACATCGCCGGCTCCGCCCCGGCCGTGCCCCGCCGCCACGACCACGAAGCCGACACGTCCACCAGCACCTCCGATAGCGAGGAATAGTTCATGGCAGGTTACCACCGCTCTGGTCCCAAGAAGATCACCGCTCCTACCCTCCAGTTGCAGCCAAGCTTGGTAGGCTGAAGATCGTTGGCCGATTAGCCGACGTGGAGGCTGGCAGCTTCACTTCTCGGGGGCTCCGGAGGAGGAGCTAGAGAGCGCCGAGGTGAAACTAGAGAAGGCAAAGCTTCAGTTCTTAGGGCTCATGACCGGATACAGGGAACGGGCGCCGACGTTCATTTAGATTAGGTATTATACCTCCAGATTCAGACGAACACCGCTTTTAGTTCAAGTATGTCCGAAATGTAATGAATTCCAACATGTTTATATGAAATCCGCCGTGTTTGCATGAATCTCTTCTGGTTTATATGAAATTCAGTCATGTTTGCATGAATTTGGTCATGTTAGTTCGGATAGTAGTTGAAATGTATGCGGGCAGCGTTGGATGGCCGCCTCCTGCATCCGTGGCCGCGGGCTGGCCCCCCTTGTCCACGGACGGATGCGGGAGGAAATTTGCGAGTCGACATTAGATATGCCCTAAGGAAACTTGTAGCGGCTATAAGCATGAGTTTCTATTCAAGCATCAAAATGATAAAATGGCGTGTTACCCTTAAAAGGTTCATTAGAACTATGAGGTTTTCCTTTGAGCTGACGTAACGCAGCATCACTGATGAATTTGTTCTCTCCAATAGAATATCTCCCAATAGCTGAAAGAAATACCATGCAATACAAGTTTAAGGAAAACCATTATCGCTTAGACGCGAGAGATCAAATTGTCGGTGTTAAAAGGTCAATAAGCATAAGCAAAACTATTGTCGATTAAATGTGATACAAAATGCCTTCCTTCCCAAAATATAAGACGCGCATTAACTTTTTTGGTCTTCATTGCACAACTTATGAGTAAGATTTTCACTTTTGTATACAACAAAAACAACAACAACAAAGCCTTGAGTCCCAAACAAGTTGGGGTAGGCTAGAGGTGAAACCCATAAGATCTCGCAACCAACTCATGATTTCACTTAGAGACAAATACCATGATACAATTGATAAATGTTCAACGTATGGATTTCGGTATATATTAATGGTCAAAATCATGCATCAAAGACCATGCAAAGTCAAATGCGCCTTATATTTTGGGAAGGAGGGAGTAGAAAATAAACAATTGGAGATACTGAAGCACAACTGTAGAAAAAAGTATACCTGAATAGACTGCCTTTTGGTGACATAGTTGGAAGAATGTAGCAATTTCGTGTGAAAATCTGAAAAGAACTGAAATATGATTTGTACAATTAGAATACATGCAGCTTCCCAAACGGAAATTCTCACATATTATGAATAATCATTGGGTCCCCTATCAAAGATTGGTGATTTAGGACAAATTACGTTTGAGATTGGCCTATGAATTCAAGCTTTTATTCCTGTATTATAAACAAAGTTCATCTTTGTGTGTGAGTTCGCTTGTGTGCAACCTCATGATAAACCACGTATCACTAGTAGTTTTTGTTTTTGTCAAATAAATGGTAGGCTAACAAAACATATCACAAATATTGCAATTATTAGACCAAGTATTAAAGATGCATAAGTTGGTTCGTTGAGATTGTCAACAATAATCTGATTACTAGCATCATTTCAGTTTATGACAGGATATGATTATCGAATTAATTTTCTGAAATGTTAAAAATCTATCAACCGGAAAACCTTACCCAATCATAGTTCTTCGTGAAGAATTCAGCTGCTGATGATTTATGCCTTGTCAGGAGTTCCTATTACATGTGTGATGAGAGCAATTGTCATAAAAAACACTACGCAAATACTTGATTTGAGAATGCCACCTCGCTGTTCAGATCCAAGTCTATAGATCAAATGTTATAATTGTTCAGAAGACTCAGTGAAGAGACAATTCAAATGAGGATCTACTGAGAGTAAGGGGCTGCTTTTGGGGTTGTCTTTTAGAACAATCCCCTCTAATAGTAAAGATTAGGTTCCAAACTTACGTACTAACCTTAAATGTCTTGAAGGCTTCTGATGATGGACTGAAGTCAGGAAACTGGATATAATCAAAGAATTTCTTCATATGCTGAGAATATAATACATACCTGTAAAATACTATTGAATATTTATTAATACAACAAACCAAAAAAATAACCTTCAAAATCAGTAGTGATAATAGTCATCAAAGCAAATCATGATGTTTGGATAACAGAAATACTATTGTTTATACATAACT